>NC_142436.1:49440000-49752500 GCF_059453495.1 Arachis ipaensis | reverse complement strand
TAGTTTATTTATTTTCTTTTCTTGAGACCTTGGTGTCCAGCACCTCTTTGGGTTACTAAATGCTCTGTAGTGAGGGTTACTCTTGATAGTGGACTTTCAGCTGATAATCCCGAGTTAGTTAACCCAAGTTACCAAGTGATAAGGCACCCCTAAGAGCTTATTCATCCAAGTAGATCCCTTACATAGGAGCACCACAGACACATGCCTCAAGATTAAAACCATTGGTGCCTAGCCTTATTGCTTACTCTTTTTCTTTTATTTTTCAACCTTTATTGTTCTTTCCCTTTTTCTTATTAGGATCTTATTATTTAGCTAGTCTCATAGGGTATGTCTCAAGCATAGTATTCATGACAGATAGTTGTCCTCCCACCTTGTAGTTGAACCAACTTAGCTAACTTATGATCACACCATAAACTCATGAACTTACTCCATTGTATGAACTCCATTCTGGTCTTTTGTAAAACACTCATTCTCTTTTTCATTTGATTCAAAGGGATAAGCATACAAGTAAGCAAAGTAAGGATGCAGTGACATAAAGACTAGCAAACATAGACCTCTTCAAAACAAAAACTTAAAAGACAGAATTTAAAAAGGTTTAAACTAACATGGAAGCAAGTTCTATTTCATACAAGATCTTTCTTATTTAAAGCATAGAGAAAGATGGACCAAAGAAGGAACTCCACCACCTTTTACTCATGTGGTTGCCCATGCTCTCCTCCTTGCTTGTCCTCCTTGTGTCCCTCTTGATTTCTCGTACTCCCACTCCCTTTGCTTTTTCCAATCAGCTTCTTCCAGAAACCACCATCTTCCATCTTCTTCTTGAGTGTTTCCTTTTGCTGTTTCACCTTCCTCTCTTCTTGTTCTACAAAATCTTTTTGGACCTCATCATATGTAAGGATGGCATAGTGTAGATGATGCATATTACTAGACATGTAGTTCAACTTGGCTTGAGTATTTACGTTGAACTCTTCCCTATGTAGTTACCGTCCTTCATTAAGTACAGTGAACTCATTGAATGCTTTTATCTGAGCTATTTGCCGCTGATTGAGTTCCTGAAAATGCTTATCTTGATGTTCTTGCCTCTCAGTAACTTGGTGGATGGCTTGAGTGAGCTGGGAGTATTGTTCCTATTGCTGCTCCATTTGTTGTTTCTGCCACTCTTCTTGTTGGCTCATCCAATTGGACTGAAGGTTTAGTATTTGCTCTTGTCCTTCCATATGTCTCATCCTCAGATCTTCAATGGCCCTTAGAAGGTGATTCATATTCAAGTTAGCTGGGTCATGATGCTCTTCTTGTTGATATTCTTCTTGATGAGGCTCCTCTTGGTGAGCTCCTTCTTTCGCTTTTAGCTTCCCTATTTGTGGCCTTCTTTGTTGCTGAGCAGGTGTAGTATAGACAAGACGCTGGATTGTAACTAGCCTCCCAGGGTTCACCCAGTCTGGATTGCTATCCTCGAAGACCACCTTAGCCTTTGTACATAGTCTGAGAATAGTGCTGGGGAACCAAAGCCTGGCACCCGAATCAGCCTTCTCAGCTGACTCTTGAATCCCCTCAGCTATGAGTTTATGCACATTGATTTCTCCACACTGTACTAGGCAATGTACCATAGTCGCTCGATTAATATTGACCTCTAAATTATTTACAGCTGGGAGGATAGACCTCCTTACGAGTTCAAACCACCCTTTGGCTTCTGGGCTAAGGTCTCCCCTTTTGATGAACCGGGGTCTTCCATCTGCATACCTCTCTCAATCAGCTGCTATGACACAGATGTCAGTCACGATTTCTGTGAGCTCATCATTGTCAGGGCTCTTACTTATCCTTGCATGATAACTGGGTTCATCAAAATGTGGTGATTTCAAGTGAAGAGTTCTTGTTATAGCATTTGGGCTGAAGTCTACCTCCTTTCCTCTTACATAGCTTTTGAAGGTTGGGGCCCTGGTTTTGTCTTCTCTAACCACATTTGCGTAGAACTCTTTGATGAGGTTTGCATTGATCTTCCCCTCTGGATTAGTGAGCCTTTGCCACCCTCTTTGTTCAATTTTCTCCTAAATCTGTGGGCACTCGTCTTCATTGATTTGGAAGGTTAACTCAGGTAGTATCTTCTTGATCTTGATCCTTTCAAATTCTTGTTCATGGAAGGCAGTTTTGAATCTCTTCTCATCGAAAGGAATGTTCTCCATTGGTTCCTTCCTCTTTTGCCTCTTGAAACTTTATGATGCCATGAATTTGAGTTGCTGTATGAGGGGATTGGAAGGTAAAGATAGATGAGGACTTTGGTTGGTTAGGATGAGGTGTGATGAAGAGGTTTTGGATGCCAAAAGTGTGAAGTGTGGAGAGTGTGAATTTGAGTGTGATGGGTAAATATGCACTAGGACTCACTTATATAGGGAGATTGTGAGTGAATGGAGGATGTGGATTGATGGAAGGGTTGGTTAATGGACGGTTGGGGTTGTGCATGGAGAAAGGACAAGGATAATCATTTTGTGAGGGTTATTGGTTCGGTCTTCAAGAGTCTCCTTTCTTCAATGTTGCATGGCAACATTTTCCAATGCATTCCTTCTTGAGACAAGTGTGTAGTCCCTCTTCATGAAGTGGCCGAGCCTTTCTCATTTAATTGTCCAATCAATCTCCTTCAATGCTCCTCTCCTTTTCCCTATAAAGATCAAATAAGAAAAGTAAGAATTAATATCATAAAAAAAATCAAATTAAATTTTATGGCTAGAATAATAAAGGGAAGAAAAGATTAGATTGTTTATTCATGAACTCCAACTAACTAACTAACTGTGTATCCTTATATTCACATTGGTGGCACCATGGGGTGACACCAAACTTAGTTTCGAGCATTGTGATGAAAAGGTTGTTGTTCAAAGCACCAAGACTAGCATGCTCTGGGTTGCATTCATGCTTTCTTGGCATGCTTTGAACACCAAACTTGTTGTTCACTATATACTGCATAATAAGGATTTCACCAAGTGTTTGTCAAGTTTGGGTTGGAGTTCATAAATATTGACTTATTCACTATTTTCTAAAAGCATATAAAACATGGGTTGCCTCCCATGAAGCGCTTCTTTAGCGTCACTAGCTTGACGTTTTGCCTTCATCAGGGAGGTTGATAATGCTTGAAGTCTTCTCCTCTGGCAGTGGACTTATATCCATTGGTTGTATCAATGATCTCTACATGTTCCAAGGAGAGAACTCTGTTGATAGTGAAGACCTTAGGTAACTGAGATGGTACAGTGGGGAGATTAGGGGGGATATCTGGGAAGTAAGCTGAGATCACTTTATCCCCTGGAGAGAAGTCTTCCGTAGGGATCTTCTTGTTCCTCCACCTCCTTGGTACCTTCTTCTTTGTTCCCTTTGATGTTGCCTTACTCTTTGTGACCTCTTCTTCTAAGGGAATTTTGTTGTTGTCTTCACATGTCTCTGGTGGTTTAGGTTCCTCCAACTTTTCCTTGAGCTGTGACAATTGCTGTTTGCCTTGTTCATCAACCGAGGGCTTTCCCAGATGGGCTGGTTGTGCTTCAGTGCTTGCTTCCTCTTTCAGTATCTCATGATGATCTTTGCTTGGTTCTTTGTTCTCTTGATCTGCTTCTTGTGAGAGTTGGAAGACATTGAAGCTGAGTCGTTCATCATGCATCCTCAATATTAGCTCCCCTTGCTCCACATCTATTAGTGTTCTGGCTGTAGCTAGGAATGGCCTTCCCAATATGATTGGGTGAGTGTGACTTTCTTCCATGTCCAGGATGACAACGTCTGTTGGGAGGAAGTATTTCCCAACCTTTGACAACACATTTTCCACCACCCCTATTGCTTGTTTTTGAGTTTTGTCAGCCAACCTGATGACTACATCTGTGGGCATTATCTCATTGATCTGCAGCCTCTTCACCAGGGATAAGGGCATTAAGTTGATGCTTGCTCCCAAATCGCAGAGTGCTCTATCAAACATTGTTTCCCCTATCGCACAGGGGATATGAAAACTCCCTAGGTCTTTTTTTTTTTGCAGGCAACTCTGGTTGAATGAGGGCACTGCACTCCTTGTTCATCACTATAGTTTGGCCTCCCTTGAGTAAGCTTTTCCTGGGAAGAAGTTCCTTCATATACTTGATGTATGCAGGCATTTGTTGGATGGCCTTGATGAATGGTATGTTTGCATGCAAAGACGCAAACAAATCTAGAAACCTTGAGTATATTCTCTTCTCCACAACACCATTGAGCAGTTGGGGAAAGGGTGCATAGAGTCTCAACAGCTCTTGTTGTGAGATTTCTGGTTCTTGATGATCTTTTTCCTTCTTCTCTACTGAGGTATCTTCAGGTTGTTCTGACAGCTTGCTTGGCTTGTCCTCAGTCTCCTTATCACTTATAGTGACCATCTTGCAATCTTCCCATCTTACTTTCTTTGTTTCACCTCTCGGATTCTTCTCTGTGTCACTTGGGAACCCATCTGTGGGTTTGGGAATTTGCTCAAAGAGATACTCCACTTTAGATTCCAACCTCTTGATTGTGTCTCCTTGGTTCTTGAAACTGGCTCGCACTTCCTCCTTGAACACCTTGTTGTCTTGAATCTCCTTGCCTATGCCTTCAAGTAGATTCTCAATCCTTGAAAGTCTGTCATCAAATGATGATAGGTTGGGACTAGAGGTGGAAAGATGAAGTAAGTTATTTTGGTTTTGATATGAATGTGGAGAGGTGTTGTTATGGGGGTGTTGATATGGTCTAGATGTGAAATGTTGGTGGGCTGCATTGTTGGAATTTGGCCGTCTTTGATCAAGGCTTTGGTCTTGTTGATTTCCCCACCCAAAGTTTGGGTGATTCCTCCATCCAAAGTTGTAGGTCTTGGAGTATGGATCATGGTTCTGCCTAGGTGAATTCCCAATGTAGTTGGCTTGCTCCTGACTACCCTCTGCTTCTTCATTCACTTCTTCTTGGGTTGTTGATGAAGTGGTAATTGCTGCTACTTGGTTCCTCTCCATCTTCTTGGTGAGGTTAGCCAACTGCTGGGTAATGAGCTTGTTTTGGGCCAACAGAGAATCTATATTGTTTAGCTCCATTATTCCTCTCGTGTTCCCTCTTTCGGAAGCATAGAAGTAGTCATTCTCTGCTACAGTTTCAATGACATCTATGGCCTCCTCAATGGTCTTCTTCTTGTTCAAAGATCCTCCGGATGAATGGTCTACGGCCTTCTTTGACTCATAAGAGAGCCCTTCATAGAAAATGTGCAGCTGCACCCATTCATTGAACATATCTGGTGGGCACCTCCTTGTTAGGTCTTTAAACCTCTCCCATGCTTCATACAACGTCTCACCATCTTGTTGCCTGAAAGTTTGGACCTCAGCTCTCAGCGTATTGATTCGTTGAGGGGGGTAAAATCTTGATAAGAATTTGTTCACCACATCTTCCCAAGTTGTCAAGCTCTCCTTTGGGAAAGACTCCAGCCACTTGGCTACCTTATCCTTGAGTGAGAATGGAAATAAGAGTAGTCTATAGGCATCAGGATGAACACCATTAGACTTCACTGTGTCACATATTCTCAGGAAGGTGGTTAGATGTTGATTGGGGTCTTCTTGGACACCTCCTCTGAACGAACAGTTGTTCTGAACAAGGGTGATGAGCTGTGATTTTAGTTCAAAATTGTTGGCATGGATGGTTGGCTTTTGAATGCTACTTCCACAGTTTCCTGAGTTTGGATTGATGTAAGAGCCTAAAACTCTTCTATCCTCCCCAGCATGATTTGCTCGTCCTCCTCCGCCATGGTTGTGAGCTTCTTCTTCACGATGGTTTTCCATGTTTTCTTCCATGTTTGGTTCAAAGTATTCCTCAAAGTGTTCCTCCTCTTCTTCAGCACCAACTACACGTTTTTCTCTTGCCTCCCTCCTTAGTCTAAGGAAGATTCTCTCAGGTTCAGAATCAAAGGAAGTTGAAGCCCCGCTTCTTCTCCCTGTCATACAACCAACAAGTACAAGCAAAGAGAATAGGTGCAGAAAGTATATCTGTCAGAAGTACTGTTAGTGTGAGTGATGCAATATATCAAACAGTTAGTGGGTTAGTGAAATGAATGGTAAATAACAAAGAAAAAGTAGGGGGAAGGGAAGAAATTAACTAAAACAGAAAGTAAATGACTCAAACAGAAAATTAAATCAAACAAAAATAAAATGCTCAATCTAGTTATCCTCCGATTTAATCATTGTTGATGCACAATCAATCCCCGGCAACGGCGCCATAAACTTGATGCACGGAAAACTTGTCTTGTAACAAATTTCCCTTCGGCAAGTGTACCGAATTTGTCGTCAAGTAAAAACTCACAATAGAGTGAGGTCGAATCCCACAGGGATTGATTGATCAAGCAACTTTAATTAGAGGAATGTTCTAGTTGAGCGAATCAGAATTTGAGTTGAGGATTGCAGAAAATTAAATGGCGGAAAAGTAAATAACAGAAAAGTAAATGCTAGAAATAAAAAGCTGAATGTAAATGACGGAAAGTAATTTGCAGAATCCTAAATGGGAATGGGGTAATTGCTCGTAAAAGTAAATGACAGAAATTAAAGAGAATGGGTAAGATCAGAAATGGGGAGTTCATTGGGCTCAGGAGATGTTGCATTCTCCAGATCAATTTCATTTTCATCTCTTCCTCAATCAATGCACTCATTGATCTCCTTGGCAATCTTAAGTGATCAAATTACAATTCTTTGTAATTCAATCTCTCAAATCTTGATCAATAGCCAATTCTTTGGTCAATTGCTCATGAGAAGAGATGAAGGATGGTCATTGATTATACCACATGCATTTCCCAAATCAAGTGTTGAGAGGATTATAGTCACATATCCATCCAAACCCAATTCGGTCCAGCATGAGAAAGCATTTCTAGCATGATCTCTTCATTCCTCTTTCAAGGTTCAGAAGAGATCCAAGTTTGAATAGCTTCTTTTCCAAGATAACTACCCAATTGGATGAAGATCGAAAGCTTTCAAGTAAAATCAAGAGAAAAGATAGAAGAAGAATAATGAAAACTAGTATTGATCCATCAAATTACAACAGAGCTCCCTAACCCTATGAAAGGGGTTTAGTTGTTCATTGATGCCAAGGCATCATAGGCTAGTTTCACTAGCATTTTTCTGTTAGTTTTAGTTGTTTTATGCATTTTCTTGAGCTTAAAGTAACCAAAAATGGTTAAATGAAGAACAAAGTAATGAACCATCCAAACAATATGATTTTGATGCAAATTCCATGAGTTTTAGTTATATTACTTAAATGCTATGAATGAAAGATTTCTCATGAAATTTTGCAAGACTTTGATGCAATTGTTTGGATGATTTCAGGGAAGAAGAGGCTAAGCAAGGAAGCAACAAAATCAACAAAGGAAGCTTGAATATCACATGTGGAGTTTAAGTTCCAGTTTAAGCCTAAACTGGAGCTTAAACGCCAAAATCATGAAGGATAAGAAATACTGGGATTGAAGTTTAACCTCCAGTTTGACCTCAAACTGGAGGTTAAACGCCAGAATGAAAAGCCTCACTTAAGGAGCATTCCACGTTTAACCTCCAGTTTGACCTCAAACTGGAGGTTAAACGCCAGAATGAGTATGCCACCCAGGGAGGAGTTCCACGTTTAACCTCCAGTTTGACCTCAAACTGGAGGTTAAACGCCAGAACCAGGAAGAGTACCAGGGAGCCATTCCACGTTTAAGCTCCAGTTTGACTCAAACTGGAGCTTAAACGTGTTCGATAGCTTTTCCACTCCAGGGTTGCTCTCTCCATCTCCACGTTTAACCTCCAGTTTGACCTCAAACTGGAGGTTAAACGTGTTCGACACCTCCAGGGCCACCATTCCAAGCTTCCACGTTTAACCTCCAGTTTGACCTCAAACTGGAGGTTAAACGTGTTCGACCTCCAGTATGCCTCCACCCTTTTCCACGTTTAACCTCCAGTTTGACCTCAAACTGGAGGTTAAACGTGTTCGACCTCCAGGGCTGCCTTTCCTATCTCCACGTTTAAGCTTCAGTTTAACCTTAAACTGAAGCTTAAACGTGTTCGACTACATGACTCTCCAGGGCTACCTTCTTCCATTTCCACGTTTAAGCTTCAGTTTAACCTTAACTGAAGCTTAAACGTGCTTCTACAAATGGCCTCACTGGAAGTGTCTGGCGTTTAAGTTGCAGTTTAAGCTTAAACTACAACTTAAACGCCACTCTTGAAAAAGGTTTCTGGGCCAAAAATATTGTGATTTAAGTTAGTCTTTGAGCACAATTATTAACTTAAACTTACTTTGGTATGAAACCCAATTGAATATCATGGTTTATGGGATTGGGCCTGAAGGATTGATGAGTTTGAAATCTCAATTTATTGAGTCATGTGTCATTATTTGATTATCACTAAGTTGGCTCAATAAATGTTACAGGATTTGGATCAACAACCTCATCAAGATTATGGATCATAAACCCAAGGCAAAAGGAAAGCAAGGAGAGGCCTCAAAGCCCAAGAAGCACAACTGAAGCTCAATATAGAAAGTGTATAAATAGGATAGAAGTTAAGTTAGAGGTTTTTACTTTCACTTTTAGCTAGTTTCCTTTTCTTTGTAATTGAATTCAGAGCTATGATTCACTAAACCCCCTTTCATTGGGTTAGGGAGCTCTATTGTAATTCAATGAATCAATAATAGTTTATCTTCTTCTTCAATCTTTTCTCTTGAATTTTGTTAGAAAGCTTCTCGATCTAATTCCATTGAGTAGTTGTCTTGGGAAAGAAACTACTCATACTTGGAATCCTTCGGAGCCTTGGGAAAGGAATGAAGGATTCATGCTAGAGAAGCTTTCTCACAGTGGATTGGATTGGGGTTTGGATGGATATTGTGACATGTAATCCTACCAAATTGTGGTTCATGAAATTGTGTGGTATAATCAGTGATCAAGCATCATCTCTTCTTATGAACATTTAAACCAAGGGATTGGGAATTTGTTTGTTTTTAGAGAGCATTGGTGAGCCAAGGAATTGGGATCCAATCATATAAGATTGCCAAGCAAAATTCAATGAATGCATTGGTTGAGGAAGAGATATACATGTTTTGATTCGGAGATCTCAATATCTCCTAAACCCAATGAATTCCCCATTTCTGATTTCCACTTTCTCTTTACATTCTGCAATTCAATTCTTGCAATCACCCCCATTCCCTTTTAATTTCAGCAATTTACATTCTGCTCTTTAATTCATGCAATTTAAGATTCAGCCATTTAATTTTCTTGTCATTTACTTTTCCCGCCAATTTTACATTCCGCAATTCTCATCTCAAATCTTGATTCCGCTCAACTAGAACACACTTCTAATCCGAATTGCTCACTCAACCAATCCTTGTGGGATTCGACCTCACTCTATTGTGAGTTTTTACTTGACGACGATAACCGGTGCACTTGCCGGAAGGAATTTTGCCAATCGTGCAATTTCCTAATCGTAGCATAACTAGTTTATGTGCATCATTCATAGTTCTGGAAAATGAAAACAAAGATGGAGAATACATGATGAAACTAGAAGTGCAGAGAAAGTAAATACATAGAGTAGTTCTATGCCAAGAGGCTCCCTATAATTTCCAACTCCCAAAATAATTCAAAGCTACTCCTATATATACTACTCTTCTGATATTCTAGTTGCATCTTCAAGTCTTGGGTATGGGCCTTTGGATCTTGAGTTTGAAGCAGCTATCTTCTTCATTGGGCTTGGCTTTACTTGCAGAGAGAAAGTGTGAAGTGGGCAGAGACTTTAGCTCAGGACGTTAGTGATGTTAACGTTCAGTGAAAATATGGGTTCGAGAATGTTAGTGACAATCACCTTTTTCACTAACGTCCCTCACCCAAGTAAGAGCCACGTTATCTTCAACGTTAGTGGCACAAACGTTGCCACTAACGTTGCCTCTTTGTCCTTCGCACACGTTATTGGGACTTGCCTTTCCCAATAACGTTGAGAAGTCTCCCCCTTCCCTACGTTAGAGTCCACGTTAACTTAGTTAACGTGGCTCTTTTAACGTAGGCTTGCCAACCTTCGAGAACGTTAGTAACACTTACCATTGTCACTAACGTTCCAATGTGCCCCTATTTCTCACGTTGGAGTCCACGTTAACTAGGTTAATGTGGCTTCTAACATGGCCATGCTAGCCATCTCCAACGTTAGTGACAAAGTTGAGTGTCACTAACGTTGGCTCATCATTCCCTTATCCACGTTAACTAAGTTAACATGGGAGTTAACGTGGCTCATAGTGGCTTGTGTGGGCTCATTCCAACGTTAGTGACAATGTTGGGTGTCACTAACGTTGGCGATCACCTCCCTTCTTCACGTTATCTTCCACGTTAACTAAGTTAATGTGGGAGTTAACGTGGGAGTTAACGTGGCTTATTGTGACTTGGCCAACGTTAGTGATAAAGTTGAATGTCACTAACGTTGGCTTCCCCTTTACTTCTTAATGTTAGAGGCCACGTTAACTAAGTTAACGTGGCAACTAACGTGGCCACTTATGAGCTTGGTCCAACGTTAGTGATAATGTTAAGTGTCACTAACGTTGGCTCCATTTCCTTTCTTCCACGTTAGAGTTCACGTTAACTTAGTTAACGTGACTCTTAACATGGGCAATGATGGCTTCGAGAGCGTTATTGGCAATTACTTTTCTCATTAACTTTGCAAGTTACTCCCATTCCACGTTAGTGTTAACGTTAGTGTAACTAACGTAGCCACTAATGTGGTTCTTCTTTGCTTCCTTTGTCCTGAAATCAAGCAATAAAGTGCATCAAAGTTCTAGTCCAAGTCATGGGAAATGCAACATCCAATTTGTCATTAAATTCATGCAAAATCCTCAAAGCAATAAAGTGCATCAAAGTTCTAGTCCAAGATGTAAGTGAATATCTACCTAAAACTAACTTATTTCCTAAGGAAACGCATGAAACTACCCTAAAAATAGTAAAGAAAAGGTCAGTGAAAGTGGCCAAAATGCCCTGGCATCAACGCATACGCGCAAAAACTTGTTTGACGCGTACGCGTGGGCTACGCCACGCTTGGAATGACAAATTTGACCATCCACGCGTATGCGTAGGCCACGCGCACGCGTGGACACCGGAACATTGGTGCACCAACGTTGAGTTAAACGTTGCTGGCAAAGCGCAGAATTTATTTTTTTCAAGCAACATTTGACCCAACGTTCCTCTACAAACGTGATCACCAACATTAAGGCTGATTCCAGTCCAAATTGCACCTATGCAGAGTAGAATGTTAGTGCCAATGTCCATTATTAATTACTAAAGAATCACTCCTAACTGCTTCAGCCAAGCCCCACATCCAAGTATTTGATCCAATTGAAGATGAGAAAGAAGAGTATAAATAGAAAGATTGTTGAAGATTGAAGAGAGCTTTCTGGGAGGCCCTTAGGGGGCTCTGGGAGTTCAGAACTCTGCTTTCAATTCTTTCTGCATTTTCTTTTAGTTTTATGTACTTCCTTTTCTTTTCTTTTTCTGTTTGGGGCTAACACACAGAGTACTGAAACTCTGCCCAATTTTACTTTCTCTACACTTTTAATTCTGCAATGTACTTTTCCATTTCACTTTCCATTCTGAGAGCTATGAACAACTAAACCCCTTTCATCGGGTTAGGGAGCTCTATTATAATTCAATGGATCAATAATAGTTTTCATCTTATTCTTCTATCCTTTCTCTTGATTTTGTTAGAAAGCTTTCGATCTTAATTCAATGGGATAGTTGTCTTGACAGAGAAGCTATTCATAATTGGGTTTCCTCTAATCCTTGAGAGAGGGATGAGGAAATCATGCTAGAAATGCTTTCTCACATTGGATTAGATTGGGGTTTGGATGGATATCGTGACATGTAATCCTACCAATACTTTAATCTATGAATTTATGTGGTATAATCAGTGACCAAACTTCATCTCTTCCCATGAGCAATTAAATTAAGACATTAGGCAATTGTTAAAGCTTAGAGAGATTGGTGAGCCAAGACATTGGAATCCAATCACCTAAGATTTCCAAGCAAAGTCAATGAATGCATTGATTGAGGAAGAGACAAGAATGATTTGATCCAAAGAATTCAATATCTCCTAAAACCCAATGAATTCCCAAATTCTGATCTACCCATTCTCTTTACATTCTGCCTTTTAATTTGATGTTTAACAATCCCCATTCTCTTTTAATTTCTTGCAATTTAAGCTTTTGCACTTTAATTTCCAGCAATTTTCCTTCTGCCATTTAATTTCTGTTATTTACATTCAGTTATTTATATTTCTTGCTCTTTATGTTTCCCGCCACTTTACATTCTGCAATCCCAATTTCAATTCTGATTTAGTTCAAGTAGAATATTCTTTCAATTAATATTGCTCAACCAACCAATCCCTGTGGGATTCGACATCACTCTATAGTGAGTTTTTACTTGACGACAATCTAGTGCACTTGCCAGTGGAAATTTGTTGAGAGACAAGTTTTTGTGACATCAATTACATAAGAAGGGTAAAATAGTCTTTTAGTGCTAAAATTCACTTCCGAGGCCCACTTGGTGAGTGTTTGGGCTTAGCTTGATTGAGATTTGCGTGCTAGGAGATCTTTAGGGTGTTGAACACTGGCTAGGGGGTCCTTTATGGGTGTTGGACGCTGGTCTCTTCTCCTTTAGGCGCTGCACGCCAGAATAGGGCAGGAGGCTGGCGTTGAATGCCAGTGTTGGGCCTTCGATTCTGAAGCAAAGTATGAACTATTATATATTTTTGGAAAGCTTTGGGTGTTAGCTTTCCATAGCCGTTGAGAATGCTCCATTGAGATATCCATAGCTCCAAAAATGCTCTTTCAAGTGCAAGGAGGTCAAATCCGGACAGCATCTGTAGTGCTTTCTCTGCCTCTGAATCAAACTTTTGCTCCAGCTCCTCAATTTTAGCCAAAAAATACCTAAAATTGCATAAAAACACACAAACGCCTAGTAGAATCCCAAAATGTGAATTTTACACTAAAAACTATGAAAATATAATAAAACTTAAACAAAACATACTAAAAACTATATGAAAGTGATGCCAAAAAGCGTATAAAATATTCGCTCATTAGAACACCAAACTTAAACTGTTGCTTGTCCCCAAGCAACTAAAAACAAGGTAGGATAAAAAGAAGAGTAAGATACAATAAATCTCAGAGTTTTCAATGAAGCTCAATTTCAATTAGATGAGCGGGACTTAATAGCTTTTTGCTTCTGAATGGTTTTGGCATCTTACTATCCATTGAAACTCAGAAATGTTGGTCTCTTTAGGAACTTAAAATATAGATGATATTATTGACTCTCCTAGTTTAGTTATTTTTTGTTCTTGAACAAAACTTTTTAGAGTCTTGGCCGTGGCTCTAAGCACTTTGTTTTCTAGTATTACCATCGGATACATAAATGCCATAGACACTTAACTGGGTGAACCCTTTCGGATTGTGATTTAGCTTTGCTAGAATCCTAGACAGAGGTGTCTAAAGTTCTTAAGCACACTCTTTTTGCTTTAGATGACGACTTTAACTGCTCAGTCTCAAACTTTTTACTTGACACCTTCACACCACAAGTACATGATTAGGGACAGCTTGAATGAGCCGCTTAGGACAAGATTTTGTTTCCTTTAGGCCCTCCTAACCATTGATGCTCAAAGCCTTGGATCCTTTTGCCCTTGCCTTTTGGTTTAAAGGGTTATTGGCTTTTTGGCTTTTTGCTCTTGCCTTTTTGTTTTAAAAGCTATTGGCTTTTTCTGCTTTGTTTTACTTATTTATTTTTTTCGCATGCATACAAATATATATATATATATATATTCTTTTTCTTTTTGCTGCTTTTTCTTGCTTCAAGAATCAATTTTTGAGATTTTTCAAATTACCAATAATACTTTACTTTTATCATCATTCTTTCAACACCCAACATTTTTAATTTCAATTTCAAATATGCACTATTCATTCACACATTTAGAAAACAAAAGCAATGCCACCATGTATCTATTCTTATTATAAAACTCGAAATTCATGTATCTCTCAATTCTTTTAAAATAAAATTTTCTTTTAAGTAAGGTGAGGGATATATGGAACATTTTATAACTTTAAGACATAGATGATCATGCAACAAGAACAAGAGAATAGACAATAAAACATAACAGAAAACAGAAAAATAAAAGTAAGGTGGTTAAGGGAACGAGGCCACCTTAGTGATGGCGACTATCACTTCCTTTAGAGAACCTAATGGTGCACTTGATATCTTCAATGTCACACCCTTATCTCTGTTGTTCTTCCCTTAAAACTCTTTATTCTTCCCTCATGGCTCTTTGATCTTCTCTTATTTGATGGAGGGTGGTGGAATGATCCTGATGTTCCATCCTCAACTGATCCATGTTAGTGCATAGTGCTCCAAGAGAAGTGTGCCATTGATCCCAATAGATTTGAGGAGGAAAATACATCCCTTGGGGCATCTCAGGAATCTGATGTTGAGGCGGCTCCACATGCTCATGTTGTGGTTCATGTGCCGGCTCTCTAGTGTGCTCCAGCCTACTTTTAGTGATGGTCTTGTCCTCCTCAATAGGAATGTCACGTTCTATGACAATTCCAGCTGAATTGCATAGGTGACATATAAGATGAGGGAAAGCTAACCTTGCCTTGGTGGAAGGTTTGTCCGCCACTTTGTACAATTCTTGAGGTATCACCCCATGTACTTCCACCTCCTCTCTGAGCATGATGTAATGGATCATGATGGCTCGGTCCATAGTCACTTCGGACCGGTTGCTAGTAGGGATGATAGAGCGTTGGATAAACTCCAACCATCCTCTAGCTATGGGCTTGAGGTCAGGCCTTATTAGTTGGACAGGCTTGCCTTGGGAATCCCTTTTCCACTGTGCTCCTTCCACATAGATGTCTGAGAGTACTTGATCCAGCCTCTGATTATGGTTAACTCTCCTAGTGTAAGGATGAGGGTCTCCTTGCATTAAATACAAGTTGAACGCCAACCTCACACTTTCCAGGCTAAATTCTAAGATTCTCCCTCGGACCATGGTGCTCTAATTCTTAGGATGAGGGTTCACACTAATGACATGGTTTTTCGTGACCCATGCATTAGCATAGAACTCTTGCACCATTAGAATTCCAACCTCTTGGATGGGATTGATTAGGACTTCCCAACCTCTTCTCCGGATCTCTCTTCGGATCTCCGGATACTCATTCTTCTTAAGCCTAAAAGGGACCTCAGGGATCACCTTCTTCTCTGCCACTACTTCATAGAAGTGGTCTTGGTAGGCTTTAGTGATGAATCTCTCCATCTTCCAAAATTTGGAGGTGGCGGCTATGGCCTTTTCTTTCCTCTTTCTAGAGAGTTCTCCAACCTTGGGTGCCATAAGTGGTAATAGAAAGCAAAAAGCAATGCTGCTCCCACACTAAAATTAAAAGCTTTGCTCGTCCTCGAGCAAAAATAAATAAAAGAGAAGAATAGAGTAGAAGAAGATAGAGGGAGAGAGGGGATTCGGCCAATGGGGCTTTATGTGTATGAATGTTGTATGTATGAAGGGGTAGAAAGAAGGGATATTTATAGGAGTGGGCTAGGGTTAAGTTCGGTCATAGGTGGGGTAAATGAGAGGGAAATTTGATTGTAAAGTGGGTGGGTGTTGGTGGGTGTTATGATGGTTTTGGGGAAGTGATATGGGTGTGATTAGCCTAGGGTTTATAGGAAAGAATGTATAGGGAAGTGTAAAAAGAAGAAAGAAGAAGTAGGGAAGGTAAAGATGTTGTGGGACCCATTGGTCTTGAGAGGCTAGGGAATTCAAATTCCCTGCCCTGCTGCATGGGCATTGAATGCCCAGCACTATGTCCATAGCTGCCGTTCAATGCCAGTAGTGCTGCCATTTGGGTGTTGAACGCCCAGCCAGTGCTCCCTGGCTGGCGTTCAATGCCAGCAAGTTTGCCAGTTGGGGGGTTGAACGCCCAGTCAGTGCTCCCTGGCCGGCATTCAGCGCCAGTGAGACACTCCATTCTAAGTGTTTTGTTTTCATTGCTGAACCTTTCTGTCTTTGTTCTGACTGCTGCATATGATCATGAACCTAAAGAAATAACTTAAACAAAATAAATTAAAAGAAATAGAAATAATTAATTAGGGTTGGGTTGCCTCCCAACAAGCGCTTCTTTAACGTCATTAGCCTGATGGTTAGCTCCTTTCGGAGGTGAGTATGGGCTCATAATTTCGCCCCTTACAATGAACTTTCTACCCGTCTTCTCATGAATGAGCTCTTCATGCTCTAGAGACAGGACACAACTCACTGTATGTGGTATGACTGGCTTCTTGGTGAAGACAACTCTCATGCCAAGTGAGAGGCCTTCAATGGGGACTTTCTTGTCCCTCCAGCCTTTAGATACTTTCTTCCTAGTACCTTTGTTCTCAGTGCTTGTTAATGGCTGCACAACATCAAACTTAGAATTGATGTTTGGGAGCTTAGTAAAGTTCAGCATTGAAAGGAATGGTTGGAACACTAAATGTTGCACAGATATCTCTCTTTTTTTAGAGGGAGAGTTGGGGTGAGGCATCTTGAATAAGATGTGATCCTCCCCTAATTGTAGAATCAGTTCTCCCTTAGCTACATCAATGATAGCATTGGCAGTGGCTAGGAAAGGTCTTCCAAGGATGACAGAGTCATCCTCTTCTTCCCTAGTGTCTAAAATGACAAAGTTTGTAGGGATGTAATGGTTTTCAACCTTTACCAATACATCCTCTACTAAGCCATATGCTTTCTTCATTGATTTGTCTGTTATCTCTAGTGAGATGTTTACAGCTTGTACCTCAAAGATTCCTAGCTTCTCCATTACAGAGAGTGGCATGAGGTTTATGCTTGACCCAAGGTCACACAGAGCCTTCTCAAAGGTCATGGTGCCTATGGTGCAAGGAATTAGGAAATGATGACCCCTATTTCGTGGTATATTTTATACTTAATTGAGTGGATTTTATTCACTAAACTCACACTTGTGAATATAAATTGCATGTTTTACATTTTCCTTCCTAATTCTGTGCTTTGATTGAAAATATGCTTCTTTGGCCTTAAAATTGCTAATTATTAATCCTCTCTTATTAACATTTGATGTCGTGATATGTGTGTTAAGTGTTTTCAGGATTTATAGGGCAGGAATGGCTTAGAGGATGGAAAGGAAGCATGCAAAAGTGGAAGAAATACAAGAAATTAAAGGAATTGCTAAGCTGTCAACCCTGACCTCTTCGTACTAAATCGACCATAACTTGAGCTACAAAGGTCCGAATTAGGCGGTTCCAGTTGCATTGGAAAGCTAACATCCAGGGCTTCAAAATGATATGTAATTTCCCATAGTTTCCATGCAGTTAGATGACGCACACGCGTGGATAATGCGTACACATGACACGCGGAGAAGACCATCAACGCATACGCGTGACATGCGCCACGTGCAGAAATCGTAGAAGACGCTGGGGGCAATTTCTGGGCTCCTTTTGGCCCAGTTCCAAGCCTAAAAAACACAGATTAGAGGCTACAGAGTTGGGGAATCATTGATTGACACAACTTTCATTCACATAATTTTAGGTTTTAGATGTAGTTTTCTAGAAAGGGAGGCTCTCTCCTCTCTCTAGGTTTTAGGATTCTTAGGTTTAGCTATTTTCAATTTTAGACTTCTACTCTATTTCAATTTAGTTTCTCTTCTACTTTTATTTGTTCTAGCATTCTAGTTTATTTATTTCCTTTGTTGATTACTTTATGTTTCCAATTTAGTTTATGAATTCTCATGTTAGATTTGATTTTCTATTGAATGCAATTTGAGGTATTCCATGTTTATTGCTTCTTCCTTTATTTGTTATCATTGATTCTTGCAATTGGTTGTTTAGATTTAATATTCCTTGCTAGTTTTCTCTGTTTTTATGTTGTGCCTTCCAAGTATTTGATTAAATGCTTGAAAGGATGTTAGAGTAGATTTTTCTCCTCTTGGCTTTGGTTGAGTAATTGGAGACTCTTGAGTTATTAAACTCCTTTGTTGATTGATAATTGAAAGTTACCGGTTAATTTGGATCCCTCTAAAGCTAGTCTTTTCTTAGGAGTTGACTAGGACTTGAGGAATCAAATTAATTCATCCACTTGACTTTCCTTCATAGTTAGAGGTTAACTAAGTGGGAGCAATGGACAATTCTCATCACAATTGATAAGGATAGCTAGGATAGGACTTCTAGTTCTCATACCTTGCCAAGAGCTTTTCTAGTTATTAATTTAATTTCTTGCCATTTTATTTTCTTGTTCATTATTTCAAAAATCCAAAAAGATACTTTTTCATAACCAATAATAAACTACACTTCCCTGCAATTCCTTGAGAGACGACCCGAGGTTTGAATACTTCAGTTATTATTTTTAGGGGTTTGTTACTTATGACAACCAAATTTCTGTATGAAAGGATTCTTTGTTGGTTTAGAAACTTGGTGCATGAAATTGTGATCTCTAGCAACGGCACCAAAGGCTCAGTACGCACGTTCATAATCTCAAATTCTTTTTCACAACTCCGATACAACTAACCAGCAAGTGCACTGGGTCGTCCAAGTAATAAACCTTACGTGAGTAAGGGTCGATCCCACGGAGATTGTTGGCTTGAAGTAAGCTATGGTCATCTTGCAAATCTCAGTCACAAAGATTCAAATGGTTATGGGATTTTGATAATTAAAATATAAATAACAGAAAATAAGATAGAGATACTTATGTAATTCATTGGTGAGAATTTCAGATAAGCGTATGGAGATGCTTTGTTCCTTCTGAACCTCTGCTTTTCTACTGCCTTCATCCAATCATTCATACTCATTTCCATGGCAAGCTGTATGTTGGGCATCACCGTTGTCAATGGCTACTTCCCGTCCTCTCAGTGAAAATGGTCCAAATGCGCTTGATAAACCACTATTTTTATGGTTTATATTGTACTTAATTGTGCAGTTTTATCAAATCTTTACCCACTTATTCATATGATTAGCATGCATTTATAATTCCTTCCTAAAAATACTTCATGGTTGAAAACTTGCTTCCGAGAGTCTTTTAATTTTGTATTTTAATTCTCCTTTATTCCATTCGATGTCGTGATCTGTGTGTTAAGTGTTTCAGGCTTTATAGGGCATGAATGACTTGGAGATTAGAAAGGAAGCTTGCAAAAAAAATGGAAGGAACACAAGAAATTGAGGAGATGACCAGCGAGAAGTGACGCGGATGCATGGCTCACGCGACCGTGCGACATAGAGGAAATTGCAGTGACGGGGACGCATGTCTCACACGACCGCGCGGATTGTAAACTGCACAAGTGACGCGAAGGCGTGGACGACGCACACGCGTGGCAAGGCAAAACGCTGGATGACACGAACGCCTGGATGACGCGATCGTGTGACATGCGCGATCTGCAGAATTTGCAGAATTTGCTGGGGGCGATTTTGGGCCCTGTTTTGACCCAGTTTTTGGCCCAGAAAAGCATATTAGAGCCAGGGAACATGCAGAGACCAGAACAACATTCATTCGGCATAATTTTAGTTTTAGATCTGATTTTACTTCTCTTCTAGGTTTTCTCTCTATACATTCATAGTTCTTAGGATTTTGATATTATTGCTTTTTGGACTGGGATATTGAGAAGAGTTATTACTTCCGTCAAGACTTCGTCATTTCTAGTTTGTTTCCTTACTTGTCACTTACTCTTGCATGTCCTTTATTTACTCAGAATTATTATTGGATTATTTTTAGAATTTATTAATACAAGAACTATTTTTATTTTTAATTGATCCTTTTGATTATTATTTACCATGTCTTTCAATATTTCCCTTTCTTATTTCGTGGGTTTTACAATCATAATGAGCGAGTAGTTCTACAACTTGATTGGGAGTTGATTGACAGGAGGACCTTGAGTTGGATGCTCAAGAGTAAAATTATAGTTGGGTTTCGTGTTGGGTCGCGCTCTAATCACTGACACTAGTCCTTCCCAAGGGAGAGGATTAGAACTTGTGAATAGAAATTGACTTCCAACTTGCTTAACTTTCCTTTACCTGGTAAAGGATAACTGAGCATGCAACCTTTAATTATCACTTTTATCTTTAGAGAACTCCATCAAGGATAGGGCTTCCAACTAATCTACTCCCGGTCAAGGTTTTTATTTAAATTACATAAATTCTCTGATTTTATTTTCCTGTTTATCAACTCAAACCATTTTTAGAAAATATCTGATTAATAAAATAGCACATCTTCCTGCAACTCGTTAGGAGACGACCTAGGATTCATACTCCCAGTATTTTAATTTTAATTTTGTGACAACCCCTTCTAAATTGATAAGCGGATTTTCGGTTGGTTAAGAACTGTACTTGCAACGTATCTCTTATAACAATTTCTTAACTCGCCAATTTCCGCCACGTCAGTGCTGTCACCGCACGGCTAATCATCTATCAGTTCTCGATCATGTTAGAATAGGAACCAGTGATCCTTTTGCGTTTGTCACTACGCCCAACACTCGCGAGTTTGAAGCTTGTCACAGTCATCCCTTCCTAGACCCTACTCGGAATACCACAGACAAAGTTTAGACTTTCCAGATCTCAAGAATGGCCGCCAATAAATCTAGCTTATACCACGAAGACTCCGATCTTTCGGAATGGAGGCTAAGAGATAAACGCTCAATCCACGGTAGAACGAAAGTGGTTGTCATGCACGCGTTCATAGTTTGAGAATAGTGATGAGTGTCACGGATCATCATATTCATCATGGTTGAAGTGCAAGCGAATATCTTAGAATAGGAATAAGCTTGAATTGAATAAGAAAACAATAGTACTTTGCATTAATTCATGAGGAACAGCAGAGCTCCACACCTTAATCTATGGTGTGTGGAAACTCTACCGTTGAAAATACATAAGTGATGAAGGTCCAGGCATGGCCGAATGGCCAGCCCCCTAAATGTGATCTCTGAACATAAAAATTATTCAAAGACTAATCAGAGATATAAAATAAATCGCTAAAAGTAGTTTTTATACTAAACTAGTAGCTAGGGTTACATAAGATAAGTAAATGATGTAGAAATCCACTTCCGGGCCCACTTGGTGTGTGCTTGGGCTGAGCATTGAGCTTTCATGTGTAGAGACTCTTTTTGGAGTTAAACGCCAGGTTGTAGCCTGTTTCTGGCGTGTAACTCTGGTTTGCAACCTGTTTCTGGCGTTTAACTCCAGAATAGGGCAGGAAGTTGGCGTTTGAACGCTAGTTTGCGTCGTCAAAACTCGGGCAAAGTATGGACTATTATATATTTCTGGAAAGCCCTGGATGTCTACTTTCCAACGCAATTGCGAGCGCACCAATGGGGTTTCTGTAGCTCCAGAAAATCTATTTCGAGTGCAGGGAGCTCAGAATCCAACAGCATCTGCAGTCCTTCTTCATCCTCTGAATTAGATTTTTGCTCAAGTCCCTCAATTTCAGCCAGAAAATACCTGAAATCACAGAAAAACACACAAACTCATAGTAAAGTCCAGAAATGTGATTTTTATTTAAAACTAATAAAAATATACTAAAAACTAACTAAATCATACTGGAAACTATGTAAAAACAATGCCAAAAAGCGTATAAATTATCCGCTCATCACAACACCAAACTTAAATTGTTGCTTGTCCCCAAGCAACTGAAAATCAAATAGGATAAAAAGAAGAGAATATACTATAAATTCCAAAATATCAATGAAACTTAGCTCCAATTTAGATGAGCGGGGCTAGTAGCTTTTTGCCTCTGAACGGTTTTGGCATCTCACTTTATCCTTTGAAGTTCAGAATGATCGGCATCTATAAGAACTTAGAATGCAGATAGTGTTATTGATTCTCCTAGTTTAGTATTTTGATTCTTAAATACAGCTACTTTATGAATCTTGGCCGTGGCCCTAAGCACTTTGTTTTCCAGTATTACCACCGGATACATACATGCCACAGATACATAACTGGGTGAACCTTTTCAGATTGTGACTCAGCTTTGCTAAAGTCCCTAATTAGAGGTGTCCAGGGTTCTTAAGCACACTCTTTTTTTGCTTTGGACCTCGACTTTAACCGCTCAGTCTCAAGCTTTTCACTTGACACCTTCACGCCACAAGCACATGGTTAGGGATAGCTTGGTTTAGCTGCTTAGGCCAGGATTTTATTCCTTTGGGCCCTCCTATTCACTGATGCTCAAAGCCTTGGATCCTTTTTACCCTTGCCTTTTGGTTTAAAGTGTTATTGGCTTTTTGCTCTTGCCTCTTGGTTTAAAGAGCTCTTGGCTTTTTCTGCTTGCTTTTTTTTCGGCTTTTTTTTTTTCATTTTTTTCGCAAGCTTTGTTCTTCACTGCTTTTTCTTGCTTCAAGAATCAATTTTATGATTTTTCAGATTATCAATAACATTTCTCCTTTTTTATTATTCTTTCAAGAGCCAACAATTTTAACATTCATAAACAACAAATTCAAAAGACATATGCACTGTTCAAGCATTCATTCAGAAAGCAAAAAGTATTGCCACCACATCAAAATAATTAAACTAAGCTCAAGGATGAATTCAAAATCATGTACTTCTTATTCTTTTATTTTTTGAACATTTTTCATTTAAGAAAGGTGATGGATTCATAAGACATTCATAGCTTTAAGGCATAGACACTAGACACTAATGATCATGTAATAAGACACAAACATAAAAAAAAATAAAGCATAGAGAACGAAAACAAAAAAAAATTAACTAGACAAGGAGATTAAGGAACGGGTCCACCTTAGTAAGGGTGGCGTCTTCTTCCTCTTGAAGAACCAATGGTGTTCTTGAGCTCCTCTATGTCTCTTCCTTGCCTTTGTTGCTCATCCCTCACAGCTCTTTGATCTTCTCTAATCTCATGGAGAATGATGGAGTGCTCTTGGTGCTTCATCCTTAGTTGTCCCATGTTGGAACTTCATTCTCCTAGGGAGGTGTTGATTTGCTCCCAATAGTTTTGTGAAGGAAAGTGCATCCCTTGAGGTATCTCAGGGATTTCATGATGAGGAATTTCCTCATGTTCTTGTTGAGGTCCATGAGAGGGCTCTCTAGTTTGCTCCATTCTCTTTTTAGTGATGGGCTTGTCCTCTTCAATGTGGATGTCTTCATCTATGACAATCCCAGCCGAATTGTAGAGGTGACAAATGAGGTGAGGGAAGGCTAACCTTGCCAAAGTGGAGGACTTGTCAGCCACCTTGTAGAGTTCTTGAGGTATAATCTCATGAACTTCCATTTCCTCCCCAATCATGATACTTTGGATCATGATAGCCCGATCCACAGTTACTTCGGATCGGTTGCTAGTAGGAATGATAGAGCGTTGGATGAACTCTAACCACCCTCTAGCCACAGGCTTAAGGTCATGCCTTTTCAATTGAACCGGCTTGCCTCTTGAGTCAATTTTCCATTGAGCTCCTTCCTCACATATGTCCATGAGGACTTGGTCCAACCTTTGATCAAAGTTGACCCTTCTAGTGTAGGGGCGTGCGTTTTCTTCCATCATTGGTAAGTTGAACGCCAACCTTACATTTTCTGGATTGAAATCTAAGTATTTCTCCCGAACCATTGTAAGCCAATTCTTTGGATTTGGGTTCATACTTTGATCATGGTTCCTAGTGATCCATGCGTTTGCATAGAACTCTTGAACCATTAAGATTCTGACTTGTTGAATAGGATTGGAGAGTACTTCCCATCCTCTTCTTCTAATCTATTGTCGGATATCCAGATATTCGCCCTTTTTGAGCTTAAAAGGGACCTCGGGGATCACCTTTTTTTGGCCACAAGTTCATAGAAGTCGTCTTGATGGACCTTTGAGGTGAATCTCTCCATCTCCCATGACTCAGAGGTGGAAGCAATTGCCTTCCCTTTCCTCTTTCTTGAGGTTTCTCTGGCCTTAGGTGCCATTAATGGTTATGAAAAAATAAAAAGCAACGCTTTTACCACACCAAACTTAAAATGTTTGCTCGTCCCCGAGCAAAAGAAGAAAGAAAATAGTAGAAGAAGAAGAAAATGGAGAAGATGGAGGGGAAGAGTGTATGCGGCCAAGGGGGAGAAGAAGTGTTTGTAATGTGTGAAAATGAAGTAGTGTTGAGGGGTTTATATAGGGTTGGGGGGAGGTTTAGGTTTCGTGTATTAGGGTTGGGTTTGGGAGGGAAATGGATTTTGAATTTAGAGGTAGGTGGGGTTTTTGGGGAAGAGTGGATGGATGTGAGTAGTGAAGGGTATTTGAGGAAGAGATATGGAAGTGATTGGTGAATGGTATTTGGGGAAGAGTGTTATGAAAGGGTGTGAAGAGGAGAGAAGAAGAGGTGGGGTAGGTGGGGATCCTGTGGGGTCCACAGATCCTGATGGGTCAAGGACTTAACATCCCTGCTCCATTTAGGCGTGCAAAATGCCCTTGGAATGCACTTCTGGCGTTAAACGCCAGGTTGCGGCTTGTTTCTGGCGTTTAACGCTAGCTTTTCTCCCATTTTTGGCGTTAAACGCCAAGTAGATGCTCTGTTCTGGCGTTAAACGCCAGTTTGGTGCTTGTTTCTGGCGTTTAACGCCAGCTTGATACTTTTTTCTGGCGTTAAACGCCAGTCTACTGCTTCTTACTGGTGTTTAAACGCCAGTAAGCTCTTCCTCCAGGGTGAGCTATTTTTCATTCTATTTTTCATTCTATTTTTTTATTTTTCAGTTATTTTTGTGACTTCACATGATCATCAACCTAAAGAAAACATAAAATAGCAATGGAAAATAAATAGATATAAATAAATAACATTGGGTTGCCTCCCAATAAGTGCTTTTTTAATGTCAATATCTTGACAGTGAGCTCTCATGGAGCCTCACAGATAATCAGAGCAGGGTTGTGGCCTCTCAATACTAAACTTAGAGTTTGGTTGTGGCCTCCTAACACCAAACTTAGAGTTTGAATGTGGGGGTTTTGTTTGACTCTGTATTGAGAGAAGCTTTTCATGCTTCCTCTCTATGGTTACAGAAGGAGACCCTTGAGTCTTAAATACAAGGTAGTCCTCATTCAACTGAAGGACCAACTCTCTTCTGTCAATATCAATCACAGCTTTTGCTGTGGCTAGGAAGGGTCTGCCAAGGATGATGGATTCATCCTTATCCTTCTCAGTGTCTAGGATTATGAAATCAGTAGGGATGTAAAGGCCTTCAACCTTTACTAGCACGTCCTCTACTAGTCCATAAGCCTGTTTCATTGATTTATCTGCCATCTCTAGTGAGATTCTTGCAGCTTGTACCTCAAAATTTCTCCATTACAGAGAGTGGCATGAGATTTATCCCTGACCCCAGGTCACATAGAGCCTTCTCAAAGGTCATGGTACCTATGGTACAAGGTATGAAGAATTTTTCAGGATCCGATTTCTTCTGAGGTAATGTTTGCCTCATTAATGCATTCAGTTCATTAGTGAACAAGGGGAGTTCATCCTCCCAAGTCTCATTACCAAATAACTTGGTATTCAGCTTCATGATTTCTCCTAGATACTTAGCAACTTGCTCTTCAGTGATGTCTTCATCCTCTTCAGAGGAAGAATATTCATCAAAGCTCATGAATGGCAGAAGGAGGTTCAATAGAATCTCTAGGGTCTTTGTATGAGCCTCAGATTCCTTTGGTTCCTCAAAGGGGAACTCCTTTCTGTCCAGGGGACGTCCCATGAGGCTTTCCTCACTGAGACTCACGTCCTCCTCACTCTCTCCAGGTTCGGCCATGTTGGTCATGGTTTTGGCCTTCCACTCTCTCTTGGGGTTTTCTTCTGTATTGCTTGGGAGAGTATTGGGAGGAGTTTTAGTAATCTTCTTACTCAGCTGACCCACCTGTGCCTCTAAATTTCTAATGGAGGACCTTGCTTCATTCATGAAACTTAGTATGGTCTTGGATAGATCAGAGACTATAGTTGCCAGGCCAGAATGGCTCTTTTCAGAATTCTCTGTCTGTTGCTGAGAAGATGATGGAAAAGGCTTGCTATTACTAAACCTATTTCTTCCACCATTATTATTGAAGCCTTGTTGAGGCTTCTGTTGCTCCTTCCATGAGAAATTTGGATGATTTCTCCATGAAAGATTATAGGTGTTTCCATAGGGTTCTCCTATGTAATTCACCTCTGCCATTGCAGGATTCTCAGGATCATAAGCTTCTTCTTCAGAAGATGCTTCTTTAGTACTGTTGGATGCAGCTTGTAATCCATTCAGACTCTGAGAAATCATATTGACTTGCTGAGTCAATATTTTGTTCTGAGCCAATATGGCATTCAGAGTATCAATTTCAAGAACTCCCTTTTTCTGAGGCATCCCATTGTTCACAGGATTCCTCTCAGAGGTGTACATGAACTGGTTATTTGCAACCATTTCAATGAGTTCCTGAGCTTCTACAGGGGTTTTCAGATGAAGAGATCCTCCTGCAGAATGGTCCAATGACATTTTTGACAACTCAGACAGACCATCATAAAATATACTTATGATGCTCCATTCTGGAAGCATGTCAGTAGGACACCTTTTGATCAGTTGCTTGTATCTTTCCCAAGCTTCATAGAGGAATTGTCCTTCCTTTTGTCTGAAGGTTTGGATTTCCACTCTAAGCTTGCTCATCTTTTGAGGTGAAAAGAATTTGGCCAGAAAAGTACTGACCAGCTTATCCTAAGAGTTCAGGCTATCATTAGGTTGTGAATCCAACCATGTTCTAGCTCTGTCTCTTACAACAAAAGGGAAAAGTATAAGCCTGTAGTCCTCGGGATCAACTCCATTGGTCTTGACAATGTCACAGATTTGCAAGAATTTAGCTAAAAACTGATGAGGATCTTCCATTGAAAGTCCATGAAACTTGCAATTCTACTGCATTAGAGAAACCAATTGAGGCTTAAGCTCAAAATTGTTTGCTCCAATTGCAGGAAGTGAGATGCTTCTTCCGTAGAAGTTAGAAGAGGGTGCAATAAAGTTACCAAGCATCTTCCTTACATCTCCACCATTGATATTAGGTTCGGCTATGTCTCCCTCTTTTTCGAAAATTTTTGTCAGGTCCTCTCCAGAGGGTTGTGCTTTAGCTTCTCTTAGTTTCTTCTTAAGAGTCCTTTCAAGTTCAGGGTCAGCTTCAATAAGAATGTTCTTATCCTTGTTCCTGCTCATATGAAAAAGAAGAGAACAAAAAAGAAGAGGAATCCTCTATGTCACGGTATAGAGATTCCTTTATGTGAGTAGAAGAATAGGAGAATAGAAGAAGGAGAAGAGAAAAATTCAAACACAGAGGAGAAGAGTGGGTTCGAATTATGAGTAGAAGAGGAATGTTAGTAGATAAATAAATAGAAGGAGATGAGAGAGGGGGAGAGAATTCGAATTTAATTTAAAATAAAAGGAAAATATTTTTGTTTTTATTTTAATTATTAGTTAGTATTTGAAAATTAAGAAGAAAAATAAAATTAAATTGAAATTTAAAATAATTAGTTAATGAAAAGAAATTTTGAAGAAAAAGTTAGTGATTTTCGAAAATTGGTGAGAGGAAAGTAGTTAGATAGTTTTGAAAAAGACAAGAATTTAAAAATCAAACAAAAAGTTAAGTGGTTAATTGAAAAAGATTTGAAAATCAATTTTGAAAAGATAAGAAGTTAGAGAAGATTTTGAAATTGATTTTGAAAAAGATGTGATTGAAAATCATTTTGAAAAAAATTTGAAAAAGAAATTTAAAAAGATTTGATTTTGAAAATTAAAGTTGATTACTTGACTAACAAGAAACTAAAAGATATGATTCTAAAATTTAAAGATTGATCCTTTCTTAATAGGCAAGTAACAACTTGAAATTTTTTAAATCAAAATATTAGATGCTAGCAAAGAATTCGAAAATATGAAAGAAAAAATGAAAAAGATTTTATTTTTGAAAAAGATTTGAAAAAGATCGAATTTTTAAATTGAAAATTTGACTTGATTCATAAGAAACAATTAAATTTTAAAACTTTATAACTAAATCAATTCAAATTTTTGAAATTTATGAGAAGAATAAGGGAAAGATATTTTTTAAATTTTTGAATTTTTAATGAAGAAAGAGAAAAATAACAAAAAGACTCAAAACATGAAAATTATGAATCAAAACACACAATGCATGCAAGAACACTTTGAATGTCAAGATGAACACCAGGAACACTTTGAAGATCAAGATGAACATCAAGACTTATTTTTGAAAATTTTTAAGAAAAGAAAAATATGCAAGACACTAAACTTAGAAATTTTCAAACTTTAGACATTAACAAATTGAAAATGCATATGAAAAACAAGAAAAAAAAAATACAAAACATGAAAATGCAAAGATCAAACAAAGAAGATCATCAAGAACAACTTGAAGATCACGAAGAACACCATGCATGAGTTTTCGAAAATTTTTAAGATAATTTAAAGTTATGCAATTGACACCAAACTTAAAATTTGACACAAGACTTAAACAAGAAGCATAAAATTTTTTTTGGTTTTTATGGTTTTATATATTTTTTTAGATTTTTTTCGAAAATTAATTGGAAAAAGACAAATAAGGATTTCAAAATTTCTAATGAGAATTCTAAGAATCATGAAATGTTAGTCTAAAACTCCGGTCCAGGAATTAGACATGGCTTACTAGCCAGTCAAGATTTCAGTGAAAGCTTCGGACCAAAACACTAGACATCGCCAATGGCCAACCAAGCTTCAGCAGAACATTACATACAACAGCTAATTTGCTGAGAAAGACAAAGAAGCTCTTATAAGGATAGTTGAAACCTCGGTCCAAAAGATTAGACATGGCTTAACAGCCAGCCAGGATTCAACATATCTCATGAAACTCTATAATCCATTCTTAAAAATTCTGAAGTCATAGAATAATTTATTTTTTTGAAAATTTTTTGAAAATAAATAAAAAAAATTAAAAGACTTAAACATAAAATAAAAGTACCTAATCTGAGCAACAAGATGAACCATCAGTTGTCCAAACTCGAACAATTCCCGGCAACGGCGCCAAAAACTTGGTGCACGAAATTGTGATCTCTAGCAACGGCGCCAAAAGCTCAGTACGCAGGTTCATAATCTCAAATTCTTTTTCACAACTCCGATACAACTAACCAGCAAGTGCACTGGGTCGTCCAAGTAATAAACCTTACGTGAGTAAGGGTCGATCCCACGGAGATTGTTGGCTTGAAGCAAGCTATGGTCATCTTGCAAATCTCAGTCACGAAGATTCAAATGGTTATGGGATTTTGATAATTAAAATATAAATAACAGAAAATAAGATAGAGATACTTATGTAATTCATTGGTGAGAATTTCAGATAAGCGTATGGAGATGCTTTGTTCCTTCTGAACCTCTACTTTCCTATTGCCTTCATCCAATCATTCATACTCCTTTCCATGGCAAGCTGTATGTCGGGCATCACCCTTGTCAATGGCTACTTCTCGTCCTCTCAGTGAAAATGGTCCAAATGCGCTGTCACCGCACGACTAATCATCTGTCGGTTCTCGATCATGTTGGAATAGGATCCAGTGATCCTTTTGCGTCTGTCACTACGCCCAACACTCGCGAGTTTGAAGCTCGTCACAATCATCCCTTCCCAGATCCTACTCGGAATACCACAGACAAGGTTTAGACTTTTCGGATCTCAAGAATGGCCACCAATAATTCTAGCTTATACCACAAAGACTCCGATCTTTCAGAATGGAGGCTAAGAGATAAACGCTCAATCCACGGTAGAACGGAAGTGGTTGTCATGCACGCGTTCATAGGTTGAGAATAGTGATGAGTGTCACGGATCATCATATTCATCATGGTTGAAGTGCAAGTGAATATCTTAGAATAGGAATAAGCTTGAATTGAATAAGAAAACAATAGTACTTTGCATTAATTCATGAGGAATAGCAGAGCTCCACACCTAATTCTATGGTGTGTAGAAACTTTACCGTTGAAAATACATAAGTGATGAAGGTCCAGGCATGGCCGAAGGTCCAGGCATGGCCGAATGGCCAGTCCCCTAAACGTGATCTCTGAACATAAAAATTATTCAAAGACTAATCAGAGATATAAAATAAATCACTAAAAATAGTTTTTATACTAAACTAGTAGCTAGGGTTACATAAGATAAGTAAATGATGTAGAAATCCACTTCCGGGCCCACTTGGTGTGTGCTTGGGCTGAGCATTGAGCTTTCATGTGTAGAGACTCTTTTTGGAGTTAAACGCCAGGTTGTAGCCTGTTTCTGGCGTTTAACTCTGGTTTGCAACCTGTTTTTGGCGTTTAACTCCAGAATAGGGCAGGAAGTTGGCGTTTGAACGCCAGTTTACATCGTCAAAACTCGGGCAAAGTATGTACTATTATATATTGCTGGAAAGCTCTGGATGTCTACCTTCCAACGCAATTGAGAGTGTGCCAATTGGATTTTTGTAGCACCATAAAATCTATTTCGAGTGAAGAGAGGTCAGAATCCAACAGCATCTGTAGTCCTTCTTCATCCTCTGAATCAGATTTTTGCTCAGGTCCCTCAATTTCAGCCAGAAAATACCTGAAATCATAGAAAAACACACAAACTCACAGTAAAGTCTAGAAATGTGATTTTTATTTAAAAACTAATAAAAATATACTAAAAACTAACTAAATCATACTGAAAACTATGTAAAAACAATGCCAAAAAGCGTATAAATTATCCGCTCATCAAAACTATACTAGCAACGAGAACTTATTGTGAATTCTAAATCGTCAAAAATCTGTTCATCAAAATGGCACCATTGTCGGGGAATTGCAAACGTGTGCCTTATTATTGGTTATTGTGAATATTGTGAATAATTTTGTTTTTTTCATTTCTTTGTTAGGGTTTCTAGTTTTAGGAGTTTATTTGCATTAATTCGTATTAGTTTTTGTTTTTACTTGCTACTATGAATTCTCACCACTTTGGCTATGAGTTTGGTTCAAATTATGTTGTAGGGAATGGAAGCTATAATAAGAACATGCATCAAGGTTGGAACAATCAAAGATGGGAGGAGCCACAAGGATTTGATCAACCCTTTCGACAACAACCTCCTCCAATGTGCCATGAGCAACAACCATTCTACGATGCATCCCAAGACAATGGTTATGATGGACCTTTTCGTGACAATCTACCTCCACCAATTTACTATGAGCAAGAACCATTTCGTGGAGCGTACCAAGACAATAGATATGGTGGACCCCCTTGTAGTTACCAACAAGCCCCACCATATGCATATGAACCCCCTCCTCAACATAACTCTGAACCATCATACTCACAAGCCCCTTTCTACCAATCGTCTCCATATGACCCCAGTCCATATTCACCTAACCAACTACCATATGAACTAAATGAACCATACATAGACCCACCTCAATTCCAACACAATTACCCCCAAGAACCACCACCTCAATATTCACCACTCCATATCCTTACCAAGAATAACCACATTCCCATTATGAACCCTTTCTCCCAACAAATGAACCCTCCTATCCACCCCAAGCTCCCATAGATGATACCTTTAGTGTTATTTATTGAGGGCAACAGGAGCTTCAAACCACACTCATCTCTACTTTCACCGGTCTCACTTCTACTCTCCAAGCTCTTATATCCCGTATGGATCCATCCTTTACCCCCAATACTCAGCCCTCAAGCTCTGGGGAATTTACTTTTCACCCATATCTATCATTCCAAGAGCAACATGATCCCAATTACGCTATTGATATGGAACAAGAGAGAAGAGATCATCTTAGGAATGTAATGGATCGGGTTCACGCATACATACTTCAAGAGAAGTAAGAGGAGGCCCGAAAGGTAGAGGTAGGAGAGACCTTTGAAGAAAGTTATCAAGAGGTGGGAGTCATCAAGGAGGAGCTAGATTTTGTACTAGAGCAAGTGGAGAACGCCGAAATTATCAAAGAAGAGGAAGTGGTCGAGGACTTAGGAGATGTGGAACCTCCATGAGAAACTCAAGTCATAGAGTCTCCTTCCAAGACGTTTGAATTTGATGTTGAGGAGTAACGTCCAATGCATATCATGGTTGAAGACTTTGAGGAGGTTGATCATGAGATGGGTTCAATAATTAATGAGTTTTTACCTACAATTGAACCCTCTCCCATTGAACTAGAGGAAGAGGTTAATGTTGCAGAAGCTTGTCAAGAGGTGGAGATCATCAGAGAGGAGCACAAGGGAGTGGACCTTGCTTTGTCAAAGTGTGGGAGGTCCCCCTTCCTAAGTCACCATCATCCTTTACACCATTCAAGTGGGTAAATCTCTTATCTCTAGGCTTTCTAATTCCACTTGAGTATGGGTTGCTTGAAACGGATGGTCAACTTAGAGCTCTTTGCGGATTGAAGAGCAATAGAGAATTGTGTAATGGCTGGAAACATCACTCTAGGTTCATGATGGTTGCACGCCCAAGGTTTGATAACAATGGTTGGTATAGAACCAAAGTGAATAGGTCCAGGAGGATGTACGGGTGCTTACACAAGAATTCCAAGGCTAAACCACCCGGATGGAATCATGATGATCAACTTACAGACGGGTGTAGAAACAAGATTTGGGATCCGGACATACAAGAGAATCGACTTTGGGAGCTCAAAGCTTGTGGAGAACTTTATCAAGGCTTAGTGAATTTATTTGGAGATGTTGAAGCTTATTGAAAGTCCAAGCATTGGTGGGAGTTTCAGGATGAGTTCAAGCACAAGCCACCATGACAAGGAGCTCACCAAATGTCCAACTTAAGGACAGTAAATAAAAGTGCTAGGTGGGAGACAACCCACCATGGTATGATTTTTTCTTTTTATTAGTTTTAATTTCATCTTGTCAGTCTTAATTTCTAGTTCTGCATATTTACTTTTATTTTGGAAAAAAAAGAAAAGAGGGAATCGATGCGCAAGCGTCTACGACGCACAAGCGTCGTATGTGTATGTGCAAATGAACAGAGAGTTGCGATGGAGACGCGCGGGAGAGGTATCTGGAGCAAGAGCCACCCGACGCATACGCGTACCTTACGCGTACGCGTCAACTGCGATTTTAACCATCCACGCGTAAGCGTCAGCGACGCGTACGCGTGGACACCCAAATCGGTGTAAAAGGTGCAATTGAATAGAGAGTAGGGCTGCCCTGGTGCTGGAATTGCGCGAGTGGTCACGCGTACGCGTGACTGACGCTCACGCTTCAGTGTGCATGTTTGGCCACCCACGCGTACGCGTGGGGGACGCTTACGTGTCGCATGGCTAATTCCGTTTCACGCGTATGCGTGATGCGCGCGCACGCGTCGCACCGTGTTTTTCATTTCTTACTTCTTTCTTCTCTCCTTTCTACTTCTCTCTTCCTCCTCTTTTCTTACTTTCTTCTTCTTCAATTCTTTAACTTCTCATCATTATTCTCTTTCATTCTGTTTTCCTTATTGCATTTGCATACCTTCACTCATTGCATTTTAATTTTGCACATTTTTTTATTCTCTTTTCTAAATTTGATACTTTTTTTTCGGTGTTGAATTTTCTTGCTCATCTGTTAAATATCTCTTGTATTATTCTGGTGCTTCATGACTTGTTTTATTCTTATTGGGTAATATTATTTAAGTCAATGCTAATCCTTTATGATACCTGTATTCCTTTTGCATTGACATGAATTTATATTGTGTTTCATGACCCACTATCTCTTCCCCATTGTTGCAATTTTTGCACCATTGATATGCCATGTGCCTCTACTCTTTTCTCACTTGCATGTTGTAGCTAGCATGTAGTTGAGACCCTCCTTATTTGACATTAACTCACCCATACTTTATTTATTTTCTTATCTTTATTTCTGGGTTAGTTTTCTTCTTTTTCCTCTTCTTTCAGGGTGGCCACCGAGAAGGGAAAGGAAAAGCTTATCAATGGGGCGACAGACAAGTCCATCTGCACAATCTTTGGAGAAAAGCATCAGTGTAGCAACCCGTCCACTCACACGTCTCAGCATGCACCGAGGACGGTACAATCTTTAAGTGTGGGGAGGTTGATACCGACTTCCGTGGGTCAGTTACTTCCTTTTTCAACACCAATGTTAATTTGTTAGTTGTTGCATTTGCATGTTTGATTTTGTGCATAATTTACCACTACTTGGTTGAAGTGATGAATTCTTTTTCAAGAAACTTTTTATAGCATTTCACTTATTTGAATTAAAATTTTTATCGAACTTGTTTGAAGGAATATTATACTGGAACATGGTTTAGAGCTCGAACACACAAAACCAGTGAGATTTTGAGCCTATTTGAATTGGTTGCATTTTATCAACCAATATTCTGTTTTAGTGTGTGTTGTTCTCTCTAAAATTGTGATCTTTATCTTGCTTAATTCTATATTTCCATTATTTGATGCATGCATGCACTTATATGATTGAGGCCTTTGTTTCACTGAGCTTACATACCCATATGGCCTTACCCTTTCATTATCCTTTGCAAACCAATGTTGAGCCTATTTTACTCATCACTAACTCTAAGCGGAAAACAATAATATCCTTAATTTGAATCCTTGGTTAGCTTAGACTAGTGAGAGTGCTCACGAATTAAGTGTGGGGAAAGTGGGTTTGGAAACGTTTGGATTGGGAATTGAGTATGTTAGACTTTTTTGTGAAAATGTGAAAAAATGCTGAGCATATATTCTTGCACTCAATACCTTAATCATGTGCATTGAGAAAGAAAAAAGAAAAGAAAAAAATAAAAAATAAAAAAAAGAGAAAAAGAAAAAAAAGTAACTAATAAAAAGGGGACAAAATGCCCCAAAGTAAATTGTGATAGCAATGCGTATGTACTGTACTAAAAATCGGATGCATGAATATGTGGTAAACATAGTAAATGGGTAGTTAGATTTTGTATTGTGATTACATGGATTATCTTAAGTTAGGTGGAAAGTTTAGGCTAATTAAGGATTCAGATTTTAGTCCACTTGACCAAATACAATCCAACCTTGACCTTGTAACAACCCCGAATTCCGAGTACGCGAGATCTTTTCTACAGGCACGGATTTCTCCGGAAGATCAGTAGAGGGAACACCTCTGCTGTATCATCAAGAATCTCAATCCTCATTATCATTATGTCATCCTTAAGCTAGAACCTTTTCCGAGGCAAGCTCGATAACGCGGTCACGAAGAACCTAGTTTTTGAACTGTATCGGTTGGCAGTTTTGATTCTGATTTTCGTAAATAATTTCTGTTTGACGGACCGGACTCGATTCATGAGAGGAGAGAGATAATAGTATAATATTATCATTATATTAGTATTATAACATGCTTGAATGATATTATAAGGTTACCTGGTCTGTTTTTGTTAAAAACAGAAAATCGGTTTAACCGGGTTTACAGTTTACTGGTGTAGCTTAGCACCAGCACTCTCTGATGAATTTACCAATGCTAAGGCCTCATTATACAAGTTTTATTCTCATAATAAATATGTTACTAGTTTTATTTATGCTAGTAGCTCAGAAAATAATTTTTAGAGATGTTTTTGCAAGTGTTCCGATACATCTAGTTTTAGTAGTTATACACCTGAGATATTTTAATATTATTTTAATTCACCTCCAAGCCAACTAATCACAACTCACCCTACACCCCCAAAACCCCCAAGGCTGGCTCATTTTCACTTTGTGGCCGAAAATAGGTAGAGAGAAAAAGAGAGAAAAGTTCTTAGTTCCAAATCTTCAAAGTTTGATTTCTGCTGAACTAAAACTCAAATCAAAATTCCAATCCGACCAAAATGATCCTCTCTTCTTTCTCTACATAACCATGTGACTTATCAAGGCTGAAAATAAGGTGAGATGGCTGTCTCCCTCCCATTTCAATTCGGTTTTCAAGAAAAACCATGCAAAACATGTGTTTTCTTGATGTTCTTCCTTAGGAATCCTGCTTAACTTGACTTGAGGGCCAAGAAACGTGAATTTCCAGCAAGTCTAAGGTGAGATATCTCTTCCTAACATACTGAGTGAGATTTGTTCAGTTGAGAGTTTTTGGATTTAAAGTTGTTCTTGATGTGATTTAGGAGGAAAAAGTGCTTAAGAACCACCTGAAAGTTTAACCGAATTAGGAGCAGCAAAACCAGGTAGGATTTGGTAAAATTAATGTTGATTGATTGTGTTTGAATTGTGTGATTATGATATGGTTTGGTTATGCTTGAAATTGATTGTTTACATGAGTGATTCTTGTTGAAATTTTGGTGAAAATTTGATGAAATTTGATGATATTCAACTTTGAATTTGTGTTCTTCATGGCTGCTTGAAAAAACGAACCCTAGACCTTAAATTGGGGTTCAATTTGTGTTAAAATCATGTAGAAAAGATGGGGTTTTAGTGGCTGCAAATTTATTATGAATTATGGTAAAAATTGGTTGCTGAAAAGACTGAAAAACGGGTAAAAATAGAGAAAGAATCTGAAGAATATACGAAGAACATGAAGAACACTTTGAGTATGGTGAAGAACACTGAAGAACACCTTTTAGATCTTAGAAAGGGCAAGGAAGTAAAATTTTTGGTGTTTAAGGGGTTATTTTGTAATTTCTGAAAGTTAGGGTGGTAAAAGTAGAAATATTAAAAGTTACGGGTGGTAAAAAGTGAATTTTAAAGTTTAAAAGTAAAAGTAAGTTAATTTTCGAAAATTTAATAATAAAATAATAAAAAATAATAAAATAATAAATAATAATATTTAATTAAAAATAATATTTTAACAAAAATAATAAAATAATATGGAAAAGGTAGTTTTTTGTAAAATCTTTAGAAAGACAACTTTAAACTCAGAATCTCATAGTTACCTTCATAAAACACTTAGGGAGTGGTAAGAACATATTAGTGAGGCAAAGATAAAAGAAAGATAAGAAGTTGAAGAAAAGATAAAAATTGAAAGAAAAGTCTGTAAAGTTTTAATGATAGAAAAATAGACAGAGACTAGTGAACGAACTAGGGCAACTTAGTTAGTACTTGAGTCGCGACTAGGGTTAGGTATTATATGAAAAGTTAAATTGTTTCAGTATAGACTTAATGAACCTATACTTGGGACATGCTAACTATTCATACCGAAATTTACATAAGCTTTAAATACATACGTTAAACAGAAAAATCAGAGCAGAATAGAGAGATACAGAGAGCAGAGTAATCAGAGCAGAGTAAAGAGACAATGAGAAAAGAGTAATATAACAAAAAGAATAGAGGAGAAGAGTATAAGAATAAAGAGTTAAGCCTTGTGGCATGATGTTCTGTTGTATGTTCATCTGCTGCTTTTCCATTGGCCCTAGAGATCCTGTAGGCCCAAGTTCACCTACAGTGAGTTGTTATTCCTGTAGGCTGAAGTTCACCTACAGTGAATATCAATTGTGTATCTCAGGGTGTTGCTCCTATAGGCCGAAGTTCACCTACAGAGAGTTGTGATTCCTGTAAGCCGAAGTTCACTTACAGAGGTGTCATTTCTGTAGGCCGAAGTTCACCTACAGAAAGTTGTTGTGCTGTAATTAGATTTTTTCTATAAGCCGAAGTTCACTTACAGAGGTGTTATTTCTGTAGGCCGAAGTTCACCTACAGAAATTTGTTGTGTTGTGTTTAGACTATTTCTGTAAGCCGAAGTTCACTTACGGGAGTGCTATTTTTGTAGGCCGAAGTTCACCTACAGAGAATAAGCCATATCTAGAACTAGTTCCTGGGTAATGTCGGGCTGTAGGGTGTAAACCAACACGTGAGCTCATGGCCTGCATAGGACAGACATGCATCATACTTGGTTGCGCATTTCCTCTGTTATGATTGTTGAATGAATGTATGCTTTCTTTGTTTGTATTCTATTCACTGTGTCTGTGTTTTGTTTTCTTGTATTCTTTTGTTTGTGTTTTGCTTTCTGTTTTCTCTATTTTCTCTATTTATCTGTATCTTCTGTTCACTACTTCTCAGTATTCTGCTATATATCTGCTAAGCGACACAAATTAATGAACTTAACTAATAACCCCGGCCCTACTAAGAACTCCCAAGTTCTTACCCCTTCTCTCTCCCTTCCCCCTTCAGATGGAAGCATGAGTACCCTTCCGTAGTTTACTAATGACTCTTCTGCAAAGAGGATTCTGCTCTAGGTAGTCCTCTGAGTCTAGAGTGAACTCCGTTACCTGTTTATATGTATATACTGTGAGGTCAGCCAACGTCTGCACCCTGTTTATCTACAAACTTTAGCCTATGTCCTCCGTACGATATTGCTATTTTGTGGCCACTCGATGAAGTACTTGAGAGACGCTCTTTGATAACATATGATCGTGCAGAGGAGTAGTAGACAACCTTTCACCTTTTGATGACGTTCCACCTGACTTGAGTTTTGAAGATCTAGAACGTACTTTTCCTTGCTTTAGTAGTTTAGAGGGACTACTAGGTGAGTATAGAGTCTAGGTTAGCCTGGGTGCCAGCTTAGGGACTTCTTGAACAGGTCAGGACCTGGGATATTGTATGTATATATTTGTATATAGTTATTATTTAGCTATATCTAGGGGTGTTCTTACTAAAAGTCTATACTCTAATAAAGGCTGGATCACCGAATATTTTCAACTACTTGTGATGTAGTTATGTGTGGTTGTTTATAACTGTATAATCTGTTATCATTTGTGACTTGATTATTAATGATTCTATTTATTAATCCAAGCGTTTAAAAAAAAAAAGTACCTCGCAAATTAACTACGTTTTTAACAACGAATCAGGCTCATATGATAAATAATAGATAATAATTAGGAAGACAAGTTGGTAGCGCTCAGTTTCTGGTATGATCTAGACATATTGAAAATTGGGTCATTACAATTTGGTATCAGAGCAGTTCGTTCCCAATAGATCCTGGGGAGTGGACTGACTATGCTTCATTGCATACTCTGTTGCGTGTCTCATGCTTATAGGATATCTATGTGATATGTGTTGCATGATTGTCTCTGTGTTTTCATTCTGGGAATGTTCACACTTGACTTAAAGTGTTAAGACTGATCACCTTAATAACGATTGTTTGGTGTGAACAGGACTACAATAAGACCACGGAGACGGAGTGCGCGGGAAGGAACCCCTAGTGATAACCGAGAGAGAGAACAGGAAACGTTTATGACTACCATGAACGCTGTGGCTGAGGCAGAGGCTACAGTAGCAGCGACTAGGGCTGTTGATCATCTTGGAGTGAGAAACGGGAATGAGAATGAGCATGGAGAAGATAGTGGAAATGATGAGAATAACTTGGGGCATCTAGAAAGACCTATGACCCTTGCGACTTTTCTGAAGGTTAAACCACCTAAGTTTAAAGGTACAATCATTGCGACTGATGCTGACAACTAGTTTCGATCTATTGAATGATCACTGCGAGTGCAGCATGTTCCGGAAGGCCAACACGTGGAGTTTGCTACTTATATGCTGGAAGGAGAAGCTGAGCATTGGTGGCAGGGGATACAGCGACTGTTGCAACAAGATGAAGGCGATATTCCTTGGAATACTTTTAAGGATGAATTTTATAAGAAGTATTTTCCGAGGGCAGCTCGTGACGCTAAGGAGATGGAACTTATGCAGCTGAAACAGGGTAACACAACTGTTGCAGAATATGCCCGTAAGTTTGATGACTTGTGCCGTTTCTCCAAGATCTGCCAAGGGAATCCTGCTGACTTTGAAGAATGAAAGTGTTTGAAGTTCGAAGGGGGCCTTTGTGAGGATCTGATGAGTTTAGTAGTTCCATTAGAGATAAGAAATTTTGCTGAACTGGTGAATAAAAATAAACTAGTGGAAGAATGTTCGAAAAAGCTGGCGATAGCTCGAGCAGATCGTAGGGAAACCTCAGGAAGAGACTTTATTCAAGATCTAGCCCCTCAAGGTCGTAACTTTAAGTTCAGTGGTCAGTTCCATCGCCAAAATAGGAATCAACGAAATGGTAACTTTCCCGCTCGTAACAATGGCAAATACGACAACAATAATCTGGGAGAGGAAGAAGGAGGTCAACCTCAGGAAATTCAGGATATTTCAGTATGCTCAAGGTGTGGGAAAGATCTTGGTAACATGCCATGTCAGTATGGGACAAACCATTGTTATGCTTGTGGAGAACCTGGACACATAGCTAGGATTTGCCCAAGGAGGTTTGTTCGAGATCCAGCAAGGCCAAAACAACAAGGAAGGGTTTTTACCGTAACTGCTAGCAACACAAATGCATATAATTCTTCCACTCGAGGTGAGTACCACACTATGGTTTTGTTTGTGCTAGATAATACTATAACTTCTTATGCGCATGTTAAATTTTGAGGGAAAAATTTTCTTTAAGGAGGGTAGAATGTAACAACCCCGAATTCCGAGTACGCAAGATCTTTTCTACAGGCACGGATTTCTTCGGAAGATCAGTAGAGGGAACACCTCTGCTGTATCATCAAGCATCTCAATCCTCATTATCATTATGTCATCCTTAAGCTAGAACCATTTCTGAGGCAAGCTCGATAACGTGGTCACGAAGAACCTAGTTTTTGAACCATATCGGTTGGCAGTTTTGATTCTAATTTTCGTAAATAATCTCTGTTTGACGAACCGGACTCGATTCATGAGAGGAGAGAGATAATAGTATAATATTATCATTATATTAGTATTAGAACATGCTTGAATAATATTATAAGGTTACCTGGTCTGCTTTTGTTAAAAACAGAAATCGGTTTAACCGGGTTTACGGTTTACTGGTGCAGCTTAGCACTAGCACTCTCTGATGAATTTACCAATGCTAAGGCCTCATTATACATGTTTTATTCTCATAATAAATATGTTACTAGTTTCATTTATGCTAGTAGCTCAGAAAATAATTTTTAGAGATGTTTTTGCAAGTGTTCCGATACATCTAGTTTTAGTAGTTATACACCAGAGATATTTTTATATTATTTTAATCCACCTCCAAGCCAACTAATCACAACTCACCCTACACCCCCCAAAACCCCCAAGGATGGCTCATTTTCACTTTGTGGCCGAAAATAGGTAGAGAGAAAAAGAGAGAAAAGTTCTTAGTTCCAAATCTTCAAAGCTTGATTTCTGCTGAACTAAAACTCAAATCAAAATTCCAATCCGACCAAAATAATCCTCTCTTCTTTCTCTACATAACCATGTGACTTATCAAGGCTGGAAATAAGGTGAGATGGCTGTCTCCCTCCCATTTCAATTCGGTTTTCAAGGAAAACCATGCAAAACATGTGTTTTCTTGATGTTCTTCCATAGGAATCATGCTTAACTTGGCTTGAGGGCCAAGAAACGTGAATTTCCAGCAAGTCTAAGGTGAGATATCTCTTCCTAACATACTGAGTGAGATTTGTTCAGTTGAGAGTTATTGGATTTAAAGTTGTTCTTGATGTGATTTAGGAGGATAAAGTGCTTAAGGACCACCTGAAAGTTTAACCGAATTAGGAGCAGCAAAACCAGGTAGGGTTTGGTAAAATTAATGTTGATTGATTGTGTTTGAATTGTGTGATTATGATATGGTTTGGTTCTGCTTGAAATTGATTGTTTATATGAGTGATTCTTGTGGAAATTTTGGTGAAAATTTGATGAAATTTGATGATATTCAACTTTGAATTTGTGTTCTTGATGGCTGCTTGAAAAAACGAACCCTAGACCTTAAATTGGGGTTCAATTTGTGTTAAAATCATGTAGAAAATATGGGGTTTTATTGGCTGCAAATTTATTATGAATTATGGTAAAAATTGGTTGCTGAAAAGACTGAAAAACGGGTAAAAACAGAGAAAGAATCTGAAGAATATACGAAGAACACGAAGAACACTTTGAGTGTGGTGAAGAACATTGAAGAACACCTTTTAGATCTTAGAAAGGGCAAGGAAGTAAAATTTTTGGTGTTTAAGGGGTTATTTTGTAATTTCTGAAAGTTAGGGTGGTAAAAGTAGAAATATTAAAGTTACGGGTGGTAAAAAGTGAATTTTAAAGGTTAAAAGTAAAAGTAAGTTAATTTTCGAAAATTTAATAATAAAATAATAAAAAATAATAAAATATTAAATAATAATATTTAATTAAAAATAATATTTTAACAAAAATAATAAAATAATACGGAAAAGGCAGTTTTTTGTAAAATCTTTAGAAAGACAACTTTAAACTCAGAATCTCATAGTTACCTTCATAAAACACTTAGGGAGTGGTAAGAACATATTAGTGAGGCAAAGATAAAAGAAAGATAAGAAGTTGAAGAAAAGATAAAAATCGAAAGAAAAGTCTGTAAAGTTTTAACAACAGAAAAACAGACAGAGACTAGTGAACGAACTAGGGCAACTTAGTTAGTACCTGAGTCGCGAATAGGGTTAGGTATTATATGAAAAGTTAAATTGTTTCAGTATAGACTTAATGAACCTATACTTGGGACATGCTAACTATTCATACCGAAATTTACATAAGCTTTAAATACATACGTTAAACAGAAAAATCAGAGCAGAGTAAAGAGATACAGAGAGCAGAGTAATCAGAGCAGAGTAAAGAGACAATGAGAAAAGAGTAATATAACAAAAAGAATAGAGGAGAAGAGTATAAGAATAAAGAATTAAGCCTTGTGGCATGATGTTTTGTTGTATGTTCATCTGTTGCTTTTCCATTGGCCCTAGAGGTCCTGTAGGCCCAAGTTCACCTACAGTGAGTTGTTATTCCTGTAGGCCAAAGTTCATCTACAGTGAATATCAATTGTGTATCTCAGGGTGTTGCTCCTGTAGGCCGAAGTTCACCTACAGAGAGTTGTGATTCCTATAAGCCGATGTTCACTTACAGAGGTGTCATTTTTGTAGGCCGAAGTTCACCTACAGAAAGTTGTTGTGCTGTAATAAGACTTTTTCTGTAAGCCGAAGTTCACTTATAGAGGTGTTATTTCTGTAGGCTAAAGTTCACCTACAGAAAGTTGTTGTGTTGTGTTTAGACTATTCCTGTAAGCAGAAGTTCACTTACGGGAGTGCTATTTCTGTAGGCCGAAGTTCACCTACAGAGAATAAGCCATATCTAAGACTAGTTCCTGGGTAATGTCGGGCTGTAGGGTGTAAACCGACACGTGAGCTCATGGCCTGCATAGGACAGACATGCATCATACTTGGTTGTATTCTATTCACTGTGTCTGTGTTTTATTTTCTTGTATTCTTTTGTTTGTGTTTTGCTTTCTGTTTTCTCTATTTTCTCTATTTATATGTATCTTCTGTTCACTACTTCTCGATATTCTGCTACATATCTGCTAAGCGACACAAATTAATGAACTTAACTAATACCCCCGGCCCTACTAAGAACTCCCAAGTTCTTACCCCTTCTCTCTCCCTTCCCCCTTCAGATGGAAGCATGAGTACCCTTCCGTAATTTACTAATGACTGTTCTGCAAAGAGGATTCCGCTCTAGGTAGTCTTCTGAGTCTAGAGTGAACTCCGTTACCTGTTTATATGTATATACTATGAGGCCAGCCAACGTCTGCACCCTGTTTATCTACAAACTTTAGCCTGTCCTCCGTACGATGTTGCTGTTTTGTGGCCACTCGATGAAGTACTTGAGAGACGCTCTTTGATAACATATGATCGTGCAGAGGAGTAGTAGAGGACCTTTCACCTTTTGATGACGTTCCACCTGACTTGAGTTTTGAAGACTTAGAACGTACTTTCCCTCGCTTTAGTAGTTTAGAGGGACTAGGTGAGTATAAAGTCTAGGTTAGCCTGGGTGCCAGCTTAGGGACTTCTTGAACAGGTCAGGACCTGGGATATTGTATGTATATATATGTATATAGTTATTATTTAGCTATATCTAGGGGTGTTCTAACTAAAATTCTATACTCTAATAAAGGCTGGATCACCGAATATTGTCAACTACTTGTGATGTAGTTATGTGTGGTTATTTATAACTGTATTATCTGTTATCATTTGTGACTTGATTATTAATGATTTTGTTTATTAATCCAAGCGTTTTAAAAAAAAAAGTACCTCACAAATTAACTACCTTTTTAACAACGAATCAGGCTCATATGATAAATAATAGATAATAATTAGGAAGACAAGTTGGTAGCGCTTAGTTTCTGGTATGATCTAGACATATTGAAAATTGGGTCGTTACAGATCTTAACCCCATTACAACTCTTAAAAGACCTCTTGATATGTGTATTTGTGCATTAAATTTCTGTTGATTGGTAGAAGAAGAGCAAGTCTTAGAAAGCAAGGTTAGTAGAGAACTGAGAGAGTCGAACCTTAAACACTTGAGTAATTAGAGTGTATACATTTCCAGTGAGGGTTCGATGCTCGATTCTTTGTTCCCGGCTTTCATGAGCTATCTTCTTCTTGCAAGTCTAGTTGTACTTCATTTTTATAATTTGAATTAGTGAAATCCAGTTCATATTTGTTCTTAAAAGATTTATTTACTTTTAACCAAGTAGGTAGAAGTATTTTTGTATTTAGTTGCATTCATATAGATATGTTGCATTTCATAAGTTTTACCATTCATCTTCACTCCTTTATAGCCTCTCTTGAGCTTAGTATGAGGACATGCTAATGTTTAAGTGTGGAGAGATTTGATGCACCACTATTTCGTGGTATATTTTGTACTTAATTGAGTGAATTTTATCCACTAAACTCACACTTAGGCATATAAATTGCATGTTTTACATTTTCCTTCCTAATTCTGTACTTTGATTGAAAACATGCTTCTTTGGCCTTAAAATTGCTAATTAATAATCCTCTCTTATTACCATTCAATGTCGTAATATGTGTGTTAAGTGTTTTCAAGATTTATAGGGCAGGAATGACTTAGAGGATGGAAATGAAGCATGCAAAAGTGGAAGGCCAAAGAAGCATGTTTTCAACCCTGACCTCTTCGTACTAAATCGACCATAATTTGAGCTATAGAGGTCCGAATGAGGCAGTTCTAGTTGCATTGGAAAGCTAACATCCAGGGCTTCAAAATGATATGCAATTTGTTATAGTTGCCATGCAGTTAGATGACGCGCACGTATGGATCATGCGTACGCGTGACGTACACGTACGCGTGACATGCGCCACATGCAGAAATTGCAGAAGATGCTGGGGGCGATTTTTGGGCTCCTTTTGGCCCAGTTCCAAGCCCAAAAAACACAGATTAGAGGCTGCAGAATTGGGGAATCATTGATTGACACAACTTTCATTCACATAATTTTAGGTTTTAGATGTAGTTTTCTAGAGAGGGAGGCTCTCCCCTCTCTCTAGGTTTTAGGATTCTTAGGTTTAGCTATTTTAAATTTTAAATTTCTACTCTATTTCAATTTAGTTTCTCTTCTACTCTTATTTGTTCTAGAATTCTAGTTTATTCATTTTTTTTGTTGATTACTTTATGTTGCCAATTTAGTTTATGAATTCTCATGTTAGATTTGATTTTTTATTTAATGCAATTTGAGGTATTTCATGTTTATTGCTTCTTCCTATATTTGTTATCATTGATGCTTGCAATTGGTTGTTTAGATTTAATATTCCTTGCTAGTTTTTTCTGTTTTTATGTTGTGCCTTCCAAGTGTTTGATTAAATGCTTGAAAGGATGTTAGAGTAGATTTTTCTCCTCTTGGCTTTGGTTGAGTAATTAGAGACTCTTGAGTTATCAAACTCCTTTGTTGATTAATAATTGAAAGTTGCTAGTTGATTTGGATCCCTCTAAATCTAGTCTTTCCTTAGGAGTTGACTAGGACTCGAGGAATCAAATTAATTCATCCACTTGACTTTCCTTCATACTTAGAGGTTGACTATGTGGGAGCAATGGACAATTCTCATCACAATTGATAAGGATAGCTAGGATAGGACTTCTAGTTCTCAACCTTGCCAAGAGCTTTTCTAGTTATTAATTTAATTTCTTACCATTTTATTTCCTTGTTCCTTATATCAAAAACCCAAAAAAAATACTTTTCCATAACCAATAATAAACTACACTTCCCTGCAATTTCTTGAGAGACGACCCGAGGTTTGAATACTTCGGTTATTATTTTTAGGGGTTTGTTACTTGTGACAACCAAATTTTTGTATGAAAGGATTCTTTGTTGGTTTAGAAACTATACTAACAACGAGAACTTATTATGAATTCTAAATCGTCAAAAATCCGTTCATCAGGAAGCGTCCAGGATCTGGAAGCTTCTGAGGTAGCTTCTGCTGAACCAAAGCATTTAGTTCTTTGGTAAGCACTAGAGGTTCTTCCACCAGAGGTTTTGTATCAAACAACTTGGCATTCAGCTTCATGAGAGCTCCTAGGTACCAAGCAACTTACTCTTCCCTTGTGTCCTCATCCTCATCAGATAATTGTAAATATTACTTTTCTCTTTAGTTAGTCTTAGTAGTCGTTGATTGTTGAGTGGTTCTTGTTTACTTGCATATTTTTGTTTTGCTTTTCATAATTGAATGGTTTTCATTGCCTCCTCAGTTGAATGACACGGTCGCTTCCAGACCCGAGCTTGGTCACTTTTGATTCGGAAATCGAAAGAACTTTAACTCATATAAGGCAAGCTCGGCACCGGCTAGCTATTGTGGATAGTGAATTGGGACCCCTTGAGGAGCCCTCTAATTCACTATCACCACCCGTCCGTGACTATCATTCTCCAATCAACGAGGAGACTTTATATTCATCTGTGGGGAGTACTGAACTCTCTTTGAGTGACTCAGGTGACACCATGATGGCGGATCTACCTCAAAAAATCACCTTAAAGGAGGCCGGAGCTCCTGATCTTGACTTGCAACCACTTCAAATTCTGTATCTGGTCGCAGCGCCAGCATAGCTTGTGCGTGCGTGCAGCCTCGCTTTCTCTAATCTGTGCGTGCGCATAGCCGTGTGCGTATACATACACCCCCTCTCATACCTCACTTGTGCGGCCGCACAGATGTGTGCGCCCGCACACCAATTTTAGACCCCTCTGGTGGGAGCGAGGGAACAGCTTGTGCGCGTGCTCAACCTTCCCCATTTTTGGCTCCTGTGCGTGCGCATGGACCTGTGTGCGTACACACACATGATCTTGTCCTCAAGTTAAAAACAAAATCTATCTGTGCGATCGCATGTCTTTGTGCGTCCGCAGGTCTTTGCGCAACCTCTCTAGTCGCAGCGATCGCACGCTGTATACGTTCACACCCTTTCTAAGTTTTCATCTCTGTGCGTCCGCACAGGCCCCTGTGGGCCCGCACAAAACGCATTCTGGGCATTAACAGGGCAGCCTGCCCTGTTGAGAGGCAGCTCCTCTTTTCTCTTCTTTTCTCCATAGCTGCTCCCTCTCTCTTCTGTGCCCAGCTCTGCCGGTCCCTACCACCAGCCACCGCCACTGTCAGCCACCGCCGGTGACCACTCTCTCTCTTTTTCTTAATCATCTTCTCTTTTCTTTCTTTCTTTCCCTTCTCTTTTCTCTATCCACCACCGGTGAGTTCTCTCTTCCGGTGCTTCTTTTTTCGGCATACCCAAACGCTGTGATTTTGCAGTGGCTATAAGGAGTGCCATTATTCCTCCTTCGTTCTTGTCCTATTCAACCTTTATATCTTAGGTTCTTGCTTTTCCTTTCTATTTATGTTAATATTTTTGCAATTACTTTTATTTCTTATATGTTGCTTAGATTTCTTTAGTTGCTCTCTTTATTGTTTCTTTGTATTGCAAAGTGTTGTTGCTTGATTGTTGGGTTGGTTATGATCAAATTTGAGCTTAATTGTGATGAACTTGCACATTGCATACCACATGTTTGATAAAATGCCTCAATGAACATTTTGTTTGATTCATATGACTTGGTCATCATATGTGTTCAATTTATCTCTTATTAGGCATATTGTATGAATGGTGCAACTTCTATTATGACTTTTGATAGTAAAAAATTGAAATCACCAATGCATTTCCTTGTTTGTTGATGTGAAATTTTGGTTGTAAATGCATTGTGTTGGTGTAATCTAAGTTTCATTGTTCATCTTGGAATTTATATTGAGTAACCACTTTACAAATGTTCAACTTTTGATGATGTCTTGATCAAACATCTTTTGGACTTCCAATTGAGAACATTGTATGTGTGATTACTACTTTTTGAGGATGAACAATTGACAATCCCTTTTTGGTGCTTACTTGAAATTATTTTCATTTCTCTGTTTTATATTTGCAACTTGAGCACTAAATCGTGAAGCTTTGAGCTGTGAATTGCCCTAAGGGTGTGATTACCGCGATATCCAGCCGGTGTGTGTGTTCCGATCGTGCGCAACATTGGAATATACACACCGTGTTTCTTATAAATCACACTACTTCTATAAGCTCTTTTAACATTGTTAGTGCTTCCTCAATGATTTTACTTTATTGTTGCCCTATGATCTTGAAGTTCTTTTCTTTGTATTTTCAGGATGAGGAAGAAGGGTAAGGCACCGGTTACTATGCCAGTTGAGCAAACTACCGCTCGCCCTCCTGATATTTGGTTGGATTGCCAAGGTTATAGACCGGATACCTTGGTTAACCGAAGAGCCGACGGTCAATACAAGGCTATTAAGAAGCGTACAATCCATTGGGAGCGGCCGTTGAAGGTTTCAAGCCAATACAAGGCGACGATTCACCAAAGGATTGCTCGCTTCATTGGGAGTTTCTTGAGCGAGAACCCATTGAAGTCAATGAGACTATGGTGCGGAAATTTTATGCAAACTACCAAGCTTGGGAAGCGAAGTCAGTCTTCCTCCGGGGAAAGATGTTGGATACATCCAATCAAGCTCTAGAAGCTATTCTAAACATCCCCCATATTCCATTTGAGAAAGATGAATATTCCAAGATAAAAGTGGATGTCTTCAAAGGAAGAGTATCCCTGACTCCCATTCTTGAGAGAATAGGCCATCTTGGTGCATCTTGGGAGTATAGCAAAAGGAAGAATTCTGTTCCCACTAGTATTGCGTACTCTGATTTGAGTGCTGAAGCTCGTATATGGCAGCAGATTATGGCGGACTACATCATCCCGAGCACCCACACTACCCATGTGAGATTTAGAACTACTTTGCTACTTTGGGCTATTATGCAAGGGAAGCATATAGCCATCTTGCCTTTATTGTGCAAATCGATTTGGAAATTGGTTAAGAAGAAGAATATCAACATTCCATTTCCATCGATGGTGATGCTCTTAGCAAACGCAGCGGGGGTAGAGAGGCGACCAACGGACATTATGTTCCGAACTCCTAGAGGCAACAAGTTCATTCCGAAGGGAGATTTGGAAAGATCAACAAACCTTACACCCTCCAAGAGGAAGACACCCATAGCACTACCATCAACTCTACCAACTTCATCAACTGCTTTACCATTTCTCTGACCTCTTCCGGATTTATTCCGAGACATCTTGCATGATATCCACCATATGGAGCATTTGGAGCACAAACGTTTTGAGTGGATAGCGGCAAAGCTAGAAGGAAGAGACCCCGGCCCAATTCATAGAGCTTCATCCGAGCTAGCTGGAGAGGAGTATGATGCAGTTGACCATCCCACTCATAAGTCCACCAGCTGAAGGTGGCCCCTCTTCGTTTCCCGGATTGTGAGCATGCACGGAAGACCGTGCACAAATTAAGTGTGGGGGAGGATCGATGACTTCAAGGGGGTAAAAATTTTTCTCTTAAAGACACTTTGCAATGTTTCTTGTAGTACTTTTTCTTTATTTTGAGTAGCTTTATTTCTATTGCATCTTGTTTAGTTTGCTGTAAATATTTCTTGATCGTCTATGGATATTTAGTAGTTAATATTTGCATGTTGCATGATAGAATGAATAAGCTGGTAAAACACCAAGGAATTTTCATGAAACCTTCTTTTTAGGGGCATATATACCATTGATTGAATTGAAAAAAAAAATTTTTTTACCAACTTACTTGGAGTATTTTGTTTGTAGAACATGGAAACGAGCTAGAATAACATACATTGTGATATTTGAGCTTTGATAGATGATTGCACTTTTCAGCCATAATGTTGTTCTTGTGTGTGATTATACTCCTTTTTTATTGTGATCATTGATTTGCATGATTCTTTATGTCCTGTATTTGTATTTGGATGCATTTAGCATGATTGAGGCCATCTTTGATTATAAACTCACTAACTTATATGGCCAACCCTTGCATTCATCTTTGTCAACCCCTTTGAGCCTATGAATCTCCTTTTGTTCTAATGATAGCATATTACTCCCCTTAAGCAGAAAACCATTGATATCCCTGAATTACTCTTTGATTAGCTTGGGTGGATTAGTGTATAAATTCTAAGTGTGGGAAAATTTTGGGAAGCATTGGTGATAAAGGCATGAACTCTTTGTGAAAAGCATATTTGGGCAATTAGGTAATGCTCATACATTTCACTAATTAAAACATATGCATTCATAGTTCAATTAAAAAAAAGCTTGTGCATAACAAAGTATGAATAAAAAGTAAATAAAGGATGCATATGCCATGTTTGAAAAGAAAATGCATGAGTAAAGTGAGATAGGAAAGAGAAAATAGGTAGAAAGGTTGTATTGTTATGTATACATAGGTGATGTAGGATTAGGTGGACACTCAAGCTAATCAAAGAACTAATTATTTAAGTCCACTTAACCATATTTCATCCTACGTACCTAATCCTAGCCCCATTACATCCCTCTAAAGACCTCATGATACTTGTTATTCATGCATTAAATACTAGTTTCTTGTTAGATGACTTGTAAATCTTTGAAAAGCATGATAAAAGGAGAATTGAGTGATTAAACCCTAAACACTGAGTGAATTAAGTGGATATACATCCGGTGAGGGGTTCGATCGCTCAATTCTATGTTCTTACGCCTCATATTGCACCCCCTTGCAAGTTGTTTGATTGGATAGTTTTGATAACTTCAATTCAATTCTTTGGACATTAATCTTAATGCATGAACTCTTTGCATTGGCCCTAAAGTTCTCTTATGATGGATTGGAATTTCATGATTTATTTCTATTAACTCTCATCATAGTACATATTGGTGATTAGTCTTAGGGTAGTTGCATGCATTTAAGTAGTATATAGCATAGTCATTTTCCTTTTCATATATCTCCTTTGCGTGTGTTTAGCATGAGGACATGCTCGTGTTTAAGTGTGGGAGAATCGATGAATCCTTATTTGATGATGATTTTTAGTTAGAATTGAATGGATTTTCATCATATAAACTTGCACTTATTCCCTGGAATAGCATGCTTTTGAACTTTCCTTCCAAATTGCGCTTGATTATGAAAATGTGCTCTTTTGTGCCTAATTTAATCTATTTTATTCTGTTTGCCTTCTATTCGATGCCTTGATGTTGTTTGTGAGTGATTCTAGGTGTATAAGGTAGGAATGGGTTGGGGAAAATGGAAGAAGAGCATGCATAGTCGAGGAAACTTGAAGAATCAAAGGAGATGAGCTCAGAGACGTGTGCGTGCGCATGGCTGCCTGTGCGTACGCACAGCTGCCCAATCAGAGTGCATGAATTGTTTTAAGTGCGTCACGCGTCCATTCAAGCACCGCCTAGTGTGCGTGTGCACGACTACTTGTGCGTACGCATAGGACTGGATTTCCCGCGAGGTGTGCGGACGCACGCATCTGTGCGTCCGCACAGGTGTCCGCACATGACTTCATTAAAATGGTAGGTGACTTGCGATTTGGGGGCTTTGGAGGCCCATTTCTGAAGTCTTCTATCTCATATTGGGGGGGGAAATGAAGGACATAACATAGCATATCATTAGGATAGTTTAGGAGTAGTAGTAGGAAGTTGTAGTTTTTTTTCTCTAAGTTTTTCATAATCTCTATTAGGGTTTATATTAGGGTTTTACATTCAAGTTCCATTTCCATTTTTGATCTTGGATTTTGCTAGCTTTCATTGTAAGTATTCTCTTGTTATTACTCTTTATAGTTACATTGTCATTACACTTTCTTCTAATTCAAGTTATAGTTCAAGTTTGCTTCTCTCTTGCAATTTCAATTTCTTGTTGATGAATTTGATGTTTGATGTTTGTTTCATGCTTACTTGTGTTATTCTTATTGATTGAGATCAATTGTTGCTTTTAGTTTCAAGCCTTTTGTCATTTTCTCCATGTTTAAGGTTTTTGCCCACCAAGTGTTTGACAAAATGTCAAACATGGTTTTAGGCTAAATTTTTTGTTCTTGGCTTGCGGAAAGTGAGCAATTGGGTTTCTAGAGTTGGAATGTCCAATATTTAGTTTTAATTCTTGGATTGTTAATTGTTCTTGTTCCCACTAACGCTAATTTGTTGCTAAAGTAATTAGCAAGCAATTTAGGATTTGTGGGTTGGGAACACTTATGCTCATTTAACTTACTTTCTGATGTGAGGGTTGATCAAGTGAGATTAATCCATCATAATTGTAATAGTTATGGTTCCAACAAGGAAAGGACCGTTAGCTCACTCCAAGCCAAGACTCTTTTTGATGCTTTTAATCTTTCATATACTTCTATGTTGATCTCCTTTATACTTTACTTGTTTATATTACATAGTCGGTTCTTTAATTTCTTCATTAGTTCAATCATTACAATTTTGCATGTTCTTTTATTTCTTTATGTGTTCATTTCTTCATTGACAACCCCTTGATCCCCTATTTTCCTGAGCCTTGTGCGTCCGCACCACCTTGTGCGTACGTACGCACCCCCTTATTCGCACCCCTTGTGCGAGCGCACAAAGTTGTGTGCACGCACACATCCATACACTCCCTCTGTTGGGAGCATTTGCACAGCCTGTGCGCATGAACCCCTTTTCTTTTCACTCTTGTGCGTGTGCACGCACACATGATCCTTCACAAAAAAAAATCCTACCTCTGTGTTCGCATAGCTCTGTGCGCACGCACAACCTTTGGAACCCCCTCTGCTCGCAGTACACGCACCCCTTGTGCGTAGGAACACCCCCTCTTTTCCCTTCTGTGCGTCTGCACACGCATCTGTGCCTGCGCACAAACCCTTTTGTCCCTTCTGCCAGGAGCGCTCGCATAAAGTGTGCGCTCGCACACCTTCCCTTTTCCTCATAGTGTGCGTACGCACACGTATCTGTGCATACGCGCACCCCTGTTTTCACCCACTATACTCCTTTTCTTCTCTTCTCTCTACTTCTTCTCTTCTTTTCCCCTCTACCCCTCTTTACTTCCTCTTTTACCCTATTTTCTACTTGTTCTTGTTAGTTTTCATTGAATCTCATTTTTATTTTAGTAATTATATTAGTTTTAGTTTAAGTGTTTGTGATTAAATAAATTGCAAGTGTTTGATTGATATTGAATGGGTTGCTTCTTGCTTAAATTTTGGTTTAATTTTGATGAATATGTGCACTGAGCATTAAAGCCTTGTTTAATTGCCTAGATGAATTGTGAGTTTGATTCATATGTTGTCGCAACCATATGGGTTAAACTTTACCCTTATTTGGCAACTTGAATTGTGCACTTTTACTTTAGTGAATTTAGTTGCAATTACTTGTTCATCATGATTTTCATATCAAATTCACCACACGTCCGGTACTTATTTCTTGTTAATGCTTTGCATTTGTTTGAGTGACTTAACTTGATTCTTATCAAGCTTTTCACTTTTTACAACAAGTACCTTTACCATGTGATTACTTCATTATTTTTCATGATGAATAAGTAGTTTCCCTTTCTTCATTGGATTGGTTATTATTGATTGTGCCATTTTCTATTCACCTTACGCTTTCCCTTTCACAACTTCAATAACCAATGTCTCTTATATTCAATTCACTTTAGTTGTAGTCACCTAGGTGTTTGTGCCTTAACTTTTACTTTACTTGCAACCTAGGACTACTTAATTGAAGAACACATGCTAGTTCTTTTGATTATGTGGTTACCTTTTTAACTGATAAATGTGTTGTATTCTAAACCATGCACATTTAGAATACGCACATTGCCTTTTCTCATATCACACTACTATAACTTTTTCCTCAATTGTTGTTTATATGTTTATACAGCAACCGGAGCCCCGGTGCCTACCAGCTGAAGGTGGAGCCTCACATCTCTTCACCCCCTGGATTGAGTGCATGCATGGAGGACCGTGCAACATTTAAGTGTGGGAGAGGATCCGCAAATTTGGGGCGTAATTTCTCTTTCTCAACACTTTGCATTAATTTCTAGTTCTTAGTTATTAGGTATTTTGTGAATATTTGTTTATTATTTCATTGCATTTCACTTTGCGTAGTTGCTTGTATATATCTTTGCTTATTATAATTTTATAGTAGTAAATAGTTTTTTTGCATGTTGCCTAGTAGAGCAAATAAGTTTGGTAAAACAACAAAGAATTTTTAAGAAATCTCTTTTAGGGCATTCCATTGATTAGATTTGAAAACTTGTTTTTGAACTTACATGAAGTATTCTTTGTTATGGAACATAGAAAAGAGCTTTAACAAATTACCTAGTGAGATTTGAGCTTTAATTGTGTGGTTGCACATTTTCAACCACAAATTTTATTCTTGTGTGATAAACTCCTTTTATGATTGTAATCTTAGATTTGCTTTAATCTATATGTCCTATATTTGTTGTTTTGAATGCATTTAGTATGATTGAGGCCATTTTTGAAATTGAACTCACTTAACCCATATGGCGAACCCTTACATCTACCTTTGTAAACCACTTTTGAGCCCTTTTAACCCCCCTTTGTTCTAAATTTAAGCACATCTTTTGCCCTAACTAAAAAACCTCTATGTCCTTGAATTGTATCTTTGATTAGCTTGGGTTTGAGTGTATGTGTTAATCAAGTGTGGGGGGAATTTTGTGGAAAAACATTGGTAGTTAGTTGTCTTTGGGTGTTCATTGAGAATATTTGGAAAAATGGGTAATCACTCATGCATTCATCATTTAAAACATATGCATCTTCTTTGTGATGATAAAAGAAAAATTTTGGTGTACATACTTTGTTTATAAAATAAAGAGAAAAGAAAAAGAAATGACAATAAGGATGTAAATAAAGGATACATATGTGTGTGAATTGGAAACAGGATGCATGAGTGAATGTGAGAAAGAGGATAAATGGGTAGTTAGGTTATTTTGTTATGTATATAGGATGATATAGGATTAGGTGGGATGCTTGAGCTAATCAAAGATCCAATTTACTAAGTCCACTTAACCATATTAATCCTACCCTTACCCTGGCCACATTACAACCCTCCAAAGACCTCATGATATTTGCATCCCTGCATCAAGTATTAGTTGATTGTTAGATGACTTGCAAATCTTTGAAAAACATGATTAAAGGAGTATTGAGTGATTAAACCCTACACATTGAGCGATTAGAGTGTGAACACATCCGGTGAGGGGTTCAATTTCTCAATTCTATGTCTCCATCTCTCATATTGTATCTTCTCTCAAGTTGCTTGTTAGTTTTTGAAAATTTTAAATCAAATCTTCGGACATTGATTATATTGCTATATTTTCTTGTCTTGGCCCTAAGACTTGTTTTGGATTGATTGAGATTCTATTGTTTGTTTTTGCCAAATTCGATAGGAATTATATTATATATATATAAATAGATAGTATTTAGTATAGTTGTATGTATATAAGTAGTTGCATTTAATAAATTGCTTGCCCTCCTTATCCTTCTCCTTTGATTGTGATTAGCATGAGGACATGCTATTGTTTAAGTGCGGGGGTATTGATGAATCCATATTTTATGATATATTTTGGATTGATTTGAGTGGATTTCATCACCTAAACCCACATTTATTCATCCAAATAGCATACTTTTCTGTTTTCTCCCTTAATTGACCTTAATTGTTAAAACATGCTATTTTATGCTTATTTTAATCACTTTTATCCCACTTTTATCCTATTTGATACCTTCATGGTTTTGATGAGTAATTTCAGGTGTAATAGGTTAGAATGACTTGATAAGAGTGGAAGAAAAGCATGAAAGAGGGAGAAAACATGAAGAAAACAGAGGAGAAGCACACATTGGAGTGTGCGTGCGCACAAACCCCTGTGCGTATGCACAAGAACCACATGGCCAAGTGTGCATGCGCACAAGAAGAAAATCAGCAAGTGTGCATACGCACACACCTGTGCGTACGCACACGTCCCAGCTCGTGACTCACTTAATGCAAATCACTAGGGGCAATTTCTGGCCCTCCAAAGCCCAGTTTTGGGACTTTCTAAAGCTGAATTTGCCTATATCAAAGAAGGCCTCACTCCATGTGAAGGGGGGAGGAATTAGGGTTAGTTTAGCATTATGTAGAATGTTTTCTAGAGAGAGAAATTCCCCCTTGTCTCTAGAATTAGGGTTTCTTAGTTTAATTTCCTTGCAATTTCTGCTTTCAATTATTGTTTTCATCTAAATTCATTTATGTTTCTATACTTTCTTGTCTTTATCTTGTTCATTTCTTTTGTTAGTTTCTCTTTTATGTCACTTGTCATGTTATGAACACTCTTTGTTATTTTAATTTACATTTAATGCAATTTATGTTTTCATGTCATTTGTTGATTTATTGAGGTGCTATCTTTACTTTCCTTGCTTGGTAGTTGTAGCATTTATTATTTCTTGTCATTTTATCATGCTTTATTTTTATGCCCACCAAGTGTTTGACAAAATGCTTGGTTGGGTTTTTACTTAGTTTTTCCTCACTCTTGGCTTGAAATTGATGACTTTGGTGACCCTTGAGTCATTGATGTCCATTCTTGTTTGATACATTAGAGTAGTTAGTTGATTTGGTTTCCCTTAACTCTAAGTGATCCAATAGTCTTGACTTAGGACTTAGGGATTGGAATCAACTATGCCTATTTGACTTATCCTCGATGTAGGGTTGACTAAGTAGGGTTAACTCTTTATAATCATCATATGTTTGTGGTCAATTATTAGGATAGGTAACCTTAGCCCTCAATCCATGCAATCCATGCCAAGAGGTTTCTTGCATTTGAAGTTTCCTTTCCTTGCATTTAATTGCTTTGACTTTTATTGCTTTGATGTTAAATTTCTTGCATGTTTAGTTTTCACACTCTTGGTTAAGAAATTAAGTATTTGGGTGAAATTGAGTTGTGGATGTCCATTCCTTACTGTGTGAGGATTGTTGATGAATCCACATTTTACAATATTTATTTGCTCTATTTGGGTGGATTTCATCAACCTTTCTTGCATTTATCCATTGAAATAGCATAGTTTCATGATGTCTTCCTAATTTGTGCTTGAAAGTGAAAACATTCTCTTTTGGCCTTTTTATTGCTAAATTTTATTCACTTTTATTCCATTTGGTGCTTTGATGCATTTGTGAAGTGATTTCAGGTTTTCAAGGCAAGTTTGGGTTGAAGAAGTGAAGAAAGAACATCCAAAAGGGGAGAAATCATGAAGAAAATGGAGTTTGGAAGCTTCTGCAAAGATGCGTACCCATAGTGATGCGTGCGTGGTGCACGAAATTGTGATCTTCAATGGCGCCAACAACTTGGTATGCACAATTGTAATGTCACTTCTTTTTCACAACTTTGCACAACTAACCAGCAAGTGCACTGGGTCATCCAAGTAATATACCTTACGTGAGTAAGGGTCGATCCCACGGAGATTGTCGGCTTGAAGCAAGCTATGGTCATCTTGTAAATCTCAGTCAGGCGGATTCAAATGGTTATGGGATTTTGATAATTAAAATATAAATAACAGAAAATAAGATAGAGATACTTATGTAATTCATTGGTGAGAATTTCAGATAAGTGTATGGAGATGCTTTGTTCCTTCTGAACCTCTGCTTTCCTACTGCCTTCATCCAATCAGTCATATTCCTTTCCATGGCAAGCTATATGTTGGGCATCACCGTTGTCAATGGCTACTTCCCGTCCTCTCAGTGAAAATGGTCCAAATGCGTTGTCACCGCACGGCTAATCATCTGTCGATTCTCGATTATGTTGGAATAGGATCCAGTGATCCTTTTGCATCTGTCACTACGCCCAACATTCGTGAGTTTGAAGCTCGTCACAGTCATTCCTTCCCAGATCCTACTTGGAATACCACAGACAAGGTTTAGACTTTCCAGATCTCAAGAATGGCCGCCAATAATTCTGGCTTATACCACGAAGACTCCGATCATTCGGAATGGAGGCTAAGAGATAAACGCTCAATCTAAGGTAGAACGGAAGTGGTTGTCAGGCACGCGTTCATAGGTTGAGAATAGTGATGAGTGTCACAGATCATCATATTCATCATGGTTGAAATGCAAGCGAATATCTTAGAATAGGAATAAGTTTGAATTGAATAAGAAAATAATAGTACTTTGCATTAATTCATGAGGAACAGCAGAGCTCCACACCTTAATCTATGGTGTGTAGAAACTCTATCGTTGAAAATACATAAGTGATGAAGGTCCAGGCATGGCCGAATGGCCAGCCCCCTAAACGTGATCTCTGAATATAAAATTATTCAAAGACTAACCAGAGATATAAAATAAATCACTAAAAGTAGTTTTTTTATACTAAACTAGTAGCTAGGGTTACATAAGATAAGTAAATGATGTAGAAATCCACTTCCGGGCCCACTTGGTGTGTGCTTGGGATGAGTATTGAGCTTTCATGTGTAGAGACTCTTTTTGGAGTAAACGCCAGGTTGTAGCCTGTTTCTGGCGTTTAACTCTGGTTTCCAACCTGTTTCTAGCGTTTAACTCCAGAATAGGGCAGGAAGTTGATGTTTGAATGCCAGTTTTCGTCGTCAAAACTCGGACAAAGTATGGACTATTATATATTGCTGGAAAGCCCTGGATGTCTACTCTCCAGAAAATCCATTTCGAGTGCAGCTAGGTCAGAATCCAACAGTATCTGCAGTCCTTCTTCAGCCTCTGAATCAGATTTTTGCTCAAGTCCCTCAATTTCAGCCAGAAAATACCTAAAATCACAGAAAAATACACAAACTCATAGTAAAGTCCAGAAATGTGATTTTTATTTAAAAAATAATAAAAATATACTAAAAACTAACTAAATCATACTAAAAACTATGTAAAAACAATGCCAAAAAGCGTATAAATTATCCGCTCATCAGTGCGTATGCCCAACGGTGACTTTGTGCAAGGATGCGTATGCACCAAATGTCGTGCATATGCATGATGGAAAGTTTGTGCAACCGTGCGTACGCACAGTAGGTCGTGCGTACGCACGCGTGCATGCACGTGAGGTCATTAATTACAAATCACTGGGGGAGATTTCTGGGCCTCCAAAGCCCAATCCAACTCATTTCTGAAGCTAATTCAAGCCAAATTGAAGAAGGATGAAGGAGGGAGCACTTAAGTTTAGGTTTTTACATGTTTTAGCTTAGTTTTCTAGAGAGAGAAGCTCCCCTCTCTCTCTAGAATTAGGGTTCTTTAGTTTAATTTCTTACAATTTCTACTTTTAATTCTTGTTTCTATTTACTTTTCCTTGTCATTTATTGTTATTGCTTCTTTGATCTTCTTCATCTCTTTTGTTATTTTCTCTTTTATGTTAATTTTCATGTTATGAACACTTTTGTTATTTTAATTCTAATTAATGCAAATTTATGTTTCCATGTCATTTATTGCTTTCTTTAGTTGTTATTGTTATTTTCTTGCTTTGGTAGCTTTAGAATTTATTTTAATACAATTTAATGTTATTTTATTTTCATGCACACCAAGTGTTTGATAAAATGCTTAGCTTAGTTTTTACTTAGTTTTTCTCCACTCTTGCCTTGAATTTGATGACTTTGGTGATCCTTAAGTCATTGATGTCCATTCTTGTTTGATATATTAGAGCAGTTAGTTGATTTTGTTTTCCTTGACTCTATGTGACCCCTTAATATTGACATAGGACTTAGGGATTGAAATTAACTATGCCTATTTGACTTATTTTCGATATAAGGTTGACTAAGTATGATTAACTCTTCATAATCATCATGTGTTTGTGGTCAATGGCTAGGATAGGTAACCTTAACTCTCAATTACTTGCCAAGAGGTTTTCTTGCACTTTAAGTTTCCTTTCCTTGCATGTCCATTGCTTTGACTTTTATTGCTTTGACTTTTAATTCTTTGCATGTTTATTTGATTGCTTTGATGTTTAATTTCTTGCATGTTTAATCTTCACACTCTTGGTTGAGAAATTGGGTGTTTGGGTGGAATTGAGTTGTGGATGTCCATTCCGCATTGTGTGAGAATGGTTAATTGGTTTGGTTTCTCTTGACGCTAGTCTTTCACTAAGTAATTAGTGAGTTGACTAGGACTTATGGATTGAGATCAATTACGCCTTTTGACTATTCCTCAAGGAGGATTGACTGAATTAGATTGCTTCCACACAATTGCCATGTTTGTGGTCCACAACTAGGATAGGAAACCTAGATTACCCACTTCTTTCCAAGAGTCCTTTAATTGCTTTCCTTTCAATTCCTTGTATGCTTGTTTCAATTCCTTCCTATTTACATTTCTTGCTCTCTTGCTTTCATTTCCCAATCCCCATGCTCTCTCTCATAGCCAATAATTGTACACTTAATTGCAACTCCTAGGGAAGATGACTGATAAACCCCATTTTTAGGGGTTCATCTTGTGTTGAATTTAGAGGGTTTTGTCAACTTTTCTCCCATGTATCCAATGAAATAGCATGATTTTGTAAATTCTCCTTTAATTGTGCTTAAGAGTGAAAACATGCTTTTTAGGACTTAAAATAGCTAAATTTAATTCACCTTGATTCCATTAGATGCCTTGATATGTTTGCTAAGTGATTTCAGATTTAGGAGGCAAAGATTGGATCAAAGGATTGAAGGAAAAGCATGTAAAAATGGAGAACTCATGAAGAAATGAAGGAATCGCAAAAGCTGTCAAGCCGACCTCTTCGTACTTAATTGACCATAACTTGAGCTACAGAGATCCAAATGATGCGGTTCTAGTTGCGTTGGAAAGCTAACATCCGGAGCTTCAAAATGATATAAAATTTGCCATAGTTGCATCGCGTTTAAGGGCGTGCACACGCACTGTACTCGTACGTGCCGATGGTTGCACATGATTCACTTAATGCAACTCGTAGCCAGCGATTTTAGAAGCCTTATAGGCCCAATCCAACTCATTTTTGATGCTATTTAACCCAAGGATTGAAGAGGGATGACACACTTGAGACACTAGTGTAGTTTTAGATTAGTTTTGGAGGGAAAGTTAGTTTTAGAGAGAGAAGCTCTCACTTCTCTCTAGGATTAGGATTAGGTTTTAGATCTAGATCTAGTTCTTCTTCTCTCTTCTAAATTTCCTTTTCCTTCCTTAATTGTTCTCTTGTAGTTGTAGAATTCTTTTTCTCTTGTAATTCCTTTGTATTGTTAGTTGTAGTTTATGAACTTTTTTTGTAGATCTACATTTCTTCTTCAATGCAATTGGTAAGTTCTTTGTTGTTTCATAATTGTTTTGCCTTTCTATTGTTAGTCTCTCACTTTTGTAGTTATAGATTCCTTTAATTCTTGCAATTAATAATGTTTGCCTTTATTTCCTTCTATGTGTTTGTTGAAATGCCTCTTCTAGATATGAGTTAGATTTTGTTCCTCTTGTCTTTGGTAGAGTAATTAGTGACGCTTGAGTTATCTAATGCCTTTGTTGATTGATAATTAGAAGTTGCTAATTGATTTGGATACCACTAAAGCTAGTCTTTCCCATGGGAGTTGGCTAGGACTTGTGGAATCAAGTTGATTCATCCACTTGACTTTCCTCCATGGTTAGAGGTTAACTAAGTGGTAGCAATGGACAATTGTGGTCACAATTAAGGAGGATAACTAGGATAGGACTTCCAATTCTCATTCCTTGCCAAGAGCTTTCATAGTTGTTAGTTTATTTTCATTGCATTTTGCATTTCTTGTCTAAAATCCCAAAAACCCCAAACATACCTCATAACCAATAACGAGACACTTCATTGCAATTCCTAGGGAGAACGACCCGAGGTTTAAATACTTCGGTTTATAATTTTTAGGGGTTTGTACTTGTGACAAACAAATTTTTGTATGAAAGGATTATTGTTGGTTTAGAAACTATACATTACAACGAGACTTCATTAGAGAAATTCTAAACCGTCAAAATTCTGTTCATCAAAATCAAAAGATGAGCAAAAATAAAAAAATCAAAAGATGAGCAAAGCATGAAAGAGAGATTGGAAAATCCGGTGGAGAAGAAGGAAGAGTCAAGGTATTGGAGCAATTGGAGACGCCTAGGGTCATTGAAGAAAAGGAAGAAGTGGTTGAAGATCTAGGAGATGTGGAACCACCATGGAAGTCTCAAAAACCTCCAGAACATATAAAGATTGAAGAATATAAGAAGGTTGATCGAGAGATGGACTCAATCATCAATGATTTCTTATTAATAATTGAATCTTCTCCCATGGGGCATGAAACTGAAGCTATTGAAGACAACTCAACACCAAATGATGTTGGTGATCTCATTGAAGACTCTTCTGTCAAAGGTGAAGTTGATATGGAAGTAGATTTCACACAACCTCCTAAATTTGACTTGATTGATGATGAGGAGGAGTTGGAAGAAGTCAACACGCAAGAAGAAGATAAAAGAAGTTGTCAAGTGGTGGAAATACCGAAAGAAGAGCATAAGGAAGTCGACCTTGCATTGTCTAAGTGTGGGGAGGTTTCCCTCCCTAAGCCACCATCCAACATATCATTCAAGTGGGTAAAATCTTCAAACCAAAGCTTTACTTTATCACTTGAATATGGCTTGATTGAAATAGATGGACAACTTAGAGCTCTTTGTGGAACTAAGGGTAAAAAGGAGTTGTGTAGTGGTTGGAAGTTTGGAATTAGGCTCATTGAGGTCAAGTTCTCAAAGTATAGGGATCATGGTTGGACGAATGAGACTTTACATGGGTCTAGAAAAAAGGCTTGGTGTGCTAGAGAGAATTCTATTTGTCAACCACCCAAACGGAACATTCATGAAGATCAACTAGAAGACGGGTGCGAGAATAAGATATGGGACCCCGGTTCAAAGCACGAAGACCAACTCTGGGAGCTCATATCTTGGATGGAACTCCATCCAAACTTGGTGAAGATGGTTGGAACTTCTGTCAACCATTTGACGATCAAAGATCCTTGGAAATTCAAGGATGAGTACAAGCATAAGCCACCATGACAAAGAGCTTCCCAAATATCCAACTTAAGGACTTAAACAAAAAGTGCTAGGTGGGAGACACCCCACCATGGTAAACTCTTTCGACTCTCTTGCATTTTGATTAATAAGTAAATTGAGTTACCATTGTAGGTAGTTTCTTTCCATATACTTGTTTCAATAAGTTGGTTGTAGGTTTCTTGTGGGGCAAGTAACCCTTGCGTTTATTTGAAGATTCTCAAAAAGCCAAAAAGATTTTTGTCATTTTGTATTTTGAGTTGATTTTGAGCTGTAGGAAGTGTTAGGAGTATTTTGAGCTATTTTTGCTATTTCTGAAAAAAAAAAGGGGGTCAAGGACGCGCATGCACGCTGTGCGCGCACGCGTCCATCCGCATATGCAGGACCATACTTTTTCCAGAGAGTTGGGCCACTCTCGCGCCAACACTGGGCCAATGGCACAACCGCTTGCACGCGTGCGTGCACTACGCGCATACGCGTCGATATCCATATTTTGCAAATGCGCGCGCCCGCGCACATGCCGCATGCGTGCCGATCCACAGACGCAGTTTCCAGGCCACCAACCCGAGAGTTGTGCTGAGCCTGGGCCAGCATTAAGCCTCTAGCCCAACTCACCTCGCGCAGACGCGCACCGTACACATCCGCACCCATGCCTACATACCCCAACTGTGCGAAAGCACATGTGACGCTTCCGCGTCTATCCCTATTTTCTCCCATCTGCACGAACGCGCGTAGTGCGCGTCGCGTGAATTTGAATCTCCTAATACCTCAGGGACGCGAGAACACATCAGTCGCGCAACCCCTCACCCCCAACGTCTCTCCCTTTTCGTCCCACCCTCAGCCTCACCTTCACTCCTCTCTGCAACCACCACCGACCATCGCCGCAAACCAACGTCATCGCCGCCCCCCTCCTTTTCTCTCTCCCTATCTCTTCCTCTCCCGCTCTTTCTCTCTCGCCATCAGCCTCTCACCCGCACCTCTTTCTCTCTGCCTCACATCACCACCACTGCTGCGGGCCATCCCTGCCACCACTGCTGGGCGGCGCTGCCCATCCCTCCCATTCTTCTATTTCTATTATGCTCTATACCTCTGCTCCCAGGTCCCTTATGCCTCTGCTTTGTTTTCTTTACTGTCTTTTATCAATTCTATTATTTAGTTCTAGTTAGCTAGTTGATTAATTCTGCCTGTTAAGCTAAATAGAAATAATTACGGTTAGGTAGTTAGGTTGTGGTTAGAGGATTCTAGGCCTGATAAGTGCTCCATTTGTGTTTAATTGTTGAATGTTGCTTGCTTGGTGCTGATGATTGTGTTGCTGTTTGAACTCATGGTTGTCACCATGAGTAAATTTCTTGGTTCCTATGTACCATGTAACTGCTGCCTTGCTCGCCTATGAGTCATGTGAATTCTTTGATTGTTTTGCTGTTTGATATCCTAAAATCGTGTGACTGTTTTTACTGCCGTTTGCTATCTAGGAACGTCCAATTTACTGCTGGGATGCTGCCCAAATATTTATAAACTGCTTGTTTCCAACTTGTTACCTAGAATTGAACTTGCAATTTCCTCGATTAAGGTTACCTAACCTCACCAAGTTCAACTCTTAGGTTACTTGGTTAGAGATCCCCGCGTCCAATTTGATTTCTGTTGATGTGCATTGGAAAAGAGTAGTTGAGGAATTATTTAGCGGTTTTCTATGGCAAATAGTCCTCACCTCACTCATTAATTTGAACCTTTTTGAGGCTTCACTTCTTAAAATAAGTCAAATGCTTTTTGATTCGAACTAAACTTTACATTTGACTTTAACCTGCAACCTCTCTAAAAGACTCATTCATTTCCAATAATTGGTGATTTTCACTAGTGTGATATTCTTGATTCAAATTGTTTCAACTCGCTCTTTGTTACACATAGTGCATATTCCATATACTTACACCAATTACTGCAAACCTAGTGACCATGGCATTGGTTGATGACTTGCTTTCAATTAATTGCTTCTTTTACAATTTCATATTTCATCATCAATGACTACACTTCCCTCATGATTGTGAGCATGCTTGTTTTTTTTGCTTTGTAAACTTCTCTTGATTGAGAAAATGACCATCATACCCCTAACCTTTGAACTCGATTTTCTAACTTCTAACTTGTTTTACCTTACTAACCTTCCTTTTTGGCTTAAGCTAACCCATTGACCATTCTTTTAGGTATGATGCTCATTGAACTTAATAAACAAGCATGATGTGTTTAATGTTGGAATTCTTGGTTTGTGACTTATCTTCCTCTCTGGTTGTGATTACTTGCATTCCAAGTTTTCATTCTTTTAACTCACTTCATGAATGTATAATTCCATGCTTGCTATGCCTCTACTTGGCTAAGTGATTATATATCATATTTGCCTTCAGGATGGCCGATAGAGGAAAAGCAAAGGCTACTACCTCGAAAAAGAGGAAGAAATCTCACGCCTCCACCCTCTCTCCTTATGTCAACTATGCAAAGAACCCACTTAATATAGTGGATAAATAGAATCAGCTGCTACCGTCCACTGACACTTACACATTCCCCAATCTGTACTGTGAGCTGTATTTTCCCACCTATCAAAAGACAAAGCTAAACATTGAGAAGAAATTGGCCCTTCCCAATGACCTAAGGCACTCCATTAATGCCCGTATTCAGGTATTGGGCTTAGGGTTTGTTGATAGAGATTTGGGGAGGATAAACATTTCATGGGTCAAGGATTTCTACTGCAACATCTTCCGCACGACTCTTGAGTCAGTCCACCCACGGGGTGGGTAGGTTTTAGTGACTGAGGCTGCCATTGAGGGTATTTTGCATTGTTTACCCCGGACCGGTGACACATGTGCTTACCAACATGATGAGATAGCAATAAATGCTATCACCTTTGACTTTGAGGCGCTAAAGTGCGTTATTGCCATACCGAAAGCCCCTTGGGTGATGGACTCTAACAACCAAAGGCCCAAGGGGATGTTATTTGCTTATTTGTCTAGAGAGGCTAGGACTTGGCAGCAGATATTCGCCCACTATGTCTTTCCTACTACCCATTTTTCCGAGATTCCAATGGATATGCTTCTTCTAATTGGCTGTGTCATGGAGGGGAAGGAGGTTTATTACCCCCGGTTGATCAGGAAAGGCATGTGGCGAGCACACATCCGTGGCCTCCTACCATTTCCCACTATGGTCACTATGATGGTTGAGTTAGCCGGTGCCCTTTGGAGGGATGATGACGTGATACCACCACCCCCCAGACGATGATGAGAAGGAAGTTACTATTCTGTGGGGGTATGTGGGTGCACGAGAAGCCCCCATCCAGGCGCCGCTCACGAGCTAGAGCAGCAGTGGAGGCAGCTAGACCTTCATCCCCCTACAGCAGCAGCAGGACCCTTTTCTTCTTCAGCAGCAGTAGCACCACCTTTACCACCACCACCAGCACCCGAGCCGACGTATCAGCTGGTCCAACGCCTATTTCGCTTCATGGAGCGCAGCGAGTGTCGTATCATGCGACGTCTCGATCACATAGACCAGGTGTTTGTATCACAGGGCATTGAGCTACCCCTCTCCCTGAATCTCCCACTTCCGATGAGGAGGATCACGAGGCAGAGCACGAGGAGGAGCATGTTGAGGAGCCGGTTTAGCAGGAGGCTCCTCCACAGACGCATGCTACTCAGGAGACCCAGCAGCCTCCCGAGGAGCCAGTGCCCTAAACAGAGCCCCAGCTGAAGCCAGTTGCGACTGTTGACCCTCACCATGAGCCCGATCAGTAGCATCGAGGACGATGCTTCATCTTAAGTGTGGGGAGGTCACCGTCATAGCCGTCGGTGGATTTGGTGAACATTTTTGGACACTATCATTTAGTTCATCTTATTTTGCCTCATTTTGCACTATTTTGGGATTATTGTATATATTTGCTTTGTGGATACTTTTATTTTGGTTATTGCATACTTTTATTGTATATATTGCATTTTAGCCTTGTGGTTGTGACTTGAAAAATGTTTTGAATTGTTTAAACCTTAGTTAAACCCTTTGTGCATAAAAGAATTTGTTTTGATTTAAAAAGAGGGCAAGCTAAGGAATTTTAGAATTTCTTAATCACAACATTGCATTTAGAATAAGCTTAATCAAAACAATGGATTTTTCCAAGGAATTTATAAAAAAGGGCACCACCCCAATTGAGTGAAAATTTTTTGTGGAACTTGCATGGATTTATACTTTTGTGGATCATGTTTTGAGCTAAGAACACAAGATCGTGAGTTTTGAGCCTATTATGTGGTTACATTTTATAACCACTTATTTTCCTTTTTGTGTGAAATTATTCTTTTCTTATGATTTTGATCCTTGATTTATTTAATTCTTTATGTCTAATTATTCCTTGTATTCATGCATTTATATGATTGAGGCCATTATTTCATTAGCTCATTTACCCAAATAGCCTACCTTTTACTCTCCATTGCCAACCAATTTTGAGTCTACGCTTAACCCAATTATTCTTTATTTTAGCACATTACAAGCCTAAAGCAAAAAACAATAAAGTCCCTTGTTTGGATCTTTGATTAGTTTAGGCTAGTGAGAGTGTATTATATTCGAGTTTGGGGAGGTTGGAGACATTGGTTGGGATAAAAGGGTGCTTTGTAATTGTATATTTGGAAATTGGGTGTACACTCATGTATTGATTAAATGTATAGAACTTATGCATTGGTATTCTTGTATATAGTTTTGAAAGAAAGAAAAAAAATGAGAAAAATAAAAGAAAAGAGAAAAAAAAAAAATATATATATATATATATATATGGAAAAAAATATATATGAAAAAAACAAAGAAGAGACACAATAAAAAAGGGGACAAAATACCCCAAAGTAGAGTTCAATAGGAGTCAATGCATAAGTGTTGGGAAAATCAAAAGAAAATGCATGAGCATGTGAAAAAGTGAAAAATGAGTAGTTAGGTTAGAACTTAATTGTATAGGTCATCATAGGTTAGGTGGGAAGGTTTAAGCTCATCAAAGATTCAAATTCTAGTCCACTTATCCATATATGATCCTACCTTGACCCTAGCCCCATTACAACCTTATGGAAAAGACCTCATGATAATTATATGCATGCATTGAATGATTGTTGATTGTTAGATGAAGAACAAATTTTGGAAAGCATGATTAGGAGAGAATTGAATGAATCAATCCCTAAACACTTAAGTGAATAGAGCGGATACACATCCGATGAGGGTTCGATTGCTCAATTACATGTATTCACCATTATCATCTATATTCATGCAAGTTTGTAAATCTTTTTGGTAATTCAATACAATTGTGGGTTGGATTTGATTTCCATTGTTTGAGCCCTTGTCCTTACATATGTTCTCTTGGAAGTTGATTTGTTTTGACCAAGCATTTGCATTCATATAGTTAGTCCCATTTAGATAGTTTGCATTTAGATAGTTTAGTTGCATTGAATAAATGTCATACCCTTTGCTTCATTATTAGCTTAGCATGAGGACATGCTAAGGTTTAAGTGTGGGGAGGTTGATAAATCCCCTTTTTAGGGTTTATCTTGTGTTGAATTTAGAGCATTTTGATAACCTTTCCTCACATTTATTCAATGAAATAGCATGATTTTGTGATTGTCTCCTTATTTATGCTTAAATGTGAAAACATGCTTTTTAGACCCTTAAATTGATAGTTTTAATCTTTCTTTGATTCCACTAGATGCCTTGATGTGTTTGTTAGTGATTTCAGGTTGAAAAGGGCTAGGAAGGGATCAAAGGAGTGGAAGGAAAGCATACAAAGTGGAGGAATCATGAAAAGCCAAAAATTTGGAAAAGCCCATGGGCGCGCACGTGCACTATACGCCTACGCGCGGATTGCGAAAAGCTCCAGGGGCGCGTACGTGCACTGTGCGCGTACGCGCCGAAGGCCGCACGTGATTCCTTTAGTCAAACACGTGCCTGGCGATTTTGGAGGGTTTCTGGCTCCATTTGGAGCTGAGTTTTTGGCAGAAAAGGGGCTAAATAGACCAAGGAATGAAGGAGGATGCATGACTTACTTATCATACACATCATACAACACACTTTAGGCATAGTTTTAGTTAGTTTTAGAGAGAGAAGCTCTCACTTCCCTCTAGGATTAGGAGTAGGATTAGGTTTAGTTCTTAGATTTAGGTTTTAATTCATGCTTTCATCTACTTCTACTCTTGAATTCATTTGTTGTTACATTCATCATTCTTCTATTGTTTGTTATAATTTCTTCTACTTTGTTTATAGATCTACTTTTGTTCATCCTATTTTCTTTCAATTCAATTTGAGGTAATTCATGATAATTGTGTTTCTTTTGATTGTAGTTATTAATTCCTTGCAATAATTGTTGTTAGATTTCATTCTAGTTATTAATTTACTATGCTTTTCTTTTGTGCCTTCCAAGTGTTCGATGAAATGCTTGGTTAGATTTTAGTATAGATCTTGTTCCTCTTGGCCTAGGTGGAGTAATTAGTGATGCTTGAGTTATATAATTCCTTTGTTGATTGACAACTAGAAGTTGCTAATTAACTTGGATACCACTAAAGCTAGTCTTTCCCTTGGGAGTTGGCTAGGACTTGTGGAATCAAGTTGATTCATCCACTTGACTTTCCTCCATGGTTAGAGGTTAACTAAGTGGTAGCAATGGACAATTGTGGTCACAATTGAGGAGGATAATAAGGATAGGACTTCCAATTCTCATAATCTTGCCAAGAGCTTTCATAGTTGTTAGTTTATTTTCATTGCATTTTGCATTTCTTGTCTAAAATTCCAAAAACTCCAAACATACCTCATACCCAATAACGAGACACTTCATTGCAATTCCTAGGGAGAACGACCCGAGGTTTAAATACTTCGGTTTATAATTTTAGGGGTTTATTACTTGTGACAAACAAATGTTTGTATGAAAGGATTATTGATTGGTTTAGAAACTATACTTTACAACGAGACTGCATTAGAGAAATTCTAAATCGTCAAAATTCCATTCATCAACAACCCGAGGTTTAATTACTCTCGTTTTATATTTTATATTGGATTTAATATTTGATCTTGAGAATTCATTGTTGGTTTGGACTATGCTACTAACGAATTGATTCTAGTTTTGATTGATTCCGAACCATACAAAAAATTCTCTTATCAAATTTGGCGCCGTTGCCGGGGATTTGCAATGGTGTTACATTGTTGGCTATTGTTAATATGTGAATATGTGAATAGTTTGTTTTGATTGGTTGCTTGTTTTTGCTTGTAAATATGTCTCTTGGTTGTTTTCTTGCCTTAATAGATTTTTGTTTTAAAGTGCATATGTGAATTATTAGTAATCTTCTTTAAATTTTCTTTTTGACTTGAGTTGCATGTTTAAAATTTTTTTTTAATTTTTTGGGTGGTTAAAATAATTTTGGTAGATTCTTGTTTGTGCATATTAAAAGTGCTTTAAATAGTCCATGATTTTGAATTGGAAGATGAAATTTTGGATTAATTTTAAAGTTTAATGTAAATAGTCCATGATTTTGCATATTAGAATGTTGGGTTAAATTTTGTTTTAAAAAAATCACTTTGTGTGTACCCACACTCTCATACACATTCTCTGCTCACAGCGTCAACACAGCATATGCAAACGCACTATTGCCCATTTTCCTTTCCGTGCGTACGCACGAACGTTGGTGCGTACGCACCCCCAATTCACCCCGTTCTGCTGGGAGCACCCGCATAGTTGATGCGTCCGCAGCCCCCTGTTCTTCCCTTCTCTTCTCTTTTCTTCTTCTCTGAGCTAACCATTCACCATCATCATCTTCATCTTCTTCACCATCATCACCACCCATCACTGTCTCAGACCACCGCCCCTCACCCCATCCCTTCTTGCTCTTCTCTCACCCCTCATCGCCGAACCCGAGCCAAGGATCACCGTAGCCCTTCCCTTTTCCGTTTCAACTTCTCCAACCACCAGAATCGCCAGCGTCGAACGACCCGCCACCACGACCGCCGACTACCACTGCATCCTTTCTCCCTCTTCTTCCCTTTTTTCTCATCTCTTATCTCGTCCTGCCATCCCTGGTTCTCCGTCTTCCTCAGCCACACCGCAACCTCCACCTTCTCCTCCCTCTCTCTCATTGCCCGAACCACCGCGCCGTCGGCGAGCTACAGCGACACCGAAGACGAGTCTCCGCATCCCTTTCTTCTCTTCTTCTCTTCTTCTCACCTCCGCCGAGCCTAGAAATCACAGCTACCTTCTCATCCCTCTTTCTTCCTGCTCACCGAACCAGAGGACCCCATATCAGAGCCCCTTTCCGTCGAGCTCAACACTGACACGCCATACCCCTGTTCCCTCTCCTTCGTACGAAGCCCTTCCCCTCTCCTCTGATTATCGTCATCCATTACCTCCGCCACCATAATCGTGAACCCTAGCCCTGTCTCAAACTCCGGTCTCGACCACCGCGTTCAGCCTCCTCCCTCTACCCTTTTTGTGGCCATCAGGTGCAATGGCGCTAGTATCCTTGTCTCTCTCGTTCCTTCTGGTTGAAGAACAGAGCAAGTTCACGCTCATGTTTGCTTCATCTGAGGTAGGTTCTAGCTGTTGTGACACCACCCCTGTTTCTTTGCTGCGCCCCTCTTCCGCTGCTGCCATTGAAGCAGTGCCACCACCGGGCCAGCTGGGTTGCTCCGGCCATTTACTCACCATCATCCACCTCTCCTTCTCTTCCTCTGTTCCAATTCCTTCCTTCCAAGTTCCATTTTTTTTGTTTTCTATTCCCTTTTCTGTTTTCTGTTAGCTTAGTTTAATTTTTGTTGATTAAGTTAGTTAGAAATACAGGTTAGTTGATTAGGTTATTAGAGAATCTGAGCTGGATAGTGGATTTAGATTTGTTTTTATTCATGCTGCTGCTTGGAAATTTTGTTGTTTCATTGATTTGCCCCTATGCTAATTTGGCTTGTCTGATTCTTCTGCACTCCTGTTTTTTGCTGTTGTGCTTTTGTTCATGGCTGTTTGAGGTGAACCAGCTGCTAAATATTGTTAATGGTTGCTTGTGCAGTAATGATTTTTGTATAATGCATGAATTTAAGTTTTTTTTGCTGCTGTTTTGTTCCAATTTGAACTCAATCACTTGACTCAAGATGCTTAGTTGTTTAAATTCATGTTGAATACTTGTGATTGGTTGTTGAATTCAAGAAAAAGAATGCTGCTGAGTTATTGTTGTTTGTGTTGGAATAGATGATGGTTGCTGAACTAAGATTGGCCTTATTGGTAAATCTGTTGCTCAACTCGTTTAGTTTGGCTTGATTGATTTTCTGTTGAATTAATGGATAAACTGCTGTGCTCCTGCTATTTTGCTGAGATATTGCTGCTGGATTGTTCATTATTACTATTTTGATGCTGTATGCTGGGCTATTGAGTGCTCCTTGGCTGTTTGTTTGGTTTCATTGCTTATTTGTTTTGGCTGAATTGCTCATGGCTATTTTGCCACTGTATATTGGCTCAATTGTTTATTTCCTATGAAGTCATATATGATTTTCTGAGTTTAATTGTCAATGAATTCATAGGAAGTTTGAATTGATTGTTTGAATTTGGGAAATAGGCCAATTTACTACTGAAATCCTGCCGGATCTTTTCTAGCCTTATTTTATTAAGTGACATTGTTTTATTTGGTCCAACAAGATTCTATTTGATGGATTTCTGTGTCAATAGAATCTTGTTTGCCAAAAGGTTTTGAAAAATTCCTCAAGAACTTGTTTACAAGTTTTGGTCATGCTTATAACATTATTTGCTTGTTTATAATGCTAATTTACTTCTATGCATTGAATAGTTCAAGTGAATTTTCAAATTGACCATAAACTTGGTTTTCATTTAAATTTGAGCCCCATTTGCTTAATCTCACATGGTTGATGATTTCTTTTACCTATGTGGCTAATTTGGTTCATTTTCTCTATGCCCAAATTACCTTTAGTCACATAGTGCATAAAATTTTCATCTCTTATCTCAACCTTGTGACCTTTTATGCCTCATTGAAATTTGGTGTTTGAATGTTCCTGGATTAACTTGTTTCTCAATGTTTTAATTTTGTCAACACCAAATTCTTTTAATTCATGCCAATTACTTGTGATTGATATTTACTTGATTATATGCTCTACACATACATGTGCATCACTTGTTTTGGCATCTTGAATTTTTGAGAAGTGAATACAACTTGCTTGTTTTCAAACTTTAGAAACTTTTTGAAATTAAGGAACTTTTGACTATGCACCTAACTTTTGAATTTTTGCTTGTTTTCATTTCTTTGACTAATTTTTTTTCTCCTTTTCACTTGATTTTCTACCTTTGTTTCCTTTTCAACTAATTTTTCTTTTTCTTTGCTTAACTTTTAACTTTGCTTGTCTTTTTCATCTAACTTTTCTTTTCACTTTCAATAAACCATTTTCCTTTTTTATTAACATAACTTTTAACTTCTAACTTTCTTTTTACTTTTCAACTAACATTAACTTTTAACTTTTAACTGTATTCTTTCTCGTTGTTCATAGTAACAATGCTCTTTCCTTCTTTTATTCTTTGATAAACAAGCAAGTTAGCTTTCCCCATGTCCTAAATTTGATTGGAAGCTGTTTCTGTTTGATTTAATTTGAATCTCATATATGCTTCCATTCAAATTTTTATTATCTGTTCACTTCATATGCTGTTTTGTGACTTAGCTCTTTCCTTTTCAGCACCACCATCACTCTTGCACCCACTCTATCGCCTAACCCACCAGCTGAAGGTGGAGGTGACCCAGTGATGACTCCTTCCACTCCGCATGATCGTGAGCACCGAGGACGGTGCTACATTTTAAGTGCGGAGAGGTTGTGCATCTTCAGCAGCACATTATGGGTGACAATCTTCATTTTTGAACACTTATAGTTTAGTTTTATTATTATTATGCTTTTTAGTTGCTTTGTATATATTTTATCCTCTTGAGAAACTTCTTAGTTTAGTTTATTGCACTTTCTTAGTTTATTACACTTTTTGATTTTGCTTGTACATAACTTAGTATTATATTGTAGTTATGCATATTTTGATATTTTGCTCTTAATTTTGGCTTGTACATATATTTTTTTTTTGTTTTAAGTCTTGATTATGATTTGGATGATGTGATGATTGCACCTAGTTTGATTTTCTATATACTTGCTATTTTGGTTTGATTAAAATTAGGAATTAAACTTAGGATTTTTTACCTTTTCCATCCAATCACACTATATATATATATATATATATATATATAGAATAAATGCTAGTCAATTAATGAAATTTCCAAGAAGCTTATCTATTGTATATATGGCATAGAAATTCAAATTGAATTGAGTTCAAAATTTTCATTGAAACTTGCATGATTTATACATTGTGGAATATGGTTTTTGAGTTAAAGAACATACAACATGTGAGTTTTTGAGCCTTATTGTGTGGTTACATCATTTAACCACTTATTTCATTCTTGTGTGTTGCTCTTCTCTATGATTACAATCTTGGGTTTGTTTAATTCTATATATCCATTGTTTAATGTATATTTATACATTTATGTGATTGAGGCCATTATTTCTTTATAGCTCACTTAACCCAAATAGCCTACCAATTCATTCACCTTTATTTACCACTTTGAGCCTATGAATGCCCCCTTTTTGTTCTTTATTTTGCCACATCATTAATCTTAAGCAAAAAACAATTAATTGTCCTATTTGAATCTTTGAGTAGCTTAAGTTAGTGAGAGTGTGTGATGTTTAAGTGTGGGAAAAATGTGGGAACTTTGGTTGATGAATAGGTACTTTATTCTTGTTGAAAATTCTTGGAAATTTGGGTGCATATTCATGTAATATTATAGAAATAATATGCATTGATGAGTTGGTATATATATTATGTTCTTGAAAAAAAAAAGAAAAAAAGAAGAAAAAGAAAAAAAATCAATGCATATGTGATGAATTGAATTTGATACATGAGTGTGTGTATGGATGTAAAAGTGAGATTATGGGTAGTTAAGCTTGACATTAAAGTTGTATAGATTGTGTATCTATTAGGTGAGAACTTAAGTTAATCAAAGATTTAATTGTAAACCCACCTAGCCATGTATATATATATCCTTACCTTTGCCCTAACCCCCATTACAACCTTGAAAAGACCTCATAATTTTTGCATATGTACATTAAATACTTGTTGATTGGTTAGATGAAGAACAAACTTTAGAAAGCATGATTAAAGGAGAAATGGGTGGATTGACCCTAAACACTTGAGTGATTAGAGTGCATATACATATCCGGTAAGGGTTCAATCACTCAATTCCATATTTTCACCTATGATCATTGCTTATCTTGCAAATTTGCTTAAATTCTTTTATATGACTCAATTCAATTGTGAATAGGATTTGGTTATAATTGCCTTAGCCCTTAATTGTATATGGATGCTTTCTTGGAAATTGATTTACTTAGACTAATTAAATACATATAGATAGTGAGATAGTATAAGGTTTAATAGTTACATACATATAGATAGACTGCATATAGATAGTTACATTGAATAAATGTTGATTCCCCTTCTTGTCTTCCTTTGGAATAGCATCAGGACATGCTATTGTTTAAATGTGGGGATGTGATGAATCCACATTTTACGATATTTATTTGCTTTATTTGGGTGGATTTCATCAACCTTTCTTGTATTTATCTATTGAAATAGCATAGTTTCATGATGTCTTCCTAATTTGTGTTTGAAAGTAAAAACATGCTCTTTAGGCCTTTTTATTGCTAAATTTTATTCACTTTGATCCCATTTGGTGCTTTGATGCATTTGTGAAGTGATTTCAGGTTTTCAAGGCAAGTTTGGGTTGAAGAAGTGAAGAAAGAGCATCCAAAAGGGGAGAAATCATGAAGAAAATGGAGTTTGGAAGCTTCTGCAAAGATGCGTATGCACAGTGATGCGTACGTACGCACAAAGGTGACTTCGTGCAAGGATGCGTACGCACCAAATGTCGTGCGTATGCACGATGGAAAGTTTGTGCAACCATACGTACGCACAGTAGGTCGTGCATACGCACGCGTGCATGCACATGAGGTCATTAATTACAAATCGCTGAGGGCAATTTCTGGGCCTCTAAAGCCCAATCCAACTCATTTCTGAAGCTATTTCAAGCCAAATTGAAGAAGGATGAAGGGGGGAGCACTTAAGTTTAGGTTTTTACATGTTTTAGCTTAGTTCTCTCTAAGTTTTTACATGTTTTAGCTTAGTTTTCTAGAGAGAGAAGCTCCTCCTTCTCTCTAGAATTAGGGTTCTTTAGTTTAATTTCTTGCAATTTCTACTTTTAATTCTTGTTTCTATTTACTTTTCCTTGTCATTTATTGTTATTGCTTCTTTGATCTTCTTCATCTCTTTTGTTACTTTCTCTTTTATGTTAATTTTCATGTTATGAACACTTTTGTTATTTTAATTCTAATTAATGCAAATTTATGTTTCCATGTCATTTATTGCTTTCTTTAGTTGTTATTGTTATTTTCTTGCTTTGGTAGCTTTAGAATTTATATGCAATTTAATGTTATTTTATTTTCATGCACACCAAGTATTTGATAAAATGCTTGGCTTAGTTTTTACTTAGTTTTTCTCCACTCTTGCCTTGAATTTGATGACTTTGGTGATTCTTGAGTCATTGATGTCCATTCTTGTTTGATATATTAGAGCAGTTAGTTGATTTGGTTTTTCTTGACTCTATGTGACCCCTTAGTGTTGACATAGGACTTAGGGATTGAAATTAACTATGCCTATTTGACTTATCTTCGATGTAAGGTTGACTAAGTAGGATTAACTCTTCATAATCATCATGTGTTTATGGTCAATGGCTAGGATAGGTAACCTTAACTCTCAATTACTTGCCAAGAGGTTTTCTTGCACTTTAAGTTTTCTTTCCTTGCATGTTCATTACTTTGACTTTTATTGTTTTAACTTTTAATTCTTTGCATGTTTATTTAATTGCTTTGATGTTTAATTTCTTACATGTTTAATCTTCACACTCTTGGTTGAGAAATTTGGTGTTTGGATGGAATTAAGTTGTGGATGTCCATTCCACATTATGTGAGAATGGTTAATTGGTTTGGTTTCCCTTGATGCTAGTCTTTCACTAAGTAATTAGTGGGTTGAATAGGACTTATGGATTGAGAACAATTACGCCTTTTGACTATTCCTCAAGGAGGATTGACTGAATTGGATTGCTTCCACACAATTGCCATGTTTGTGGTCCACAACTAGGATAGGAAACCTAGATTACCCACTTCTTGCCAAGAGTCCTTTAATTGCCTTCCTTTCAATTCCTTGCATGCTTGTTTCAATTCGTTGTTATTTACATTTCTTTCTCTCTTGCTTTCATTTCCCAATCCCCCATGCTCTCTCTCATAGCCAATAATTGTACACTTAATTGTAACTCCTAGGGAAGACGACCCGAGGTTTAATTACTCTCGGTTAATATTTTCAATGAATTGATTCTAGTTTTGATTGATTCCGAACTATACAAAAAATTCTCTTATCAATTGTTAATTAGTTTGGTTTGCCTTGACTCTATGTGACCCACTAGTGTTGGCTAGGACTTAGCGATTGGAATCAATTATTCCCTTTTGACTTATCCTCGATGTTAGAATAGACTAATTGGGATTAATTCACACACAATTACCATGTTTGTGGTCCACAACTAGGATAGGAATCCTTAATTCCCCAATTATCACCAAGAGTCTTCTTGCATGTTCATTTAATTTCTTACCATTTACATTTCTTGCATCTTACATTCAAAAACCCCAAAAATCACCCATAGCCAATGATGTGACATTTCATTTTAATTCCTAGGGAAGACAACCCGGGAGTCGAAATACTCCTGGTTTATTATTGTGATTGATTGTGACTATTCTTTTGATTGATGGTCAATTGTCGGGTTAGGACTATACTTATAACGCCAATTATATTTTGATGGAAAATTCCTAACCTATGCAATTTGGCCATTAATCACCCATCATACACCCCTTCACTGGCGTTTAACGCCAGTTCCTTTGCCAAGTTGGCGTTGAACGCGCAGGAGGGACATCCTTCCCGGTGTTCAACGCCAGAGTCCCTGCCAGTTTGGACGTTGAACGCCCAGTGAGGTCTTCCTCACTAGCGTTCAATGCCATCCCATTCTCTCCAGGTTCGGCCTCGGCCTCAGTGTTGATGGCCTTGTACTCTTCTCTTGGGTTCACCTCAGCGTTACTAGAAAGATTGTCAGGAGGAGTCTCAAGGATCCTCTTGCTTAGTTGTCCAACTTGTTCCTCTAAATTTCTGATGGAGGACCTTGTTTAAGTTATGAAACTATGAGTGGCTTTAGAGAGGTTGGAGATTATAGTGACTAAGTCAGAAAGGCTCTGCTTAGGAGTCTCCATATTCCCTTGAGAAGATGGGAATGGTGGTCTATTGTTGAACCTATCCTGGGTTCTTCCACCTTGATTGTTGTTGAAGCCTGGCTGAGGCTTCTGTTGATCCTTCCATGAAAGGTTAGGATGATTCATCCTTGAGGGATTGTAGGTGTTTCCATAGGGTTCTCCCATGTAATTCACCTTTTCCATGGTGGGTTGGTCAGGATCATAACCTTCTGCTTCAGAAGAAGCTTCTTGATTTCTGCCAGATGCAGTTTGCATTTCAGTCAAATGCTGAGAGATCATATTGATCTGCTGGGTCAAGATCTTATTCTGAGCCAATATGGCATTCAGAGTGTCAACTTCAAAAACTCCTTTCTTCTGAGCTACCGCATTACTTATAGGGTTTCTTTCAGAAGTGTACATAAACTGATTGTTTGCAACAATGTCAATGATTTATCTTGCCTCTTTAGGCATTTTCTTCCAGTGGAGTGATCCACCAGCAGAGTTATCTAGTGACATCTTGGATATCTCAGAAAGGCCATCATAGAAGATGTCTAGTGTGGTCCAATCTGAGATCATGTTATGAGGATATTTTTTGATAAGTTGCTTGTATCTCTCCCAAGCTTCATAGAGGGATTCACCCTCTTTTTGTCTAAAGGTTTGAACATCCATCCTAAGTCTGCTCAACTTTTGAGGTGGGAAGAACTTGGTCAAGAATGCATTGACCACCTTCTCCCATATGTCAAGACTCTCTTTACGTTGAGAATCTAACCACAATCTAACTCTGTCTCTTATAACAAAAGGAAAGAGCATAAGTTTATAAACCTCAGGACTCACTCCATTGGTCTTAACTGTGTCACATATCTGCAAGAAGTCAGATAAGAATTTATTTGGATCTTCCTGTAGGAGTCCATGGTACTGGCAGTTCTGTTGAACTAAGGTCACCAGTTGAGGTTTCAGCTCAAAGTTGTTAACTCCAATGGCAGGTATAGAGATACTTATGCCATAGAAGTCAGAGGTAGGCTTAGTGTAAGCACCAAGAACCTTTCTTGCCTCTCCTTCATGATTAGGTTCGGCTGCCATGTTGTCAACTTCTTGTTCAAAATTTTCTGAGAGGTTTCTTTCAGAGTGTTGTGCTTTAACTTGTTGTAAGCTCCTCCTTAAAGTCCTCTCAGGTTTAGGATCAAGATTAAAGAGAGGCTCTGTATCCCTGTTCCTAGTCATAAATAAGAAGAAGAAACCAAGAAAGAAAGAGAATGGGAGTTCTATGTTCAAGAATAGAGGACTCCTTATGAGATGTGAAGAAGAAAGGAAAGAAGAATGAAGATAGAAGAAGGAGAAGAAAAATTCGAATATTAGAAGTAAAAAGAGAAACAAGAATTAAAATATTTTTGTTTTTATTTTATTTATTAATTAAATTTAAAAATTAAGGTTAATTAATTAAAAAGAATTAAAAATTAATTAAGAAATTTTGAAAAAGAAGAGAAAGAAATAGAAGAAGAAATTTCAAAAATTAAAAGAGATAAGAGGTAGTTAAGAAGTTTTGAAAAAGAAAAAAGAGGAAACAAGTAACTAATTAAGAAAAGATTTGAAAACAAGATAAGATAGAAGATTAGAAATGATTTGATTTTGAAAATATTTGAAAAATTCAACAAGATAAGAAATGAAAAGATTTGAAAAAGTTTAATTTTAAAATTTGAAAGAGGATAAGATAGAAAAGATTTTAAATTAAAGATAAGATAAGTTAGGTAAGAAAGATAAGATAAGGAAGTTAAGAAAAGATAAGTTTTAAATAAAAAATATTTTACATCAAAATCAAAAAGTTAGTTTCTAATTTAAAAAGATTTTAAATTTAAATTTTAAAAGAGACGTAAGATCAGAAAGAACCAAATTTTAAAAGAAAAGATTTGAAAAGAAGTTGAAGAAGATAAGATTTAAAATTTGATTTTTGAAAATGATTTGATTTTGAAATTTGAAATTTGAAATTTGAAATTTGAAATTTAAAATTTGGAATTTGAAATTTTGTGATTGAATTTTAAATTTTAAATTTGAAATAAAATAGGATAAGATTTTTAAATTTTAAAGAAAGATAGAAAGATAAGATAGTAATTTGAAAAAGATATGATTTTTGAAAAGATTTGATTTTGAAATTTAAAACTAAGATGAGATAAGATAAGAAAAGATATTTTATTTTTTTGATTTTTGAATTAATGAAGAAAGAGAAAAACAACAAAAAGACACCAAACTTAAAATTTTTTAGATCTAAGGACACCTAGTATGCAAAAATTAGAAGGAAAAACACAAAGGGACACCAAACTTAAAAAATTTAAGATCAAAACAAAAAGAAAAAAAAAGAACACTTTGAAGATCAAGAAGAACACTAAGAACAAAACTCAAAGAATTCAAAGAAAACAAAAACATGCAAAAGACACCAAATTTAAAAATTGACATTCATTTTCGAAAAATTTTAAAAGAAAAGACTCAAGAAGACACCAAACATAAAGATTGACACAAGACGCAAACAAAAGACACTATTTTTGAAAATTTTTAGAAAAAAGACTCAAGGAAATTCGAACAAGAACAAGAACAAAAGACTCAAACCAAAAAATAAAGAAAAGTAAAGGTTTTTAAGAAATTTTTGATTTTTCGGAAAAAAAAGAAATTGAAATAAAAGACTAACAAAATTAAAGACAATACCTAATCTAAGCAACAAGATAATCCGTCAGTTGTCCAAACTCGAACAATCCCCGGTAACGGCGCCAAAAACTTGGTGCACAAATTCCCACACTTCGTACAACTGAACCAGCAAGTGCACTAGGTTGTCCAAGTAATACCTGAGTGAGTCAGGGTCGATCCCACGAGGATTGTGGTTTGAAGCATGCTATGGTTATCTTGTAGATCTTAGTTACACAGATATAGAAAAGTTGTTGGTTTTCCTTAAATGCATAAAAAGAAAAAAAAGAGAACTTAATTAGGTTGATATGTTTGCAATGATAAGAAGATGGTTAAAGCTTGGAGATGATTTGTTCTTCTAGCTTAATTCTGGTCTTACTGTCTTCTTCAACTGTGAGTGATTTCTTCTATGGCAGGCTGTTGTGATCAACACCAGTTGAGAGGTCGCCAATGCTCCTCTAGATTTGAATCCCAGGGTTAGTGTGGATCCATTCTGATTGAGGGTGAAGCTCCTACAGTTCATTCTCCTTAGTGATCCTACTCAAAACGCCACAGACAAGGTCAAATCTTCCAGATCAGAGAATGCGGTGCCTTTGGGTTCTAACTTCTACCACAAAGACTCTAATCTCCCCATACCTCGGCTGAACTGGTATCTCGAGAAGTCCCCAACGAAGTCGTGGATTAGCCGTCTAAGAGATGTATAATCAAACTAGTGGTTCAATACTTTCCAGTTACGTAGTCACACGAACCCAAGAAAAACACGGGTGGCTATCAGGTACGCGGTCCTAGAATGAAGAACGAAGATATATCTTAGAATAGAGAATCAAACACGAATTGAGAAAGAACAATAGTACTTTATTAATCCATAAAACTCAGCAGAGCTCTTCCCCTCAACGTAGAAGGTTTAGAAACTCATACTGATAGAAAATACAATGTTTGATTTGAAAATATGCCAGAAGAGATTGAATCTAAAAGAATAAAAGTTCTCAAATAAATACTAGACTAATGACTAAGGATTATGTAAGAAGGATAAAATAGTCTTTTAATTCTAAAATCCACTTCCGGGACCTACTTGGTGAGTGTTTGGACTGAGCTTGATTGAGATCCACATGCTAGGAAATCTCTAGGGCATTGAATGCTAGCTAGGGGGTCCTTTATGCGCGTTGGATGCTGGTCTCTTCTCCTTTGGGCGCTGGACGCCAAAATAGGGCAGGAGGCTGGCGTTGAACTTCAGCTTTGGGCCTTTGACTCTGAAGCAAAGTATGAACTATTTCATATTTCTGTAAAGCTCTGGATGTTAGCTTTCCATAGCAGTTGAGAATGCTCCGTTTGGATGTCTGTAGCTCCAGAAAAGCTCTTTTGAGTGCAAGGAGATCAGATCCGAACAACATCTATAGTGCTTTCTCTGCCTCTGAATCAAACTTTTGCTCCAACTCCTCAATTTCAGCCAGAAAATACCTGAAATTGCACAGAAACACACAAACTCCTAGTAGAATCCAAAAATGTGAATTTTACACTAAAACCTATGAAAATATAATAAAACTTAAACAAAACATACTAAAAACTATATGAAAGTGTTGCCAAAAAGCGTATAAAATATCTGCTCATCACTAACTTCACAATTGTGAAGTTAGGTGTGAAGGGGGCAGCATGCACTTAACGTGTAAGTCTTCCTTTGGTGCCTAACTTGGAAAATCCCAAGTTAGGCGCCACCATGGCCGAGTAAACCGGAGAAGAAGTGTATACTATTATACATCGTTGGAAAGCTTTGGAAGTTAGATTTCCAATGCCACTGGAATCACGTCAATTAGATCTCTGTAGCTCAAGTTATTTTTGTTGGAGTGTAAGGAGGTCAAAGTTGACAGCATCATTCACTTCTCTTTTTCTATAGACACTCCATCAAATCCATCCGAATGCTACCTGAAATAAATAGAATTGCACACAACTCAAAGTAGCATCCATAGTGGCTAAAAGATAGTCAAATCTTGATTAAACTTAACATTTTGAATGCAAATTCACTAGGAAAAGATAGAAAAGATGCTCACGCATCACAACACCAAACTTGAACTGTTGCTTGTCCTCAACCAACCAAAACTAATATAGGCTTAGGATGTGAATTTGCAAGAAAGGTGAGTGTTCACTTAAGCTCCTGTCTCTTCTTAAAGTGGGGTTTATACACTGCAATTCTGAATAGTTTTGGCATCTTACTATCCTTTGAATCAGAGGAAAGTTAGTGTCATTTGGACTTAGAGCCCAGATAATATTATGAATTCTTTGGCCTTTATACTTTGGTTTAATCCTTGAACACAGCAAAATTTCTTTCATTCTCTTTTCTTTGGTGCTTTGCACCTTGAGCCTAACCGTGACTTTAAATGCTTTGTCTCAAGCTTTACTTGATACAAAAACACCACAAGCACTTAACTGGGGAACTCTCTTTCAGTTCTGATTTTTCTTTCAGTTACTCCCAGACAGTGGTGCTCAAAGTCTTTGGCATACTCTGTTGAATGCACTTAATCTCGACTCTTAGTGCTTTGTCTCAAGGATTACTTGACACAATTACACCACAAGCATTTGACTAGGGAAACAACTCTTTGAGCTTTTAATCATGTCTGACCTCCCTAGTCATTGATGCTCAGAGCCTTGGACCTTGCTTTTATTTTTCTTTTGCTGTTTCTTTTGCTTCAAGGATTAAGCTTTTGTTTACTTCAGAGAATTCATAATAGTTTCCTAAATTCTTGTTCCTCATGCATCAACATCCTTTGATTCAAACTCAAATATGCACTGTTCATATCATACATTTAGAATCATAGATAATACCACCACATTTAAGTAAATAAGACTACTCTTTAATATAAACTCAATTTCTCATACAATATATCACTTATTTTTCTTTTTATCTTTGGATTTAAGCTTAGTGAGCGGTACATGAGACAGCTTTTCAGAACTAAAAGCAAATAACCAAATTAAAATAGCGAATTAAACTAGAACCTAGGAATTGAAATAACAAAAGATCATGCAGACACTAAGACAAAATAGCAAAAAACAGGAACCTAACATAATAAGAACGGAAGGAAATATAGAATAAAAGGAACTCAACCACTTCAGTTATCATAGTGGCCGTCTCATTCTACAGGCTGTGCTCCTCCGTGAAGATGATTCGCCTTCCTTTAATGCCATTAAAATAAAAATAAAAGCCACAAGCGAAGCGACAAACACCAAACTTAAAATTTTGCTTGTCCTCAAGTAAAGAAAAATTAAAAACAGAGAGGGACAAAAAATGCACGGAGGAGTAAAAACAAAAATTATTACAAACGAAGAAGAAAATAATAAAAGGATAAGAGAGGTTAAAATTAATTAAATTATTTTATATATATATATATATATATATATATATATATATATATGGGGAATAAATCAGGCATATTTGTGATTTGGTTGGAATGGTGTAATGAAAGCAAGTTGGCGCCTAACTTCATGGATTTGGCACCTAACTTCATCCTTTGCTTCTCACCTGGCGCCTAACTTGAGAATGGTGGAGTTAGGCGCCAGGCCTCCCGAACGCATAGATCCTCCTCGCGCCTAACTTGGGATTAGGCGCCACCCTCTTTTTTTTTATCGGCGCCAAACTTCACAAAAGTGAAGTTAGGCGCGAGGGTGGCTGATGTGCGGAAAACGATCCGACACAAAACTCACCGGCAAGTGTACCCAAGTAATAAAACTCACGGGAGTGAGGTCGATCCCACAAGGATTGAAGGATTGAGCAACTTTAGTTTAGTGGTTAAATTAGTCAAGCAAACAAGTGTTGATTGTGTGAAATTGTGTTGACAGGAATTAAATTGCTAGAATGTAAAGGGGAATGGGTGATTTGCAGGAAATTAAAGGGAACAAAAAGAAAAAGAGCTGAATCTTAAAGTGCAAGTAATGTAAATTGCAGAAACTTAAAGTGCAAAAAATATAAATGACTTGAAAAATAAAAGGGGAATGGGATTTGGATCTGCAGGAATTAAACAGGGAAAAGTAAAATTCAACAAACAAAAATGTAAACGATGGATTCAATTAAACCGGATCTCAAATGAAAATGAAAATAAGCTTGGTGTAGCATCGAAACAAGGAAATTGAAATTGAAAAATGTAGATCTCAGGACCCAAGAGACTAGATAACCAAGTCTAGATCTCAATGCCTTCCTAGATCCAAATTGAGAATTCAATTGCAGGAAAAGTAAAGATCAAGCAGTAGAAGAAAAGAAGTGAAATCGCAATTTCTCAATGATGCAGTAAATCAAAACAGAGAGAGATCTCAAGATGAGATTGAGACAGAATTTCCTCAATTCTCCAACACCCAAGATTCAAACAAAAAGTAAATGAAATTGAAAATAAGAAAACTAAGAGGAAGAGAATTCAATTCTCCTTCCTCGAGACTCAGAAACTCAAAACAACTCAAAACCAAAAGCTCTCCAAAAACTACTCAGCAAAACTAAAGGAAAAGCTCCCCTAAAACTTCAAATCCTAAGCTATTTATATACTTTCTTCAACTGATCATTAAGCCTTGAATTGGGCCTTTAGTCTTGATGGAATTGGGTTGACAATAGCCTCTATTGATTGCTCTTGGTGTTGGGTGATGACAAGTCATCTTAGCCTATTTTAACTAGTCTTTTTCTCTTGTTTTCATTAGAATTATGCACTTTCTTGAGCCACAAGCAAGCCAATTAGGTAGATTTTCATGTTTCCCTTGATTGAATCAACCATGTATGAATTCATGCTATTTCATGAGGTTTTATACTATAATTGTCACATGTCATGAAAGAATGAATATCTCATGATTTTAAGCATAGCTTTGATGTGTTTGGTTGATTAATTATAGGTGAAGAAAGCTTGGAGAAAGGTTGAAGCAAGAAGGAATAGCTAGGAGTAAAGAGAAGACAATGGAATAAGTGAAATTGAACCAGGAAGCAAAAAGCTGGACCTAAAGTTAGCATCAAACTTTTGCACAAACTTTTGGTTGAAAAGTTAGCCCCAACGTTAGCCCCCTAACTTGGTGGCTAACGTTGGCACATGAAAATCACAAGGAGGAGCAAAAGTTTGCGCCAACGTTAGCCCCCTAACTTGGTGGCTAACGTTGGCGCCACAAGTACACAAGGTAAGGCCAACGTTAGGGCCAAAGTTAGACCCCTAACGTTGGCACCAACGTTCATATCAGCAAAATGGTGTTAGCTGATATGAAAAGTTGGAGCAAAAGTTAGACCCCTAACTTTTGCTCAAACTTTTGGTCCAACTTTTGCAAAACTCAAACCCGGTTCAATTGGTTCACTTTGGTTCTTCTCCAAACTTCAAGAGCAATCAACCAAGGCCTCTTTCAACCCAATTCCACCAAGAGCAAAGGCCCAACTCAAGGCTTGAAGATCATTGGAAGAAAGTGCATAAATAGGATAGAATTCAAGTTCTTCGGGAGCTTTCCTTTTGAATTTTCATAATAGTTTTCGGAGAGCTTTGGATATTGAGTGATCTTTAATTTCTTAGTCTTGAGGAAGGAGAATTCACTTCTCTTCCTCTTAGTTTTATTGCTTTCAATTTCAATTACAATTGTCTTGGATCTTGGGTTGGAGAATTGAAGAAATTCTGTTTCAATCTCATCCTTGGATCTCTCTGTTTCTTTACTGCTAATTGAATTTAATTTCTGTTGATTGTTCTTCATCTACTCTCTTTGCAATTTACAATTTCCTTGCAATTGCTCTTGTTGGATCTAGGAAGGCATTGAGATCTAGACTTGGTTTTCTAGTCTCTGGGTCCTGAGATCTGATTTCCCATTTCAATTCTCTGTTTATTGCTTTATATGGTCATTTACTTTTCTGTTTCGGATCCGATTCAATCCCAATTCCCTTCTACTTCTCTGCTTGATGCAATTTACTTTTCCTTGTTTAAATTCTGCAAATCCAATCCCCAATTCCCTTTACAATTACAGCCGTTTACATTTCTTGCATTTTAAGATTCCGCAATTTACATTTCTTGCATTCTAAGTTTCTGCTATTTAATTTCTTGTTCTTTAAGATTCAGCACTTTAATTCCCTGTTCTCTTTACTTCCATGCAATTTAATTTCTGCAAAGTACAAAGCACTCAACCAAATCTTGATTCGCTTGACTAAATTAACCACTAAGCTAAAATTGCTCAATCCTTCAATCCCTGTGGGATCGACCTCACTCCCGTGAGTTTTTATTACTTGATACGACCCGGTACACTTGCCGGTTAGATTTGTGTGTTTTGGGAGAAATTTATTTTTCACCAAAATACTCATCAAGTTTTTGGCGCCGTTGCCGGGGATTGATTAGATTGACAATGATTAAGTGAAGTGGTGATCTAGATCAAGCACTTTTTCTTTAATTTTCGACTAACCCACTAACTGTTTGATTTTTTGCTTAATCTAACTAACACTTCAATCTCGCAGTAAATTGAAGTGTCACTGGTTTTGTGCATTTCTCATGCTCTGCTTGTATGTCAGGTACAAGAAGAACCATACCCAATTTTCATGAACAAGACGAAAGAACTCTCAGGAGGTTAAGAAGAGCTGAAAGAGGGAAAAATATTGTTGGAGAAGAGGAATCAGACGAAGAATTCCAAGAGATGGAGGAACATTTAACCAATCCACTAGGTGGAGAAGACAACAACAATGACAACCCACCCCAGAGGAGAGTTTTGGCTTCCTATACCTTTGCAAATCCTAGACATTGTGGGAGCAGCATCTTGGCTCCAAATGTCAATGCTAACAATTTTGAACTCAAACCACAACTCATCACCTTGGTTCAGAACAATTGCTCTTTTGGTGGAGGACCACTTGAGGACCCACACCAACATTTATCCACTTTCTTGAGGATATGCAACACTGTCAAAACTAATGGAGTGCCCCCTGACAGTTACAAGCTGATGCTATTCCCATTTTCTCTCAAGGACAAGGCCACTCAATGGTTGGAATCTTTTCCAAGGGACAACATCAACAACTGGGATGATTTGGTAACCAAGTTTCTTGCCAAGTTTTACCCACCTCAGATGATTATAAGGTTGAAGGCTGAGGTACAAACATTTACACAAATGGAGGCCGAACCCATCTATGAGGCATCGGAGAGGTACAAGGCTCTGATCAGGAAATGTCCCCCTACCATGTTTAATGAGTGGGAGAAGCTTCAAAACTTCTATGAAGGCTTAACACTGAAATCCCAGGAAGCTTTGGATCATTCAGCTGGAGGTTCCTTGCAACTCATGAAAACTGCAGAAGAGGCTCAAGAACTCATTGATATGGTGTCCAACAACCAATATTTCTTTGCTCATCAAAGAGGCCGCCAACCATCACAAAGGAGAGGAGTAATGGAGCTAGAAGGAGTGGATTCAATCCTGGCTCAAAACAAGATGATGCAGCAGCAAATTCAACAACAATTTGAGCAAATGGCCAAGAGGATTGATAGTCTCCAAGTTGCAGCAGTTAACACCAGCCAACCATCAACCACATGGGGACAGAGTGAAGAAACTCAAGAAGAACAACAACAAGAGCAAGTACAGTATATGCACAACCAAGGACCAAATGAAGTGTATGGTGATACATACAATCCATCCTGGAAAAACCACCCAAACCTCAGATGGGGAGATAACCATACCCAAAACCAACAACCATGGCAGAGGAACTCAACCCAACACAACCCAAGAAGCAACCAAAACCACAACCAGCAGCAAACTAACCAAAACCCCTACAGAAAACCTCAAAACAACTACCCCAACCTCAACCAATACCAATCTAATAACCAACCCACCAACCAAAATGCCTACCATCCACCACCCACATCTCATAACCCACCTCAAGTATCACCTGAAGCCCAAAGAATCACTCACTTGGAGGCCATGATAGACAAAATGTTGAAACACCAGGAAATGGTAACCAAGAATCAGGAAGCCTCCCTGAAGAGCCTAGAGAGACAGATGGGGCAACTCTCCAAGCAAGTATCTGTTGAGAGACCTTCAAACTCACTGCCCAGTGACACAATTCCAAATCCCAAGGAGGAATGCAAGGCAATACAATTAAGGAGTGGGAGAACATTGATAAGCAACAATGACACTACAAAGAAGCAAGCAGAGAACATCAAAGAACCAACGAAGGATGAGAATCAAACAAAGGCAGATGAGGCTAAGGAGCAAGTTGTGATGCCAAACAAAGGCACTGAGAAACTTAAAGAGAAGGACAACCAGCCACATAGCTCAAAGGAAGTAGCTCAGGGACAGCAGCAAATAAGAAAGAGCATCACACCTCCACTGCCATATCCCCAGAGGTTCAACAAAGAGGTTAAAGACCAGCATTTTCACAAATTCCTTGAGATTTTTAAGAAGCTGGAAATCAATATTCCCTTGGCTGAAGCACTTGAGCAAATGCCTCTATATTCCAAGTTTCTGAAGGATCTTATCAACAAGAAAAGAAGCTGGGATGAGAAAGAAACCATAATGATTACTGAGGAATGCAGGGCCTTGATTCAAAAGGGACTTCCTCCCAAGCTTGAGGACCCAGGGAGCTTCCTGTTGCCTTGCACCATTGGGGAATTGACCATCACTAAAGCAATGTGCGATCTCGGAGCAAGTATTAACTTAATACCATCCTCCTTGGTGAAAAAGCTGCATATAGAGGAGGTCAAACCAGTACAAATGTCTCTGGAGCTGGTAGACAAGTCAATGGTATACCCCAGGGGTGTAATTGAAAATCTTTTGGTCAAGGTGGACAGTTTTATATACCCTGCTGATTTTGTGGTTCTAGAATCAAACGATGATGATGGTGACTCTGTTATACTGGGAAGGCCATTCTTGGCAACTGCTAGAGCTATCATAGACGTAGAGGAAGGGGAATTAACTCTCAGGATGCATGACCAGAGTGTCACTCTGAAGGTATTACCAGAGGCACAATTTAGCAAGGAAAAGAAAGACTATATGAAAAATGACCAGGAAAGTCACAGCAACATCCCAATGCTAAAGATTGTGCAGACTGATGAAAAAGCCCAAGAGGATATTAGAGTATTGGCCACTGAAAAGAGAGGTCCCCAAGGAAAACCTACGGCCAGAAAAGAAAGAACAACAAAAGGAAAGATGAAACGCAGAAACAAAGCAAAAAGGGGTTGGAAGAACAGAAAGATTCCAACAGAGGGGCTTTCCAAAGGTGACAAAGTGCAACTGATATATCAACAGCTGGGGGCAAATCAACAAACCGAGGATTACTACACTGTCAGCAACATACTATCATTAGAGCATGCTGAAATTGAACACCAGAGAACAAAGAAGAGGATCACGGTCAGAGGAGACAAATTGAGGCCCTACAAGCACCAACCACCATAAAAGAAAGCCTCAATGTCAAGCTAATGACAATAAAAGAGCGCTCCATGGGAGGCAACCCATGCTTTAAGATTCATGTCATTTTAAATTCAATAAATTATGATCAATTGAGCATGAATTCTTTTCTCTTTTCATGAACATGTCCATTGACTGCATGCACTATTTTGAAACATATGCTAAGTTTGGTGTGCCTTCAAGCACACTAAACCATTGTTACAAATAATTCCATTTTGCATGCTTGGAGTATCTTGACAAAGCATATGACCGAACACTAAGTTTGGTGTCCACATAGCTTCATGAAAAGTAGAAACTCATGCATCAATAATCATACAATTGTTGTTTTTCAAAATCTTATAAATGAAAAAAATTCTTTTCCGGTAATGAAGGCATTAATTGTGATGTACCCTTTGACAAGAAACAAGTTTGGTGTTCATCAAACCTTGATGCACCGATTTAGGGATACAATTGATCCTTCATGAAAAAAAAAAAAAGAGAAAAAGAAAGTATGATGACAACAATTCTTATGAACATTTAACATTTGAATCTCACTAATTGGAGGAAGATACTCATTTTCTTTATATATGACCAAACATTAAGTTTGGTGTCTTCAAGGGAGAGTGTCACGGTTCAAATGATATAAGAATTGAAGGTTCACATAGTATTAATAAAAAGAACACTCTTGCTACGGTTGGATAAGACTAATGTATGTTGTCTTGTTGTGGTGACTAGGAGGTCAAAGAATCTTCAAAGAAAAAGACAAGACAAAGGAAAGCATAGCATGAAGACAAAATCCCATCACATGCCTTGAAAAAGAAATCTGCCACTCCTTGAGAATGATCACGGCAAAGGCAAAGGAAGGAGCAAACTTTGTCTTCATTCATCCTTACATGCATACCTTTGATCTCCATAAGTCTAATTGCATCCCAACCCTTCATTGCTCATTTAAAAGCATACCACCTTCAAGCCATGCACATGACCGAATCACTCCAACCTTGGAAACTTTACTCCCTTCATCACTCCTCAACATAACAGGCTTTGTGCAACATTTCTCTTACTTTAAACTCCAACCACTTAAACTTCTCTTCATCATTTCTTGTCATAGCAAGTTCGGTCTCAATTTCTTTTTGCTCCAAACACACATCAAACTCTCCAACATTCTTCACACTCCTTCTCAACCAACCAAGTGACCATGGCCTCCTCCTCAAGAACGAAACGAAGAAAAGGAAAAGATCCCATAGTGGAGGAAGACACACATGAATATGACCAACGGAGATTCAAGTCTTGGTTTCATCAAATGAAAATTCAATGGATGAACGAGAAAAGAATCTATCCTGAAATTCCATTCTTGTTGCCGGATGATGGATGTCAAGAAATGAAGGACAAAATTCGGAAGAGGAGGTGGGAGGAACTTGCATCACCAGCCACCCGAATCAATGCCAATATCATAAGAGAGTTCTATGCAAATGTCCCAAGGCTTGACATGCGTGAGCCCCCAACGTACAAGAGCTATGTGCGGGGGGTGGAAGTAGACTTTAGCCCGGATGCAATCAAGAAAGTCTTGAAACTAAAGTCAGTCCGCTTTGATGAACCGGGATACCAACAAAGATTGAATGAGGATCAGGATTATGAGGAGATTGCGAGAGACATTTGTTTTGAGAACTCAGAGTGGGAAGGAGATAACAAGAACAGATACAAGTTCCTGAAGAGATGTAACCTCACTCCGGAAGCAAAAGGATGGTATGAGTTGATGAAAAGATCAATTCTGGGCACAGTGAACACCTCAGAAGTTAACAGGGAGAGAGCCGTGATGCTGCATTGCATCATTGTGGGAGGAGAGATAAGAGTTCATAAAATCCTTGCAAAAGACATTCAAAAGCTGGCTGAAAAGAATTCGGCCGGATCCTGGTTGTACTATCCGAGTACCATTTGGAGGTTGTGTGCAAAGGCTAAGGTTCCAATGGAAGAGGAGAATCCAATGTGGTTAAGCCAAGGCATGCCCATAACCATTGAACGAATGATGATGCCCCTTGAAGCACATCAAGGCCGAAGACCACATGGAGGAAGGGAAAGAGAAGAACCAATGGAAGAAGATGAGCCACACATAGAAGAAGAGCCACAAGAGGAGGAGGAACAGCCACACTTTTTCCCACATGGCAATATGGATATGACTCAAATGCAAGAAGCAATAGGAAGATTGTCACAACAGTACACGAGAATCCAAGAAAGGCAAGAGGAATACCATTCACTGTACATGAAGAACCAACAAGCACAAGAAGAAAGGGAGCTAAGAATAATGAACAAACAAAGTGAATTCGAGTCAAGATTCCTTGTGATGCAAGAAGAACATGCTTTTCAATCTCATGAATCTTTTGGGAAGTTGGAACAAATGCAAGTTGAAAATTTGAAGGCTCTCAAAGAGTTCACAACACTCCAAGATGCAAGGTATGAAGTACAAGTCGATTACAACATCAATAGCCAAATCAAACTGAACTATATTGGAGAATATTTGCACAACATGGATCCGGCGTTGCCAACTTTTGATGAATTCTTCAAAAAGAGAAGTGAGGTAGAAGTAAGCAGGGCTATGAGACTTGAAGATAGAGTGGAGGAGGCTATGAATAAGGCTGGCTTTTGGCGAGGTCAACAGGCACCAAACACGGATGGTGGGAACACTAGCAGCCAAGTGTATGAAAGGAGAAAGAAAAAGCATGACAAATGAAAGGTGGACTTGCTCCTTATTCATCACTACAAAAAAAAAAAAAGCACGCATTCTATCTGTTCTAAGTTGTCTTTGCATCTTTAAGTAGTTCTTTAAAAGTCTTTGCATTATGTTTGTTTCTTTTAAAATAAGTAGGCTAGTTTATGTGTGTGCTTGTGTGTTTACTTTCACTTGACAAGAAGCATGTGTTGTTCCCTGCATCTTTAAGTTCAATAAAAGAACAATTTGAATGTGAAGCAAGATAATCTCTGTTAGATAGAAGTAGAATAAAAGTAAGTGGTGGTATGTGTGTGATTGTATAATAGCTCACTTTTAGTGAATAAAGAGCCAGGATATCTCCTCCTAAGTAGAGAGTAGCCTATTGTCTATGAACCCCAATTAAATTCCTTGGTTAGAAAGAAAAACAAAAAGGAGGAAAGAAAAGAGATCAGAACAAAAGGAAACAAAAAGAAACAAAGCTGGACACCAATAGCTTGAACTTTAAAATATATGCCTGTGATGTCTTTGTGCTAGGATCTGCTTGGATTAGTAAGCTCTTAGGAGTGCATCAACACTCGGTGACTTGGGTTAACTAATCCGGGATCATCAGCTGAAAGTCCACTATCAAGAGCAACCTAACTACAAGGCATTTAGTAACCCAAAGAGGTGCTGGGCATCAATGTTTTAAGAAGGAATGTGAGCCAAGTGTCTATGGTGAATAATGTGTCAAGTATAAAGAAAAGAAAATGAACTTGCTACACATGACACTCAAATAAATCTTATGAACAAAGTAATAGCCAAGGATAAAGGAATAATGAGAGGTCATAGCAGTATGTCACTTGAAGCTTGAAGGAGACTTTCTAGGCCTAGGAGTCAATAAGAAGTGAGTATTTGCATATCCACACAAAATCCCATAAACTATCAATAATACTTTGCTAGCATGAACATCCTCTTCCATTTCATTCTTTCTTCTCAATAAATCTTTTCTTGCTTGGGGACAAGCAAGCTTTAAGTTGGGTGTTGTGATGACAAGTCATCTTAGCCTATTTTAACTAGTCTTTTTCTCTTGTTTTCATTAGAATTATGCACTTTCTTGAGCCACAAGCAAGCCAATTAGGTAGATTTTCATGTTTCCCTTGATTGAATCAACCATGTATGAATTCATGCTATTTCATGAGGTTTTATACTATAATTGTCACATGTCATGAAAGAATGAATATCTCATGATTTTAAGCATAGCTTTGATGTGTTTGGTTGATTAATTATAGGTGAAGAAAGCTTGGAGAAAGGTTGAAGCAAGAAGGAATAGCTAGGAGTAAAGAGAAGACAATGGAATAAGTGAAATTGAACCAGGAAGCAAAAAGCTGGACCTAAAGTTAGCATCAAACTTTTGCACAAACTTTTGGTTGAAAAGTTAGCCCCAACGTTAGCCCCCTAACTTGGTGGCTAACGTTGGCACATGAAAATCACAAGGAGGAGCAAAAGTTTGCGCCAATGTTAGCCCCCTAACTTGGTGGCTAACGTTGGCGCCACAAGTACACAAGGTAAGGCCAACGTTAGGGCCAAAGTTAGACCCCTAACGTTGGCACCAACGTTCATATCAGCAAAATGGTGTTAGCTAATATGAAAAGTTGGAGCAAAAGTTAGACCCCTAACTTTTGCTCAAACTTTTGGTCCAACTTTTGCAAAACTCAAACCCGGTTCAATTGGTTCACTTTGGTTCTTCTCCAAACTTCAAGAGCAATCAACCAAGGCCTCTTTCAACCCAATTCCACCAAGAGCAAAGGCCCAACTCAAGGCTTGAAGATCATTGGAAGAAAGTGCATAAATAGGATAGAATTCAAGTTCTTCGGGAGCTTTCCTTTTGAATTTTCATAATAGTTTTCGGAGAGCTTTGGATATTGAGTGATCTTTAATTTCTTAGTCTTGAGGAAGGAGAATTCACTTCTCTTCCTCTTAGTTTTATTGCTTTCAATTTCAATTACAATTGTCTTGGATCTTGGGTTGGAGAATTGAAGAAATTCTGTTTCAATCTCATCCTTGGATCTCTCTGTTTCTTTACTGCTAATTGAATTTAATTTCTGTTGATTGTTCTTCATCTACTCTCTTTGCAATTTACAATTTCCTTGCAATTGCTCTTGTTGGATCTAGGAAGGCATTGAGATCTAGACTTGGTTTTCTAGTCTCTGGGTCCTGAGATCTGATTTCCCATTTCAATTCTCTGTTTATTGCTTTATATGGTCATTTACTTTTCTGTTTCGGATCCGATTCAATCCCAATTCCCTTCTACTTCTCTGCTTGATGCAATTTACTTTTCCTTGTTTAAATTCTGCAAATCCAATCCCCAATTCCCTTTACAATTACAGCCGTTTACATTTCTTGCATTTTAAGATTCCGCAATTTACATTTCTTGCATTCTAAGTTTCTGCTATTTAATTTCTTGTTCTTTAAGATTCAGCACTTTAATTCCCTGTTCTCTTTACTTCCATGCAATTTAATTTCTGCAAAGTACAAAGCACTCAACCAAATCTTGATTCGCTTGACTAAATTAACCACTAAGCTAAAATTGCTCAATCCTTCAATCCCTGTGGGATCGACCTCACTCCCGTGAGTTTTTATTACTTGATACGACCTGGTACACTTGCCGGTTAGATTTGTGTGTTTTGGGAGAAATTTATTTTTCACCAAAATACTCATCATTGGGAAGAAATCCACTTGTGAACCGGGCCATGAACCATTCACGTTTGAGTCAACGTTTGAGGCAAACGTTGACTCAAACGTCCCTTGTGTAAGGCATTATGCAGATGCCCTTCTTGCTGTCATCCACGTTTGAGCCAACGTTTGAGGTCAAACGTGAGCTCAAACGTGGTTCTTCCCATGCTCCCTTTTTGGCCAACATTTGGCCCAACGTTTGAGGCAAACGTTGGCGCAAATGTGGCTCATCTAAACCATCAATCAGGGGTGCTTTGCCATGCTCTTTCTTGCCAAAATGTAGCCAACGTTTGACCTCACGTTTGAGGCAAACGTTGGCTCAAATGTTGCCGTGCCCAGGAGTGCTCTTTTTCATTCTTTTTGGCGCCAACATTTGACCTCACGTTTGAGGCAAACGTTGGCACAGACGTTGCCTTCCCCTGCTTCTTCTTCAGCCAACATTTGCCTCAACGTTTGAGGCAAACGTTGGCGCAAACGTTGGCTCTTCTCCAGGGTGTTCTTCATCTGCTTCTCACATTTGAGTTAACGTTTGAGGCAAACGTTAGCTCAAATGTGAATCCCTCTTTTCAAGCCCATTCTTGCAACCTTCCTCCAAGCTTTATTCCACCTATCATCAATCAACAATTGTATCAAAGCTATGCCATAATCATGAGAGTTATTCTTCTTCTTGTCATATGAGCAATAATTGCACAAAAACTCATGAAAATGCATCAATTTATCCATGGTTGATTGAATCAAAGGAAACATGAAATTCAACCCAATTGACTTACTTATGGCTTAAAAAAGTGCATAAAACCTATTGAAAACAAAGGGAAAAGGCTAGTGAAACTAGGCTAAGATGACCTGTCATCAGTGGCAGCAAGAAATTCTCCAAAGATGCTTCATGTGGCGCCTAACTTCATGGATCCAAGTTAGGCGCCACACTGATGAGCGGATAATTTATACGCTGTTTGGCATTATTTTTAGGTAGTTTTTAGTGTGAATTAGTTAGTTTTTAGTATATTTTTATTAGTTTTTAAATAAAAATAATATTTCTGGACTTTACTATGAGTTTGTGTGTTTTTCTATGATTTCAGGTAATTTCTGGTTGAAATTGAGGGACTTGAGCAAAAATATGATTCAGAGGCTGAAAAAGAACTGCAGATGCTGTTGGATTCTGACCTCCCTGCACTCGAAATAGATTTTCTGGAGCTACAGAAACCCAATTGGCGCGCTCTCAAATGCGTTGGAAAGTATACATCCAGGGCTTTCTAGCAATATATAATAGTTCATACTTTGCCCGAGTTCTGATGATGCAAACTGGCATTCAAACGCCAACTTCCTGCCCTATTCTAGAGTTAAACGCCAGAAACAAGTTGCAAATCAGAGTTAAATGCCAGAAATAGGCTACAACCTGGCGTTTTACTCCAAAAAGAGTCTCTACACATGAAAGCTCAATGCTCAGCCCAAACACACACCAAGTGGGCCCCGGAAGTGGATTTCTGCATCATTTACTCATTTCTGTAAACCCTAGTTACTAGTTTAGTATAAAAACTACTTTTAGTAATTTAGTTTACATCTCTAGAACACATTATGTAACTTTTACGTTCTGAGACCTCCATAGGAGGCTGGCCACTTGGCCATGTCTACCATATTTTCACTTATGTATTTTCAACGGTGGAGTTTCTACACCCCATAGATTAAGGTGTGGAGTTCTGCTGTTCCTCATGAATTAATACAAAGTACTATTGTTTTTCTATTCAATTCAAGCTTATTCTTAATCCAAGATATTCACTCGCACTTCAACCTGTTGAATGTGATGATCCGTGACACTCATCATCATTCTCACCTATGAACGCATGCCTGACAACTACTTCCGTTCTATCTGCAATAGCTTGAGTGTGTATGTCTTAGCCTCCTGGTTCATGATCAGAATCTTCGTGGTATAGGCTAGAATTATTGGCGGCCATTCCTGAGATCCGGAAAGTCTAAACCTTGTCTGTGGTATTCCAAGTAGGATTTGGGAAGGGATGACTGTGACGAGCTTCAAACTCACGAGTGTTGGGCATAGTGACAGACGCAAAAGGATCAATGGATCCTATTCCAACATGATCGAGAACCGACAGATGATTAGCCATGCGGTGACAGCGCATTTGGACCATTTTCACTGAGAGGACGGACGGTAGCCATTGACAACGGTGATCCCCCAACATAAAGCTTACCATGGAAAAGAGTATGAATGATTGAATGAAGGCAGTAGAAAAGCAGAGATTCAGAAGGAACAAAGCATCTCCATACGCTTATCTGAAATCCCACCAATGAATTACATAAGTATCTCTATCTTATTTTTTATTTTAATCATATTTTAATTATCTTAAACTTCATAACCATTTAAATCTGCCTGACTGAGATTTACAAGATGACCATAGTTTGCTTCAAGCCGACAATCTCCGTGGGATCGACCCTTACTCACGTAAGGTTTATTACTTGGACGACCTAGTGCACTTGCTGGTTAGTTGTGCGGAGTTGTGACAAAGAGTTAAGATTACAATTGTGCGTACCAAGTTGTTGGCGCCATTGAGATCACAATTTCGTGCACCAAGTTTTTGCCGCCGTTTCCGGGGATTGTTCAAGTTTGGACGACTGACGGTTCATCTTGTTGCTCAGATTAGGTAATTTTATTTTATTTTTAAGCTTTTTTATTTTCGAAAAATTTTCAAAAAAAAAGTTAATAAAATCATAAAACCAAAAAATAATTTTGTGTTTTTTGTTTGAGTCTAGTGTTAATTTTTAAGTTTGGTTTCAATTGCATCTTTTTAATTTCCTAAAAATTTTTGAACATTCATGCATGTGTCCTTTAAAATCTTCAAGTTGTTCTTGATGATTTTCTTTGTTTAGTCTTTGAATTTTCATGTTTTGTGTCTTTTCTTGTTTTTCATATGCATTTTCAATTTGTTAGTGTCTAAACATTGAAAATTTCTAAGTTTGGTGTCTTGCATGTTTTTCTTTTTCTCAAAAATTTTCAAAAAATATGTTCTTGATGTTCATCATGATCTTCGAAGTGTTCTTGGTGTTCATCTTGACATTCAAAGTGTTCTTGCATGCATCATGTGTTTTTATCTTGAATTTTTATGTTTTGCATTATTTTTATGTTTTTCTCTCTCTTCATTAAAAATTCAAAAATAAAAAAAAAATATCTTTTCCTTATTTTTCTCATAAATTTTGAAAATTTGAATTGATTTAGTCATAAAGTTTTAAAATTTAATTGTTTCTTATTAGTCAAGTCAAATTTTCAATTTAAAAATTCTATCTTTTTCAAATCTTTTTCAAAATAAAATTTCAATCATATTTTTTTCAAAATCAATTTCAAAATCTTTTCTAACTTCTTATCTTTTCCAAATTTATTTTCAAATATTTTTTCAATTAACTACTTAACTTTTTGTTTGATTTTAAAAGTTTTCTATTTCAATCATATCTTTTTCAAAACCACCTAACTAATTTTCTCTCTCTAATTTTCGAAAATTCCTCCCCACTTTTTGAAAATTCCTTTTTAATTAACTAATTGTTTTAAAATTCAATTTTTTTTTTTAATTTTTGAATTCTAACTAATAATTAAAATAAAAACAAAAATATTTTTCCTTTTATTTTAATTTAAATTTCGAATTTTTCTCTTCTCTTTCTTCTATTCTTCTCTTCTTCTACTCACATAAAGGAATCTCTATACTGTGACATAGAGGATTCCTCTTCTTTTCTGTTCTCTTCTTTTTTATATGAGCAGGAACAGGGATAAAGACATTCTTATTGAAGCTGATCCTGAGCCTGAAAGGACTCTTAAGAGGAAATTAAGAGAAGCTAAAGCACAACCCTCTGGAGAGGATCTGACAGAAATTTTCAAAAAAGAAGGAGACATGGCCGAACCCAATAACAATGGTAGAGATGCAAGGAAGATGCTTGGTGACTTTATTGCACCCTCCTCTAACTTCTATGGAAGAAGCATCTCAACTCCTGCCATTGGAGCAAACAACTTTGAGCTTAAGCCTCAATTAGTTTCTCTGATGCAGCAGAATTGCAAGTTTCATGGACTTCCATTGGAAGATCCTCATCAGTTCTTAGCTGAATTCTTACAAATCTATGACACTGTCAAGACCAATGGAGTTGATCCTGAGGTCTACAGGCTTATGCTTTTCCCTTTTGCTGTAAGAGACAGAGCTAGAACATGGTTGGATTCACAACCTAAGGAAAGCTTGAACTCTTGGGAAAAGCTGGTCAATACTTTTCTGGCCAAATTCTTTCCACTTCAAAAGATGAGCAAGCTTAGAGTGGAAATCCAAACCTTCAGACAGAAGGAAGGTGAGTCCCTCTATGAAGCTTGGGAAAGATATAAGCAATTGATCAAAAGGTGTCCTACTGACATGCTTCCAGAATGGAGCATCATATATATATATATATATATATATATATATATATATATATATTCTTTGATGGTCTATCTGAGTTGTCAAAAATGTCATTGGACCATTCTGCAGGAGGATCTCTTCATCAGAAAACCCCTGCAGAAGCTCAGAAACTTATTGAAATAGTTGTAAATAACCAGTTCATGTACACCTCTGAGAGGAATCCTGTGAACAATGGGACGCCTCAAAAGAAGGGAGTTATTGAGATTGATACTCTGAATGCCATATTGGCTCAGAACAAAATATTAACTCAACAAGTTAATATGATTTCTCAGAGTTTGAATGGATTGCAAGCTGCATCCAACAGTACTAAAGAAGCATCTTCTGAAGAAGAAGCTTATTATCCTGAGAATCCTGCAATGGCAGAGGTGAATTACATGGGAGAACCCTATGGAAACACCTATGATCCTTCATGGAGAAATCATCCAAATTTCTCATGGAAGGACCAACAAAAATCTCAACAAGGCTTCAATAATAATGGTGGAAGAAATAGGTTTAGCAATAGCAAGCCTTTTCCATCATCTTCTCAGCAACAGACAGAGAATTCTGAACAGAGCCATTCTGGCCTGGCAACCATAGTCTCTGATCTATCCAAGACCACACTAAGTTTCATGAATGAAACAAGGTCCTCCCTTAGAAATTTGGAGGCACGGGTGGGTCAGCTGAGTAAGAAGATTACTGAAACTCCTCCCAGTACTCTCCCAAGCAATACAGAAGAAAATTCCAAGAGAGAGTGCAAGGCCATAACCATTACCAACATGGCCAAACCTGGAGAGAGTGAGGAGGACGTAAGCCTAATAAACCACTATTTTATGGTTTATCTTGTGCTCAATTGAGTGGATTTTATCAACTCTTTACCCACTTATTCATACTATTTGCATGTTTTACATTTTCCTTCCTGGTTTTGTGCTATGATTGAAAACATGCTTCTTTGATCTTATATTTGCTTATTATTAATCCTCTCTTATTACCATTAGATGCCTTGATATGTGTGTTAAGTGTTTTCAGAGATTACAGGGCAGGAATGGCTCAGAGGATGGAAAGGAAGCATGCAAAAGTGGAAGGAATACAAGAAGTTGGAGAAACTGCTAAGCTGTCCAGCCTGACCTCTTTGCACTCAAACGGCTATAACTTTAGCTACAGAGGTCCAAACAATGCGGTTCTAGTTGCGTTGGAAAGCTGACGTCTGGGGCTTCAATTTGATATATAATTTGCCATAGCTGCCCCAACGCCAGGCGACGCGAACGCGTGGATCACGCGGATGCGTGACCTGGCAGGAAAGCAATCCGCGCAGCCGCGTGGACGACGCCTCTGCGTCACTTGCCCGCGATCTGAACGTAACAGAAATCATAGGGGGCGATTTCTGGGCTGCTTTTCACCCAGTTTTCAGCCCAGAACACACAGATTAGAGGCTATAAAGTGGGGGAATACATCCATTCATAGGAGAGCTCGCCAATTTTCACTTTCCATGATTTATATTTAGTTTGAGAGAGGTTCTCCCCTCTCTCTCTTAGGATTAGGATTAAGATTTAGGACTTCTCTTAGTTTTTAAGAGTGACTCTCGATCCAGGTTTAGTATTTACTTTAATTTATGTTTCTATGCTACTTTTACTTTAATGCTTTTATTCGTATCTATAAATGTTGCCAACTTGACTTATGAACCCTTTCCATGTTATGATTTGAATTAATGATTATTTGAGGTATTTCAGTTATTGATTGCTTTCTCTTTAATTTAAGTTATTATTGCTTCCCATCTAAGGACATTTTTATTCCAACAATTTTACTTTTCCCTTTTTGGTCTTGGTTAAGAAATCAGTAACTCAACATTATTAAACTCAGCATAATTGATAATCGTTATCTTGCTAATTGAACTGAACTTCAATAATTCCAACTTTTTCTTAGGAAATAAATAGGATTCGAAGGTCAAACTAATTAGTCCCTTGACTTTCCTTTGCTTTAGTAAAGGTTAACTAAGTGGAATTTAGATTCAACTTTCACTATTGTTGAGAGGGATAATTAAGTTGGACTTCCAATTTCTCTTACCTTGCGAAAAGTTGCTTTACAGTATTTATTTATTTTAATTGCCCTTTACTCTACTTGTCATTCAAATTACTTGCTTCTCACCTTCTAAACCCCGATTACAACCTTTATAGCCAATAATAAGAACATACTTCCTTGCAGTTCCTTGAGAATACGACCCGGGGTTTGAATACTCGGTTAACAATTTTTAAGGGGTTTGTTACTTGTGACAACCAAAACGTTTGTACGAAGGGATTTCTGTCGGTTTAGAGACTATATCTACAACGCGACTATTTTTATGAACTTCTTTACTGGCGAAAATCCTAACATCAGAGTCCCAGTGAGAAAATCCTCATGGGACATCCTCTGGACAGAAAGGAGTTTCCCTTTGAGGAGCCAAAGGAATCTGAGGCTCATATAGAGACCATAGAGATTCCATTGAACTTTCTTCTGCCATTCATGAGCTCTGATGAATATTCTTCATCTGAAGATGATGAAGACATCACTGAAGAGTAAGTTGCTAAATATCTAGGAGCAATCATGTAGCGGAATGCCAAGTTATTTGATAATGAGACTTGGGAGGATGAACCCCCTTGCTCACCTATGAACTGAATACATTAATGAGGCAGACATTACCTCAGAAGAAACCAGATCCCGAAAAATTCTTCATACCTTGTACCATAGGCACCATGACCTTTGAGAAGGCTCTGTGTGACCTGGGATCAGGGATAAACCTCATGCCACTCTCTGTAATGGAGAAACTAGGAATTTTTGAGGTACAAACTGTAAGAATCTCACTAGAGATGGCAGAAAAATCAATGAAACAGGCTTATGGACTAGTAAAGGACGTGCTAGTGAAGGTTGAAGGCCTTTACATCCCTGCTGATTTCATAATCCTAGACACTGGGAAGGTTGAGGATGAATCCATTATCCTTGGCAGACCCTTCCTAGTCACAGCAAAAGTTGTGATTGATGTTGACAGAGGAGAGTTGGTCCTTAAGTTGAATGAGGACTACCTTGTATTCAAGACTCAATGTTCTCCTTCTGTAACCATGGAGAGGAAGCATGAAAAGCTTCTCTCAATACAGAGTCAAACAAAACCACCCCCACATTCAAACTCTAAGTTTGGTGTTTGGAGGCCACAACCAAAATCTAAGTTTGGTGTTAGGAGGCCACAACCAAACTCTAAGTTTGGTGTTGAGAGGCCCCAACCCTGCTCTGATTATCTGTGAGGCTCCATGAGAGCTCACTGTCAAGCTATTGACATTAAAGAAGTGCTTATTGGGAGGCAACCCAATGTTATTTAATTATATCTATTTATTTTCCATTGTTATCTTATGTTTTCTGTAGGTTGATGATCATGTGAAGTCACAAAAACAACTGAAAAATCAAAAACAAAATGAAAAACAGCATTAAAAATAGCACACCCTGGAGGATAAGCTTACTAGTGTTTAAACGCCAGTAAGAAGCATCAGACTGGCGTTTAACGCCAGAAAGAAGCATCAAGCTTGCGTTAAACGCCAGAAACAAGCACCAACTTGGCGTTAAATGCCAATAAAGGGAGAAAAGCTGGCGTTTAATGCCAGAAACAAGCAGCAGTCTGGCGTTAAACGCCAGAAGTGCACTCTAAGGGCGTTTTACATGCCTAAATGGAGCAGGGATGATAAGTCCTTGACCCCTCAGGATCTGTGGACCCCACAGGATCCAAACTTACCCTACCTCTTCTTCTCTCTTCTTCACACCTTTTCATAATACTCTTCCCTAAATACCCTTCACCAATCACCTCCATATCTCTTCCCAAATACCCGTCACCAATCACCTCATTCACTCTCCCCCAAAAACCCCATCTCTCCTTTAATTTCACACATCACAAACACCTTATACCCTCTTGGCCGAACCCTACACCAACCCTCCATCTCTTCCATTATTTCTTCTTCTACTCTTTTCTTTCTTCTTTTGCTCGAGGACGAGCAACCATTCTAAGTTTGGTGTGGTAAAATCATTGCTTTTTTTTTCTATAACCATTTATGGCACCTAAGGCTGGAGAAACCTCTAGAAAGAGGAAAGGGAAGGCAATAAATTCCACCTTCGAGTCAAGGGAGATGGAAAGATTCATCTCAAAGGTCCATCAAGACCACTTCTATGAAGTTGTGGCCAAGTCATCTGTACCCTATGCAATTCAGCTGGAATTGTCATAGAGGAAGATATCCTCATTGAAAGAGACAAGCCCATCACTAAGAAAAGGATGGAGCAAACAAGAGAGCCCACTCATGGACCTCAATAAGAGCATGAGGGAATTCCTCATCATGAAATCCCTGAGATGCCTCAAGGGATGCACTTTCCTCCACAAAACTATTGGGAGCAAATCAACACCTCCTTAGGAGAACTAAGCTCTAACATGGGACAATTAAGGGTGGAGCACCAAGAGCGTTCCATCCTCCTCCATGAAATTAGAGAAGACCAAAGAGCCATGAAGGAGGAGCAACAAAGGCAAGGAAGAGACATTGAGGAGCTAAAGCACTCCATAAAATCTTCAAGAAGAAGAACTAGTCGCCATCACTAAGGTGAACCCGTTCTTTTTTTCCATGTTCTTTATTTTTCTGTTTTTCGTTTACTATGCTTTATGTTTTATTTATGTTTGTGTCTTATTACATGATCACTAGTGTCTAAGTGTCTATGCCTTAAAGCTATGAATGTCCTATGAATCCATCACCTTTCTTAAATGAAAAATGTTTTAATTACAAAAGAACAAGAAGTACATGAATTTTGAATTCATCCTTGAAATTAGTTTAATTATTTTGATGTGGTGACAATACTTTTTGTTTTCTAAATGAATGCTTGAACAGTGCATATGTCTTTTAAATTTGTTGTTTATGAATGTTAAAATTGTTGGCTCTTGAAAGAATAATGAAAAAGGAGAAATGTTATTGATAATCTGAAAAATCATAAAATTGATTCTTGAAGCAAGAAAAAGCAGTGAAGAACAAAGCTTGCGAAAAAAGAAAAAAAATGGCAAAATAAAAGAAAAAGAAAAAAGCAAGCAGAAAAAGCCAAGAACCCTTTAAACCAAAAGGCAAGGGTAAAATAAAAAGGATCCAAAGCTTTGAGCATTAATGGATAGAAGGGCCCAAGGGAATAAAACCTGGCCTAAGCGGCTAAACCAAGCTGTCCCTAACCATGTGCTTGTGGCGTGAAGGTGTCAAGCCAAAAGCTTGAGACTGAGCGGTTAAAGTCGTGATCCAAAGCAAAAAGAGTGTGCTTAAGAACCCTGGACACCTCTAATTGGGGACTCTAGCAAAGCTGAGTCACAATCTGAAAAGGTTCACCCAGTTATGTGTATGTGGCATTTATGTATCCGGTGGTAATACTGGAAAATAAAGTACTTAGGGCCACGGCCAAGACTGATAAAGTAGCTGTGTTCAAGAATCAACATACTAAACTAGGAGAATCAATAACACTATCTGAATTCTGAGTTCCTATAGATGCCAATCATTCTGAACTTCAAAGGATAAAGTGAGATGCCAAAACTGTTCAGAGGCAAAAAGCTACTAGTCCCGCTCATCTAATTGGAGCTAAGTTTCATTGATATTTTAGAATTTATAGTATATTCTCTTCTTTTTATCCTATTTGATTTTCAGTTGCTTAGGGACAAGCAACAATTTAAGTTTGGTGTTGTGATGAGCGGATAATTTATACGCTTTTTGGCATTATTTTTAGCTAGTTTTTAGTATGAATTAGTTATTTTTTAGTATATTTTTATTAGTTTTTAAATAAAAATCATATTTCTGGACTTTACTATGAGTTTGTGTGTTTTTCTGTGATTTCAGGTATTTTCTAGTAGAAATTGAGGGACTTGAGCAAAAATATGATTCAGAGGCTGAAAAAGGACTGCAGATGCTGTTGAATTCTGACCTCCCTACACTCGAAATGGATTTTCTTGAGCTACAGAAATCCAATTGGCGAGCTCTTAAATGCGTTGGAAAGTAGACATCCAGGGATTTCTAGAAATATATAATAGTCCATACTTTGCCCGAGTTTTGACGACTCAAACTGGCGTTCAAACGCCAACTTCCTGACCTATTCTAGAGTTAAACGCCAGAAACAGGTTGCAAATCAGAGTTAAACGCTAGAAACAGGCTACAACCTGGCGTTTAACTCCAAAAATAGTCTCTACACATGAAAGCTTAATGCTCAGCCCAAGCACACACCAAGTGGTCCCTGGAAGTGGATTTCTGCATCATTTACTCATTTCTGTAAACCCTAGTTACTAGTTTAGTATAAAAACTACTTTTAATAATTTATTTTACATCTCTAGAACACATTATGTAAGTTTTACATTCTGAGACCTCCATGGGAGGCTGGCCACTCGGCCATGTCTACCTTATTTTTATTTATGTATTTTCAACGGTGGAGTTTCTATACCCCATAGATTAAGGTATGGAGCTCTGCTGTTCTTCATGAATTAATACAAAGTACTATTATTTTTCTATTCAATTCAAGCTTATTCTTATTCCAAGATATTCACTCGCACTTCAACCTGTTGAATGTGATGATCCGTGACACTTATCATCATTCTCACCTATGAACGCGTGCCTGACAACCACTTCTGTTCTATCTGCAATAGCTTGAGTGTGTATCTCTTAGCCTCCTGGTTCATGATCAAAGTCTTCATGGTATAGGCTAGAATTATTGGCGGCCATTCCTGAGATCTGGAAAGTCTAAACATTGTCTGTGGTATTCCGAGTAGGATTTGGGAAGGGATGACTTTGACAAGCTTTAAACTCGCGAGTGTTGGGCATAGTGACAAACGCAAAAGGATCAATAGATCCTATTCCAACATGATCGAGAACCAACAGATGATTAGCCATGTGGTGTGGTGCACGAATTATGAATCGCACTTTTCACAATGCGTACCACTAACCAGCAAGTGCACTGGGTCGTCCAAGTAATACCTTACGTGAGTAAGGGTCGAATCCCACGGAGATTGTTGGTTTGAAGCAATCTATGGTTATCTTGTAAATCTTAGTCAGGAAGTCAATTATGTTTATCAGTTGAATTGCGAATAACCAGGAGAGCATAAATTAAAGGTTACTTGTTGTGCAGTAATTGAGAATATGTTGGAGTTTTGGAGATGCTTTGTCTTTTGAATCTCTGCTTTCCTCTGTCTTCTTGTTCACGCACGCACGTCCTCCTATGGCAAGCTGTGTGTTGGTGGATCACCGTTGTCAATGGCTACCTTCCATCGTTCCAATGAAAACTACGCTCACGCGCTCTGTCACAGCACGGCTAATCACTGGTTGGTTCTCGATCCGGTTGGAATAGGATTTACTATCCTTTTGCGTATGTCACTAACGCCCAGCCTTCAGGAGTTTAAAGCTCGTCACAGTCATTCAATCCTTGAATCCTACTCGGAATACCACAGACAAGGTTTAGACTTTTCGGATCCTCATGAATGCCGCCATCAGTTCTAGCTTATACCACAGAGATTCTGATTAAGGAATCTAAGAGATACTCATTCAATCGTATATATAACGGAGGTGGTTGTCGGGCACACGTTCATGAATTGAGGAAGGTGATGAGTGTCACAGATCATCACCTCCATCACAGTTAAGCGCGAATGAACATCTTAGATAGGAACAAGCGTGTTTGAATGGAAAACAGGAATACTTGCATTAATTCATCGAGACACAGCAGAGCTCCTCACCCCCAACGATGAGGTTTAGAGACTCATGCCGTCAGAGAATACAAATTTTAGATCTAAAATGTCATGAGATACAAAATAAGTCTCTAAAAGTTGTTTAAATACTAAACTAGTAGCCTAGGTTTACAAAAAATGAGTAGACTATGATGGATGATGCAGAGATCCACTTCTGGGGCCCACTTGGTGTGTGCTGGGGCTGAGATTTAAGTGAGTCACGTACAGAGGCCATTTGTGGAGTTGAACGCCAATTTTTGTGCCAGTTTGGGCGTTCAACTCCAGCTTTTGATCCTTTTCTGGCGCTGGACGCCAGAATTGGGCAGAGAACTGGCGTTGAACGCCAGTTTACGTCATCTATCCTTGTGCAAAGTATGTACTATTATATATTGCTGGAAAGCCCTGGATGTCTACTTTCCAACGCAATTGGAAGCATGCCATTTCGAGTTCTGTAGCTCCAGAAAATCCACGTTGAGTGCAGGGAGGTCAGAATCCAACAGCATCAGCAGTCCTTTTTCAGCCTGAATCAGATTTTAGCTCAGCTCCCTCAATTTCAGCCAGAAAAATACCTGAAATTACAGAAAATCACACAACTCATAGTAAAGTCCATAAATATGAATTTTTCCTAAAAACTAATGAAAATAGACTAAAAACTAACTAAAACATACTCAAAACTATATGAAATTAACCCCAAAAAGCGTATAAAATATCCGCTCATCACAACACCAAACTTAAACTGTTGCTTGTCCTCAAGCAACTAGACAAATAAAATAGAAGACTAATATGTTGAGAAGTAATAATATCTCAGAGTTTTTGATTGAAGCTCAGATTCTAATTAGATGAGCGGGACTAGTAGCTTTTTGCTTCTGAACAGTTTTGGCATCTCACTTTATCCATTGAAGCTCAGAATGATTGGCATCTATAGGAACTTAGAATTTAGATAGTGTTATTGATTTTCTTAGTTCAGTGTGATGATTCTTGAACACAGCTTCTTTATGAGTCCTGGCCGTGGCCCTAAGCACTTAATTTTCCAGTATTACTACCGGATACATAAATGCCACAGACACATAATTGGGTGAACCTTTTTCAGATTGTGACTCAGCTTTGCTAAAGTCCCCAATTAGAGGTGTCCAGAGTTCTTAAGCACACTCTTCTTTTACCTTTTGGATCTTGACTTTAACCGCTTAGTCTCAAGTTTTCACTTGACACCTTTACGCCACAAGCACATGGTCAGCTTGGTTTAGCCACTTAGACCAGGATTTTATTCCTTTAGGCCCTCCTATCCACTAATGCTCAAAGCCTTGGGATCCCTTTTATTTTCCCTTGCCTTTTGGTTTTAAGGGTTATTGGCTTTTTCTGCTTGCTTTTTCTTTTTCTTTCTCTCTCTTTTTTTTTCTGCAAGCTTTGTTCTTTGCTGCTTTTTCTTGCTTCAAGAATCATTTTTATGATTTTTCAGATTATCAATAACATGTCTCATGTTCATCATTCTTTCAAGAGCCAACATATTTAACAGTCTTAAACAACAAATTCAAAAGACATAAGCACTGTTCAAGCATTCATTCAGAAGACAGAAAGCATTGCCACCACATTTAACTAATTAGAATTTCTTTTATTAAAACTCGAAATTTTATTGCCTCTTATTCAAAAGATCTACTACTTTATTCATGTTTGCTGATGATGAGAAAAATAAATTATAGCTTAATTGGAGATAAAATCAAAATAGATACTAATTACTACTATATGACTCCTAAGGTAAACTTCTATAAGGACACTGTCACAGAGTTAAGGCAGAAATTGGAAATTAACAACCTTTATTCTGGGGGAACGGGGGTTCCTCTGATCCTTGGGGTGCTTGGTCCTACAAGAGAAGACTTTTGGCGCTTCAATTCCCTTAAGTCACGCCCCTGCTCCTCTTGTTCTTTAAACATATAGGTCAGCATTTGACTGTGTTCCTTCTGTTCTTTTATTATTTGCTCCATAGCTTCCCAGTATCTTGGTAACGGACGTCTCAAGATACTCCCAGTATTCAGATTGAGGGATCTCTGGGAGGAATTCCTATGCTCTCTTCTCGATGGGATCCTCCTGTGCTTGTTGTTTTTCCATTGATGCTTTGGTGATTGGCTTTTCAATTAGGATATATTCAGTTATTCCCATCCTTACTCCAGCGTCCTTGCAGAGCAGAGAAATCATGCTTGGATAAGCCAACCTGGCCTCTTTAGAATTTTCGTTAGCAATTTTGTAGAGTTCAGTTGAAATCAGCTGATGAACCTCCACTTCCTTCCCTATCATGATGCAATGGATCATCACTGCTCTTTTAACTGTGACTTCAGAACGGTTGCTAGTGGGCAACAGAGAACGCCCAATGATGTCCAGCCATCCTCTGGCGACTGGTTTGAGATCCTCTCTCTTGAGTTGATTTGGGACACCCTTTGTGTTGGTGGTCCACCTGGCTCCAGGGATACATATATCCTCTAGAATCTTATCCAGGTCAATGTCTGCTCTCATCATCCTCCTGTTGAAGGAATCTGGATCATCCTTTAGCTGAGGTAGCTTTAAGATCTCTCTGATCTTGTCAGGGGTGGTATGAACAATCTTCCCTCTGACCATGGTCCGAAATTCATAGAAGGCAGTCCCAGATAGTTTTTGCTTGTCAGTCTGCCACATATTAGCATAGAACTCCTGGACCATGTTCCTTCCTACTTTCGTTTCAGGATTAGCTAAGACTTCCCAGTTCCTGATTCGAATTTGCTCCTGGATCTCCGGATATTCATCTTCTTTCAGATCGAATCTAACTTCCGGGATCACTGATCTCAGACCCATTACTTTAAGATAATGGTCTGAATGTTCTTTAGATAAGAACTTCCCTTGATTCCAAAGTGGTTTTGGAACGCTCTCTTTCTTGCCTCTTGGAGTGGGTTGTTTTCCTTTAGGAGCCATGATCTTAGTGATCTCGGATAAACACACCAAACTTAGAGGTTTGCTTGTCCTCAAGCAAAAGAAAAGAAAGGAGAGGGATAGAAGGAGAGCTAGGTGCAATTGTTGATGGAGGAAGAGGGAGGCCGAACCCAAATTTAAAGGGATGGGGGGGTGGGTTTTCGAAAAATTGGAAAAGATAAGATAAAAAGATTGAGTTGAAAAAGATAAGATAGAAGATATAGTTTAATTTTGAAAAGATATAATAGATTTTTGAAAAAGATAAATCTGAATTTTGAAAAAGATAATATGGAGATTTGAAAAAGATATGGATTAGTTGAAAAGATTTTTGAGTGAAAAAGATAGATTTGTTTTCAGAAAAGATTTGAAAAGAGTTGGATTGAATTTGGAAAGATGGATTTTTAGAAATTAAGGATTTTAGAAATCAGGGTTCTTGACATGTTCATGTAAAAATCATGCATTGAAGCATAAAATTTGAAATTAAAATGGAAATACGTGTGGAAAAAATGAATTTTGCTCCTCCCTGCCTTCCTGGCGTTTGAACGCCCAAACACTGCCTGTTTTGGGCGTTCAGCGCCCAAATGCTGCTCTCCTGGGCGTTCAACGCCCAGCTGCTGCCATTACTGGCGTTCAACGCCCAGTGGGTGCCCCTTTCTGGCGTTGAACGCCCAGCTGCTACCATCACTGGCGTTCAGCGCCCAGTGGATGCCCATTTTGGGCGTTGAACGCCCAAAATGCACTTTTACTGGCGTTTTCGTGCCAGTGAGATCTTTTTCTCTGTTTTGTGTGCCGAGGTCTTCTGTAAATGATTATTTACCTTGTTATCAATGAACTCTATATAAACAAATAAAAATAAAAATAGAAATAGGGCAAAATGCTTAGAGGATTGTTGCCCGATGGCTGGGTTGCCTCCCAGCAAGCGCTTCTTTATTGTCTTTAGCTGGACCTTGCTGAGCTTTTAATCTAGCTTCAGCCTTGAGCTTTCTTGCTCAATGTTGCCTTCAAGATAATGCTTGATTCTCTGTCCATTGACAATGAACTTCTTATCAGAATCAATATCTTGAAGCTCCACATAACCATATGGTGACACACTTGTAATCACGTATGGTCCCCTCCACCGGGATTTTAGTTTCCCGGGGAATAGCCTGAGTCTAGAGTTAAACAACAGGACCTTCTGTCCTGGTTCAAAGATTCTAGATGACAGCTTTCTGTCATGCCATTTTTTTTATTTTTCTTTATAAAGCTTGGCATTTTCGAAAGTTATGAATCTGAATTCCTCTAGCTCATTTAGCTGGAGCAATCGTTTTTCTCCTGCTAATTTGGCATCAAAGTTTAGGAATCTGGTTGCCCAGTAGGCCTTATGTTCCAGTTCCACGGGCAGGTGACATGCCTTACCATATACGAGTTGGTATGGAGATGTCCCTATGGGGTCTTGAATGCTGTCCTGTAAGCCCACAGAGCATCATCCAGGCTCCGTGCCCAATCCTTTCTACGGGTATTTACTGTCCGTTCCAGGATTCCCTTTAATTCTCTGTTAGAGACTTCAGCTTGCCCATTGGTTTGTGGGTGATATGGAGTGGCCACCTTGTGGCGAATTCCATACCGAACCATGGCAGAGTTAAGCTGTTTATTGCAGAAGTGAGTGCCCCCATCACTGATTAGTACTCTAGGGACACCAAACCTGCTAAAGATATGTTTCTGGAGGAACTTCAGCACTGTTTTAGTATCATTGGTGGGTGTGGCAATAGCTTCAACCCATTTTGATACATAGTCAACTGCCACCAGAATATAAGTGTTTGAGTATGATGGTGGGAAAGGTCCCATGAAGTCAATTCCACATACGTCAAACAACTCAATTTCCAAGATTCCTTGTTGAGGCATGGCGTAACCATGAGGCAGGTTACCAGCTCTTTGGCAACTGTCACAATTACGTACAAACTCTCGGGAATCTTTATAGAGTGTGGGCCAATAGAAGCCACATTGGAGGACCTTGGTGGCTGTTCGCTCACCTCCGAAATGGCCTCCATATTGAGATCTGTGGCAATGCCACAGGATCCTCTGTGCTTCTTCTCTAGGCACACACCTACGGATAATTCCGTCTGCACATCTCTTAAAAAGATAAGGTTCATCCCACAAGTAGTACTTTGCATCAGTAATTAATTTCTTCTTTTATATCCTGTTGTACTCCTTGGGTATGAACCTTGCAGCTTTATAGTTTGCAATATCGGCAAACCATGGTGCTTCCTGAATGGCGAATAAATGCTCATCAGAAAACGTCTCAGAGATCTCAAGAGAAGGGAGGGACGTCCCTTCCACTGGCTCTATCCGGGACAGATGATCAGCCACTTGGTTCTCTGTCCCTTTTCTATCTCTTATTTCTATATCAAACTCTTGCAGAAGCAATACCCATCTGATGAGCCTGGGTTTTGAATCCTGTTTTGTGAGTAGATATTTAAGAGCAGCATGATCAGTATACACAATCACTTTTGATCCTACTAAGTATGATCTGAACTTGTCAAAGGCGTAAACCACTGCAAGTAGTTCTTTTTCTGTGGTTGTGTAATTTTTCTGGGCATCATTTAGAACGCGACTGGCATAATAAATGACATGCAGAAGCTTGTCATGCCTCTGTCCCAATACTGCACCAATGGCATGATCACTGGCATCACACATTAGCTCAAATGGTAATGTCCAATCTGGTGCAGAAATGACTGGTGTTGTGACCAGCTTAGCTTTCAGCATTTCAAACGCCTGCAGGCACTTTGTGTCAAACACAAATGGCGTGTCAGCAGCTAGCAGATTGCTTAGAGGTTTTGCGATTTTTGAAAAATCCTTTATAAACCTCCTATAGAATCCTGCATGCCCCAGAAAGCTTCTGATTGCCTTAACATTGGCAGGTGGTGGTAATTTTTCAATTACCTCTATTTTTGCTTGATCCACCTCTATTCCCTTGTTTGAGATTTTATGCCCAAGAACAATTCCTTCAGTCACCATGAAGTGACACTTTTCCCAGTTTAAAACTAGGTTGGTTTCTTGGCATCTTTTCAGAACAAGTTTCAGGTGATCAAGACAGGAGCTGAATGAGTCTCCATATACTGAGAAGTCATCCATGAAGACTTCCAGAAATTTTTCCACCATGTCAGAGAAAATAGAGAGCATGCATCTCTGGAAGGTTGCAGGCGCATTACATAGCCCAAATGGCATCCTTCTATAAGCAAACACTCCGGATGGACATGTGAATGTTGTTTTCTCCTGATCCTGGGGATCTACTGCAATCTGGTTATAACCTGAGTAGCCATCCAAAAAGTAGTAATAATCATGACCTGCTAGTCTTTCTAGCATCTGGTCTATGAATGGTAAAGGAAAATGATCCTTTCTGGTGGCTGTATTGAGCCTTCTGTAGTCAATACACATGCGCCACCCTGTAACTGTTCTTGTAGGAACCAGTTCATTTTTTTCATTATGAATCACTGTCATGCCTCCCTTTTTTGGGACGACTTGAACAGGGCTCACCCAGGGGCTATCAGAAATAGGATAAATAATCCCAGCCTCTAGTAACTTGGTGACCTCTTTCTGCACCACTTCCTTCATGGCTGGATTTAGCCGCCTCTGTGGTTGAACCACTGGTTTGGCATTATCCTCCAATAGGATTTTGTGCATGCATCTAGCTGGGCTTATGCCCTTAAGGTCACCTATGGACCACCCAAGAGCTGTCTTGTGTGTCCTTAGCACTTGAATAAGTGCTTCCTCTTCCTGTGAATTTAAAGCAGAGCTTATGATCACTGGAAAAGTGTCACCTTCTCCCAGAAATGCATATTTCAAGGATGGTGGTAGTGGCTTGAGCTCGGATTTAGGAGGTTTTTCCTCTTCCAGAAGAAAGTTCAGAGGCTCTTTCATGTCCCCTGAATCCTCCAAATCAGGCTGAACATCTTTAAAGATGTCTTCCAACTCTGATTCGAGACTCTCAGCCATGTTGATCTCTTCTACCAAAGAGTCAATAAGATCAACTTTCATGCAGTCTGTTGATGTGTCTGGATGCTGCATGGCTTTGACAGCATTCAACTTGAACTCATCATTGTTGACTCTCAGGGTTATTTCCCCCTGTTGGATGTCAATGAGGGATCGTCCAGTTGCTAGGAAGGGTCTTCCTAGAATGAGAGTAGCACTCTTGTGCTCCTCCATTTCCAGCACAACAAAGTCAGTGGGAAAGGCGAATGGCCCAACTCTGACAATCATGTCCTCAATCACGCCTGATGGGTATTTAGTGGAACCATCAGCAAGTTGGAGACATATCCGGGTTGGTTTAACTTCTTCAGTTAAGCCAAGCTTCCTGATAGTGGATGCAGGTATTAGGTTGATGCTTGCCCCCAAGATCGCATAAAGCTGTCTTGGTGCAATTATCTTCTAATATGCATGGTATTAGAAAGCTCCCAGGGTCTTTAAGCTTTTCAGGAAAGCTCTTCAGAGTGACTGCACTGCATTCTTCAGTGAGGAGGACTCTTTCTGTTTCTCTCCAATCCTTCTTATGACTCAAGATCTCTTTCATGAACTTGGCATAAGAAGGTATTTGCTCAAGTGCTTCTACAAATGGAATCTTTATTTCAAGAGTCCTGAGGTAATCTGCAAAGCGAGCAAATTGCTTATCCTGCTCCTCTTTCCGGAGTTTTTGAGGATAAGGTATCTTGGCTTTATATTCTTCAACCTTAGTTGCTGCAGGTTTATTGCCTACAGAAGTGGTTGAAGAAGCCTTTTTAGAGGGGTTGTTATCAGCATTTGTGTGTGTCTGATCCCTCACTGGCACTTGAGTGCCAGAGTTAGAAGCTGGAGTGAAACTGGACGCCAGCTCCTTGTCTGCTCCTGGCGTCTGAACGCCAGAACTGTGCCCTTTTTGGGCGTTCAGCGCCAGATCCTGCCCATTTTGGGTGTTCAACGCCAGATCCTTGCCCATTTCTGGCGTTGAACGCCAGTCCTACTGTATCTCTGGCATTGAACGCCAGTTTTGGCCATGGTCTGGGCGTTCAGCGTCAGCCTTCCACCAATTTTCTGGCGTTTTAGCGCCAAAATTATTTTTCCCTGGGCTCTTACTGTCCTCAGGTGAATTTTGGGTGGTTTGCTCATTTCTTAGCTTTTTGCTGCCTTGAGGTGGGGTATTTAATGTTTTCCCACTTCTTAGTTGAACTGCTTGGCATTCCTCTGCTATTTGCTTTGACAGCTGCTGCTTTGTTTGCTTAAACTGTTCGTCCATATGTATATTAGCCATCCTTGTCTCTTGTAACCTGTCTTTAAATTCGGCTAGCTGCTTTGTTAGAAAGTCCAATTGCTGATTGAATTCAGCAGCTTGTTTTACAGGGCTGAGTTCAGCAGTTACTGTTTTAACCTCTTCATTCATGGAAGGGTTGCTGCTTAGGTACAGATGCTGATTCCTGGCAACTGTATCAATGAGCTCTTGAGCCTCTTCAATTGTCTTTCTCATGTGGATAGATCCATCAGTTGAGTAATCTAGAGACATCTGAGCTCCTTCTGCAAGCCCATAGTAGAAGATGTCTAGCTGAACCCACTCTGAAAACATTTCAGAGGGGCATTTTCGTAGCATCTCTCTGTATCTCTCCCAGGCATCATAAAGAGATTCATTATCTCCTTGTTTAAAGCCTTGGATGTCCAGCCTTAGCTGTGTCATCCTTTTTGGAGGGAAATATTGATTCAGGAATTTTTCTGTCAGCTGTTTCCATGTCCTTATGCTGGCCTTAGGTTGATTATTTAACCACCTCTTAGCTTGATCTTTTACAGCAAATGGAAACAGTAATAGTCTGTAGACATCCTGATCTATTTCCTTATCATGTACTGTGTCAGCAATTTGTAAAAACTATGCCAGAAACTCTGTAGGTTCTTCCTGTGGAAGACCGGAATACTGACAACTTTGCTGCACCATGATAATGAGCTGAGGATTCAACTCAAAGCTACTGACTCCAATGGAGGGTATGCAGATACTACTCCCATATGAAGCAGTAGAGGGGTTAGAATATGACCCCAGAGTCCTCCTAGACTGTTCAATTCCACTTAGATCCATGATGGAGAAAGGGAGATGATGTAAGATAGGAAAAATATTTTTATTTATTTATTTATATATTTATTTCGAAAATGAAATAAATTAAAATAGAATAAATAAAAATTGAGTGATGATTTTCGAAAAACTGAGGAGAGAGAAAGTGGTTAGGAAGTTTTGAAAAGGATATGATGATTTTGAGAAAAAAGTTTTAAATTTTGAAATAAAAAATCTGAATTTTAGAAATATATTTCGAAAATTTGTTTTTTTAAAAAAGGAGAAAAGATATTTTTGATTTTTAAGAGGAAAGAGAGAAAAATAATAAGATAGCACAAGATTTTAAAATTTTTAGATCTAATGCTCCCTATTTTTGAAAATTTTGGAGGGGAAACACCAAGGAACACCAAACTTAAAAATTTTAAGATCAAGTCACAAGGAAAACTCAAGAACACGAAGAAAGAACACCAAACATAAAATTTTTAGAAAACCAAACCAAAATTTTCGAAAATTTGAAGGAAAATCAACAAGAAAACACCAAACTTAAAGTTTGGCACAGGATCTAACAGAGAAATTATTTTTGAAAACTATATTTTTTTTAAAAAAAAGAAAATGAGGATTCTAAAATTTTAACACGACAATAATAAGAGACTCTAAACAAAAAAAAAGAAATTTTTCCTAATCTAAGCAACAAAATAATCCGTCAGTTGTTCAAACACGAACAATCCCCGGCAACCGCGCCAAAAACTTGGTGCACGAATTGTGAATCGCACTTTTCACAACGCGTACCACTAACCAGCAAGTGCACTGGGTCGTCCAAGTAATACCTTACGTGAGTAAGGGTCGAATCCCACGGAGATTGTTGGTTTGAAGCAATCTATGGTTATCTTGTAATTCTTAGTCAGGAAGTCAATTATGTTTATCAGTTGAATTGCGAATAACCAGGAGAGCATAAATTAAAGGTTACTTGTTGTGCAGTAATGGAGAATATGTTGGAGTTTTGGAGATGCTTTGTCTTTTGAATCTCTGCTTTCCTCTGTCTTCTTGTTCACGCACGCACGTCCTCCTATGGCAAGCTGTGTGTTGGTGGATCACCGTTGTCAATGGCTACCTTCCATCCTTCCAATGAAAACTACGCTCACGCGCTCTGTCACAGCACGGCTAATCACTGGTTGGTTCTCGATCCGGTTGGAATAGGATTTACTATCCTTTTGCGTCTGTCACTAACGCCCAGCCTTCAGGAGTTTGAAGCTCGTCATAGTCATTCAATCCTTGAATCCTACTCGGAATACCACAGACAAGGTTTAGACTTTCCGGATCCTCATGAATGCCGCCATCAGTTCTAGCTTATACCACGGAGATTCTGATTAAGGAATCTAAGAGATACTCATTCAATCGTATATAGAACGGAGGTGGTTGTCGGGCACACGTTCATGAATTGAGGAAGGTGATGAGTGTCACAGATCATCACCTCCATCACAGTTAAGCGCGAATGAACATCTTAGATAGGAACAAGCGTGTTTGAATGGAAAACAGGAATACTTGCATTAATTCATCGAGACACAGCAGAGCTCCTCACCCCCAACGATGAGGTTTAGAGACTCATGCCGTCAGAGAATACAAAGTTTAGATCTAAAATGTCATGAGATACAAAATAAGTCTCTAAAAGTTGTTTAAATACTAAACTAGTAGCCTAGGTTTACAAAAAATGAGTAGACTATGATGGATGATGCAGAGATCCACTTCTGGGGCCCACTTGGTGTGTGATGGGGCTGAGATCTAAGTGAGTCATGTGCAGAGGCCATTTGTGGAGTTGAACGCCAGTTTTTGTGCCAGTTTGGGCGTTCAACTCCAGCTTTTGATCCTTTTCTGGCGCTGGACGCCAGAATTGGGCTGAGAACTGGCGTTGAACGCCAGTTTACGTCATCTATCCTTGTGCAAAGTATAGACTATTATATATTGCTGGAAAGCCCTGGATGTCTACTTTCCAACGCAATTGGAAGCATGCCATTTCGAGTTCTGTAGCTCTAGAAAATCCACTTTGAGTGCAGGGAGGTCAGAATCCAACAGCATCAGCAGTCCTTTTTCAGCCTGAATCAGATTTTAGCTCAGCTCCCTCAATTTCAGCCAGAAAAATACCTGAAATTACAGAAAAGCACACAACTCATAGTAAAGTCCAGAAATATGAATTTTTCCTAAAAACTAATGAAAATAGACTAAAAACTAACTAAAACATACTCAAAACTATATGAAATTAACCCCAAAAAGCGTATAAAATATCCGATCATCATGGTGACAGCGCATTTGGACCATTTTCACTGAGAGAACGGACGGTAGCCATTGACAACGGTGATCCCCCAACATAAAGCTTGCCATGGAAAAGAGTATGAATGATTGAATGAAGGCAGTAGGAAAGCAGAGATTCAGAAGGAACAAAGCATCTCCATACGCTTATCTGAAATCCCACCAATGAATTACATAAGTATCTCTATCTTATTTTCTGTTTTAATCATATTTTAATTATCTTAAACTTCATAACCATTTGAATCTGCCTGACTGAGATTTGCAAGATGACCATAGCTTGCTTCAAGCCGACAATCTCTGTGGGATCGACCCTTACTCACATAAGGTTTATTACTTCGACGACCCAGTGCACTTGCTGGTTAGTTGTGCAGAGTTGTGACAAAGAGTTGAGATTACAATTGTGCGTACCAAGTTGTTGGTGCCATTGAGATCACAATTTCGTGCACCACACACCCCAGGGAATAATACCAAGATGTACGCATGATTGGCACCTAACTTCAAGGAGTGAAGTTAGGCGCCACCCAATCTGAATTTAGCTTCTGCAGGGTGTTTGAAACTCTGTCTTAATGTACCTGTTTCTGTTCTAATCACTCTGCATGATCAAAATACGCATAAAATAAAGGAAAAATAGTAGAAGCTCAAACAAAACTATTTAAAACAAAGAAAAAATCAAACTTAAGGATACAAAAACATCGGGGTTTGCTCCCGACAAGCGTTTCTTTATCGTCACTAGCTTGACGGTCAGCTCCTCTAAGGAAGAGGATCATAGGGGCTTAGCTCTTCACCCCCCACTGTGAACTTCTTTCCTGTGCTCTCAGGGATCAAATCTATATACTCAAGAGACAGGATCCTGTTCACTGTATGAGGCAGGATTGGGCATGTAGTGAATACCACCTTCATTCAAGGAGAGAAGTTTTTAGTGAGAATCTTTTTATTTCTCCATCCCTTGGGTACTTTCTTCTTTTTGAGAACCTCCTCCTTGGTGGATGATGCATTCCTGACACCAAACTTAGGCTTGATGTCAGGGAGAATTTTGTTGATTGTCACCAAAGGAGGTTTGAGCTGCAGATTCTATTGTGCATCATCAGCGGGTTCTTGAAGGTTTGGATTAGTAAGCTCAGTCTGCATGCACCTCTTTTCTTCACCTGCTGAATGTATAACTTTGAAGACATGAAAGAGTAGTTGCTCATTATGCACTCTAATCACTAATTCACCTTCTTTCACATCAATTAGAGCTCTCCCAGTGGCTAGGAATGGCCTTCCTAGAATTATAGAGGCATTCTCATCCTCCCCCGTGTCAAGAATCACAAAATCTGCTGGGAGGAAGAACTTACCCACTTTGACCAAGATATTCTCCACTAATCCATATGCAGGCTTTAGAGATTTGTCTGCCATTTGTAATGCTATCCTTGTGGGTTGTGCCTCTTGGATTTGTAACTTCTTCATCACAGACAAGGGCATTAGATTTATGCTTGCACCCAAATCACATAGGGCTTTCTCAAAGGTGGTGCTCCAAATGGTACATGGAATTTGAAAGCTCCCTGGGTCTGGCATTTTCCTTGACAAGTTATTCTAAATTATGGCACTACATTCCTTAGCCAGGACCATTGTCTCATCTTCCTTTAAAGGCTTCTTCTTTGAGAATAACTCCTTCATGAACTTGACATAGAGAAGCATTTGCTCTAAAACCTCAGCAAAAGGAATATTAATTTGTAACTTTCTGAAAACTTCCAAGAACTTTGAAAACTGCTTGTCCTTGGTCTCCTTTTGAAGTCTCTGAAGGTATGGCATCTTAGGCTTGTATTCAGAAGCTCTAGGTAATATTGGATGTGTGTCAAGAGTGACTGGAAAAGGATTGTCTGCATGCCTAGGAGGGGCGTGTACTGGGTCTTCAGTCTGTTCTGGAGCTTTTTTTTCAACCGGCTCCTCAATAACTTGTGCTTCCATACTTGTCACTTGTCCACTTAACAAGGTGATAGCCTTGTACTCCTCTCTTGGATTTGGAATTGTGTTACCAGAAAGGCTATTAGTGGTCCTCTGATCAATTTCATTAATTTTTGTGGCTAATTGACCCATCTGAATCTCCAAGTTTTTTATTGATGCTTTGGTTTCCTGTATAAAATTTGCCATTAGTGCTTCCAGATCAGTGTTTGATGAGTCCATATTTGACGATATATTTTGGTTTTATTTGAGAGGATTTCATCACATAAACCCACATTTATTCATCTAAATAGCATACTTTTGTGTTCTCTCCCTTAATTGAGCCTAATTGTGAAAATATGATATTTTGTGCTTAATTTAATCACTTTTATCCCACTTTTATCCCATTCGATATCTTGATGGTTTTGAAGAGTGATTTCGGGTGTAATAGGCTAGAATGGCTTGATTAGAGTGGAAGAAGAGCATGCAATTGGGAGAAAACATGAAGAAAACAAAGGAGAAGCATACATTGGAGTGTGCGTGCACACAAACCACTGTGTGTACGCACAAGAACCACACAGCCATGTGTGCCTGCACACAACATCCTGTGTGTGCGCATAAGGAAAAAATCAGCATGTGTGCGTACGCACACGTCCCAACACGTGACTCACTTAATGAAAATCACTGGGAGCGATTTTTGGGCCTCCAGAGCCCAGTTTTTGGACTTTCTGAAGCTGATTTTTGCTATATCAAGGAAGGCCTCACTCCATGTGAAGGGGGAAGAATTAGGGTTAGTTTAACATTATGTAGTTCATTTTATAGACAGAGAAGCTCCCCCCTCTCTCTAGAATTTAGGTTTTCTTAGTTTAATTTCCTTTAATTTCCTTTAATTTCAGCTTTTAATTCTTGTTCTAGTATAGTTTCCTTTATGTTTTCATGCTCTTTTGTCTTGATCTTCTTCATCTCTTTTGTTATTTCCTTTATTTTGTTATTTTTATGTTTATGGATACTTTTATTAATTTTAATTTCAGTTAATGCAATTAATATTTTCATGTAAATCCTTGATTTCTTTAGTTTTTATTATTATTTCCTTGCCTTTGGTAGTTAGATTTTATTTTTAATGTAATTTAATATTATTTTATTTTTATGCACACCAAGTGTTTGATAAAATGCTTGGCTTAGTCTTTACCTAGTTTTTCTTCACTCTTGGCTTGGAATTGGATAATTTGGTGACCCTTGAGTCGTTGATATCCATTCTTGTTTGATATATTAGAGTAGTTAGTTGAATTGGTTTCCCTTGACTCTAAGCCTCCCATTAATAGAGTTGGCTAGGACTTAGGGATTGGAATCAACTATGCCTATTTGACTTATCCTCGATGTAAGGTTGACTAAGTAGGATTAACTCTTCATAATCATCATGTGTTTGTGGTCAATGGCTAGGATAGGTAACCTTAGCTCTCAATTACTTACCAAGAGGTTTCTTGCATTTGAATTTCCCTTTTCTTGCTTTTATTGCTTTCACTTTTAATTCCTTGAACTTTCTTGTCATTTACATTACTTGCTCTCTCTTGCATTCTCAACCCCCAATCCCTCAAAGCCAACAATTGAACACTTCATTGTAATTCCTAGGGAGAACGACCTGGGAGTTTGAATACTCTTGGTTATTTGATTTGAATTATGACTATTCTTTGATTTAAACTTTGATTGAGAGTTAATTGTTGGTCTAGACTATTCTATTAGCGAAATGATTCTTATTTTGATTAATTCTAGATCAACATAAATTCTCACATCAAGTTTTTGGCGCCGTTGCTGGGGAGTTACAATGGTGTTGTATTCTTGGCTATTGTGTATATTGTGAATATTGTGAATAGCTTATTTTTGGTTGATTGTACATATGTTGCTTACTTATTTTTTCCTATTGTAAATATGTTAATATGTGAATATGTGAATAGCTTTTCTTTTGATTGATTGCTTGTTTTTGCTAGTTTTAGGAGTTCATTTTATTTATTCTCATTACCTTTGGTTTTAATTTCTCTTTATCCTATGAATTCTCACCCATTGCATCGTGAGTTTTGTTGCTATTGTGTTATAGGAATTGGGAATTTCAAATCCTTGTTACCTAGATGGAATGAAAGGAATTCACAATAAGAATTGGGTGCACAAGCTTTGGAATCTCAAAGGCCTTGGAGGATACAAGCTTGGGTGGGACTTCAAGCTTGATGAGAGCTTCTCAACAAAGTCCAACTTAAGGACTCAAAATAGAAGTGCTAAGTGGGAGACACCCCACCATGGTAACATTGTTCTTACCCTTTCCTTCTTTATAATTTTGGTTCGTTGCATGTTTGCTTGTTTAAGTTAGCTTAGAATTAGTTTAATTTTGAGTTTAGAAAGGTTAATTTTGGTTTGGATCATGAATTTATATGTTCTTGCATGTTTTAATGTTTATCTTTTGTTGAGTTAAGGCTTAGAGCATTAGATTTTGAAAGAAAAATTTTTGAAAAACAGGGCATCTGTGCGTATGCACATACTTGTGCGTGCGCACAAAACGTCTATTTTCAGCTACCTGTGCGTGCGCACCGACCTGTGCGCATGCACACTCATGGTATTGCCCTCTGTTTACAGTGCTGGCATAGCCTGTGCGCATGAACCCCTGCCTCTTTTTGTACCTGTGCGTGTGCACGAACCTGCACACATGATCCTTCACCAAAAAAAAGTGTTCTGTGCGTGCGCACAATCTTGTGCGTACGCACACCTCTTGATCCCCTCTCTATCCGGAGCGCTCGCATAGAGTGTGCGCTCACACACCTTCCCCTTTTCCACCTAGTGTGCATATGCACACGTACCTGTGCATACGCACGCCCCTGTTTTCTCACCACTATACTTCTCTTCTTCTCTTCTCTCTACTTCTTTTCTCTTTCACTCTTTTCTTCCCTTTTTACCCTATTTTCTACTTGTCCTAGTTATTTTTGTTTGCATTCTATTTTCATTTTAGTAATTATATATTAGTTTTGGTTTAGTTACTTGTTAATTGAATAAATTGCAAGCGTTTGATTGATGATTGATTGGGTTACTTCTTGCTTTAATTGTGGCTTAATTTATGATGAATTTGTGCACTGAGCATTAAAGCCTTGTTTAATTGCCTAGATGAATTGTGAGTTTGATTCATATGTTGTAGCTACCATATGCATTAAACTTTATCCTTGATTAGCATCGTGAATTGTGCACTTCTACTTTAGTGAATTGAGTTGAAATCACTTGTTCACCATGGTTTTCTTATCAACTCAATCACATAACAAGATACTTGTTTGTTTTTAATGCTTTGCATTTGTTTGAGTGACTTGACTTGATTCTTGTCAAGCTTATCACTTTTTGCAACAAGTACCTTGATTATGTGGCTATTGCATTATGTGTCATGATGAACAAGTAGTTTGCTTTTCACCTTTGAATTGGTTATTGTTGATTGTGCCATTTTCTATTCACCTTGCGCTTTCACTTGCACAACTTTAATAACCAATGTCCTTTATATTCAATTCACTTTAGTTGTGGCTATCTAGGTTTGTTTGTGTCCTATCTCTTGTTTTTCTTTACTTGTAACCTAGGCCACTTAATTGAGGAACATGCTATTTCTTTTGATTATGTGTTTGCTGTGCCTAACTGACCAATGTGTTGTGTTCTAAACCGTGCGCATTTAGAATATACACATTGCCTTTTCTCATACCACACTTCTATGACTTCTTCCTCAATTATTGTTTATGTGTTTATACATCAATTGGAGCCCCGGTGCCCACCATCTGAAGGTGGAGCCTCACATCTCTTCACCCCCAGATTGAGTGCATGCATGGAGGACCATGCAACGTTTAAGTGTGGGGGAGGATCTACAATTTTCGGGGCATAAATTTCTTCTTCTCAACACTTTGTATTAATTTCTAGTTCTTAGTTATTAGGTATTTTGTGAATATTTGTTTATTATTTCATTACATTGCATTTTACTTAGTTGCTTGTATATATCTTAGTTGCTTATAGTTTTATTTTTGGTAAATATTTGCATTTGTATTTGCATGGTAGAGTAAATAAGTTTGGCAAAACAACAAAAAATTTTTAAGAAATCTCTTTTAGGGCATTCCATTGATTATATTTGACAATTTGTTTTTGAACTTGCTTGAAGTATTTTTAAGGGACATAGAAAAGAGCTTGAGCAAATTACATAGTGAGATTTGAGCCTTAATGGATGGTTGCATATTTTCAACCACAAATTTTGTTCTTATGTGATATACTCCTTTTATGATTGTAATCTTAGATTTGCTTGAATCTTTATGTCCTATATTTGATGTTTTGAATATATTTAGTATGATTGAGGTCATTTTTGAATTAAACTCACTAACCTATATGGCCAACCCTTACATCTACCTTTGTAAACTACTTTTGAGCCTTTTAATTCCCCTTTTTTTGTTCTAATTTTAAGAACATCTTTTACCCTAAGTGAAAAACCATTAATGTCCATGTATTGTATCTTTGATTAGTTTGGGTTTAAGGAGTGTGTGTTATTCAAGTGTGGGGAAATTTGTGGGAGACATTGGTAGTTAGTTGTCTTCGGGTGCTCATTGAGAAAATTTAAAAAAATGGGTAAACACTCATGCATCTATTAATTAAGACATATGCATCTTTTTTTTTTTTTTTGATAAAAGAAAAGAGAAATTTTGGTGTATATACTTTTTAAAAAAAAAAAGAGAAAAAGAAAAGAAAAGAAAAAAAAATGCAAATAAAGAATGCATATGTGGTTGAATTGGAAAGAAAATGCATGAGTGGATGTGAGATAGGAGAAGAATGGGAAGTTAGTTTGTTCTTTTTTGTACATAAGTTGATATAGAATTAGGTGGGATACTTGAGCTAATCAAAGATCCAATCTATTGGCTCACTTAACCATATTATTCCTACCCTTACCCTAGCCCCATTACAACCTTCCAAAGACCTCATGATATTTGCATTCATTCATCAAATACTAGTTGATTGTTAGATGACTTACAAATTTTTGAATAACATGATTAAAAGAGGATTGAGTGATTAAGCCCTAGACACTGAGCGATTAGAGTGTATATACATCCGGTGAGGGGTTCAATCGCTCAATTCTATGTTTCCATCGTTTATCTTATGTTTTCTTGCAAGTTGTTGAAATGAAATTTGAAATTTTCAAATCAAATCTTTGGACATTGATTATATCGCTATATTTTCTTGTCTTGGCCCTAAGTTCCTATTATGGATTGATTGGAATTCTATTGTTTTTTTTTTTTTTTGCCAAACTCAGTAGGAACCATAGTGTAGATATAGATAGATAGTATTTAGCATAGTTTCATGCATGTAGGTAGTTGCATTTAATAAATTGCTTGCCCTCCTTATCCTTCTCCTTTGATTGTGATTAGCATGAGGACATGCTATTGTTTAAATGTGGGGAAAAATTGATGAGTCCATATTTGCGATATATTTTGGTTTGATTTGAGAGGATTTCATCACATAAACCCACATTTATTCATCCAAATAGCATACTTTTGTGTTCTCTCCCTTAATTGAGCCTAATTGTAAAAACATGCTATTTTGTGCTTAACTTAATCACTTTTATCCCACTTTTATCCCATTCTATACCTTGATGGTTTTGATGAGTGATTTTAGGTGTAATAGGTTGGAAAGGCTTGGTAAGAGTGGAAGAAGAGCATGCAATTGGGAGAAAACATGAAGAAAACAAAGGAGAAGCACACATTGGAGTGTGCCTGCGCACAAACCACTGTGCGTACGCACAAGAACCACACAGCCATGTGCGTGCGGACAACATCCTGTGCGTGCACACAAGGAGAAAATCAGCATGTGTGCGTACGCACACACCTGTGCGTACGCACACGTCCCATCACGTGACTCCCTTAATAGAAATGGCTGGGAGCGATTTCTGGGCCTCCAGAGCCCAGTTTTTGGACTTTCTGAAGCTGATTTTTGCTATATCAAGGAAGACCTCACTCCATGTGAAGGGGTGGGGGGAGAAATTAGGGTTAGTTTATCATTATGTAGTTCATTTTCTAGACAGAGAAGCTCCCCCCTCTCTCTAGAATTTAGATTTTCTTAGTTTAATTTCCTTTAATTTCAGCTTTTAATTTTTGTTCTAGTGTAGTTTCCTTTATGTTTTCATGCTCTTTTGTCTTGATCTTCTTCATCTCTTTTGTTATTTCCTTTATTTTGTCATTTTCATGTTTATGGATACTTTTGTTAATTTTAATTTCAATTAATGCAATTTATGTTTCCATGTTAATCCTTGCTTTCTTTAGTCGTTATTATTATTTCCTTGCCTTTGGTAGTTAGATTTTATTTTTAATGTAATTTAATATTATTTTATTTTTATGCACACCAAGTGTTTGATAAAATGCTTGGCTTAGTCTTTACCTAGTTTTTCTTCACTCTTGGCTTGGAATTGGATAATTTGGTGACTCTTTAGTCATTGATGTCCATTCTTGTTTGATATATTAGAGTAGTTAGTTGATTTAGTTTCCCTTGACTCTAAGCCTCTCATTAATAGAGTTGGCTAGGACTTAGGGATTGGAATCAACTATGCCTATTTGACTTATCCTCGATGTAGAGTTGACTAAGTAGGATTAACTCTTCATAATCATCATGTGTTTGTGGTCAATGGCTAGGATAGGTAACCTTAGCTCTCAATTACTTGCCAAGAGGTTTTCTGCATTTGAATTTCTCTTTTCTTGCTTTAATTGCTTTGATTTTTATTGCTTTGACTTTTAATTCTTTGCATGATCATTTACTTTCTTGCCATTTACATTACTTTCTCTCTCTTGCATTCTCAACCCCAAATCCCTCATAGCCAACAATTGAACACTTCGTTGTAATTCCTAGGTAGAATGACCTGGGAGTTTGAATACTCTTGGTTATTTGATTTGAATTGTGACTATTCTTTGATTTAAACTTTGATTGAGAGTTAATTGTTGGTCTAGACTATGCTATTAACAAAGTGATTCTTATTTTGATTAATTCTAGATCAACATAAATTCTCACATCAGTGTTCTTTTGTGGTTGAAAAGTTGCTTGCTGAGGTGGTTGTTGTTGAGATAACTAAAACTGGCAGTTATTAAAATTATTCTATTGAAAACTACCCTGAGAATTATTATTAAAATTCTATGGCCTCTGAGGTTGCTCTCTCCAGCCTAAACTTGGGTGATTTCTCCACCCCTGATTGAAGGTCTTGGAATATGGATCATTATTGGGGTTTCTAGGAGCATTCCCTATGTAGTTGACCTGTTCAGAAGAAAATTGAGCATAGTCATAATTCTCACCTTGAATGAAGCCACCATTCATGTCATATGGAGCCTCTTAAGGGGCATTCTGAGCACTAACAGCTAAAACCTGCATCCCACTCAAGTGTTGAGTAAGCATATTAATCTGTTGAGACATAACCTTATCCTGAGCAAGAATAGCATCCAAGGTCTCTACTTCCAAAACACTTTTCTTTTGAGGAATACCAGAGTTCACACGATTTCTATTAGAAGAGTAAAGATATTGGTTATTAGCAACCAACTCAATAAGCTCAGTAGTCTCTTCAGGCATTTTCTTCATGTGTAATGAACCACCTGCAGAATTATCTAAACTCATTTTGGACATTTTACATAGGCCCTCACAAAAGATCTCCAGCTGAGTCCATTTAGAAAACATGTCAGGGGGGCATTGCCTGGTTAGTAGCTTGTACCTCTCCTAGGCTTCATAGAGGGTCTCACCATCTCTCTGCCTGAAGGCCTGAACCTCCACCCTTAGCTTAGTCAGCTTCTGTAGTGGGTAGAATTTAGATAAAAATTCAGTGACTACCTTATCCCAAGTATCCAGGCTCTCCTTGGGCTGAGAATCTAGCCACAATTTTGCTCTATCCCTCACAGCAAATGGAAAGAGTATGAGCTTGTAAATCTCAGGATTCACTCCATTTATTTTCACAGTATCACAAATCTGCAATAAATTAGAAATAAATTAGTTTAGATCTTCCTGCGGGAGTCTGTGATACTAACAATTTTGTTGCACTAGAGTGACCAACTGAGGCTTCAACTCAAGGTTGTTTGCAGCTATAGGAGGCACCACAATACTTTTCCCATAGAAATTTGCATTGGGGGTAGTGTATGAGCCTAGCACTCTTCTAGGTTATTCATTCTCATTCAGATTTATCACATTGGCATTAACAACATAATTATGATCCATAGTGGACTCTGCAACTTCCCTTTCAAAGGTCTCACTTAGATTTTCACTAGCCTTGTAAAGTCTAGCTTGTTGCAAGCATCACCTCAAAGTCTTTTCAGGTTCAGGATCAAAATATATAAGAGGTTCCTTGTCCATGTTTTTGCTCATAAATAGACAGAAAACAAGAAAAGTGGGATTCTCTACGTCAGAGTGTAGAGAATTTCCTGTGAGGTAACCTATGTAAAGAAATAAAATAGGACACTAAACAATTTAAAGCAAAAGAAATTCAAAAACTATAATTAAGACTAAGCTAAAATTTTTGAATTTTGTAAAAAAAATTCAAGCAGGAAAATTAAAATAAAAATAACTAGGTAACACCAAACTTAATTTCATAAATTAAGGAAAATAATAGCACTTAATTTTCAAAAATTATACAGCAAAATTAAATAAAATTAAAGCTAAAATGCCTAATCTAAGAAATCAAACAACTAATAGTTGTCAATCACAGTCAATCCCCGGCAACGGCGCCAAAAACTTGGTGTGGAATTTGAATACTACAAACTAACCAGCAAGTGTACTGGGTCGTACCAAGTAGTACCTCAAGTGAATGAGGGTCAATCCCACGAGGGTTGATAGACTAAGCAACAATGATTGCGTGATTTACTTAGTTAGACAAACAGAAAAGAGTGGTTGGGTCTCAATTGCATCAAATAGTAATTCAGAGAATTAAATAAGCAAACAGTAAACAGGTTGTGGAATATATGAGTAAAACAATTAAGGTTTCAGAAATATTTATTTTCCGGATTAACTTTTCTTACCAACTATTTTAATCAAGCAAGATTCAATTCATGGAAAACTATATGTGACTAGACCCTAATTCCTTAGACCTTTTTAGTCTCCTCTAATCTTCATCAACCGCCAATTCCTTGGTCACTTGATTCCAATGGAGGGTTAAGTTTAAATCTTGCTTATATGACACAGAAATCTTAATCATCCAAATATAAGAGGATTATATGTCACATATCCCGTTAACTCCAGATAATTAGAAATTTAGGAGAAATTGTTTTCAAGCTGTTGTTCAAGCAAAGAGCTTTTCCAAGTTTTACAAGAACTCAATTAGAACAAGGGTCATACTTCCGTTCCACCCAGATTCATAAGATAAAGAATGAAAATAATTCTTGAAATTGAAATCAATACATGAATTAAAATAGAATAGTAATAGTATTAATCCATAGAATAAACAGAGCTCCTAACCTTCACAGTGGAGGTTTAGTTGCTCATGGTTCAGAGAGAAAACTAGGGTTCTGAAAAACTGTAAAGTGCGGAATGAAGTAAGAGAGAAGAGTGAAGCCCGAAGGGTTGATTCTTTTCTCTTTTATATCTAATCCTAATTAATGTAACATATATTTTCTAAAACTAAATAATATCTTTTCCTAATTATAATTAAAATAAATGTTTTAATCCAAATTGAATGAGATCTTCGTAGCTTTCCTTGAGGAGCGTGGGGACCATTGGGTGTTATAAGGCTGGCACCTAACTTTACAATTGTGAAGTTAGGCGTGAAGGGGGTAGCATGCACTTAACGTGTAACTCTTCCTTTGGCGCTTAACTTGGAAAATCCCAAGTTAGGCGCCACCATGGCCAAGTAAACCGAAGAAGAAGTGCATACTATTTTACATCGTTGGAAAGCTCTAAAAGTTAGCTTTCCAATGCCACTAGAATCACGTCAATTGGACCTCTAGTAAGTACTAACTCTAAAAGATGTTAATTTAAATTTAAAAAGTACAAGGAGAAGATAAAATAAGCTAAGGAGTGTTAAAATCCACTTTGGGCCCACTTTGGTCATGTGCTTCGGTCAAGCCTGGCATTCAACTTGGGATATGGGTGTTGAACATCCATTATAAGGGTGAGCTCACTGTCCTCTTTTCCCTGGCCGGCGTTGAACGCCAGTTTTGGGCAAAGAAACAAAACAAAGAAAGAAATCTAAGATAAAGATCAAAGGTTGCAAAGCTCTGAGTATCAATGGTTAAAGAACCCAGTTATGTGTTTATGGTGTGATTATTCAAGGATAGGGCTCGGACAATTAGATCTGAGGGGTGCCTTATCACCCGGTAACTTGGACCAATATTCATAGTTTGCTTTGAACTTAAAAAGGTAGAGATAGTACTTTTATTGTGGTAGACAAGCTTAGTAAAATGGCTCACTTCATTGCATGCCATAAAACTGATGATGCAACAAACATTGCTGATATATTCTTCAAAGAAGTCAATGTGCTTGTATAGTGTTCCCCAAACTATTATTTTTTATCATGATGTAAATTTTTTTAGTCATTTTTGGAAAGTGATGTAGAATAAGTTGGGAACAAAATTATTATACTTTACTGCTAGGTGAGTAGAGGAGATGACTCATTCCAAGTGCTTAAGAAGATCAATGATAATGCCTACAAGATTGACCTACTAGGTGAGTATAATGTCTCAAGTACTTTCAATGTTTTTAATCTTTCTCTTTTTGATATGGATACAAATTCGATGGCAAATTTCTTTTAGAAAAGAGGGAATGATATATGCTCGGAACGGAGGATAATCTAGACATCCTAAGGAAAAAAGGCAGAATGAAAATTTTACATTTTCAAAAGGTCCTATCAGTAGCTAGAGCACATGCAAAGAAATTCAAAAATTTTTTTGAGAATTTGACCGCACTCATACATGAGAAAATACATGAATTATTAACCAAAAAAAAAAAGGAACATGACTTATTGAGTTAAGTTAGGATAGCTAAAAGTTCAATAGTACTTTTCAAATTCAGTGAAAAGTATGAATTTAATATTAATTTTTAAAATTATTTAGTCCATATTTAAACAAATTTAACATTAATTTTGAGTAGTATATGGTTAAAAGATGCTTTGCATACTCAAAAATCAATTTTGAGCCCACCTAAAACCTAAAGTGCACCTTTATGTTAATAAATTTGTTGTTCACAAAAAGAGTAGATCTAAAAATAACATTATTAAAAACCAAGAGAAAAAAAAAGTGAAAGTCTTAATTGTTGAAAGCAATGGAAAACAAACCTCATGAAAATAATAAAATATCAATGGATTTGATCGTAGACTTTTATTTCTTAAGGTTTGATTTTAAATCACATTCTTTTATTATTATTCCTACAATATAGAAAATACTGAGATATAACTTATACACTCAAACCTAATTTTATGGATATGTATTATTGTTGAATTGAAACGTTGGTTCACGGCAACTGCAATGGCAAAATATAATTATCTTATACATATGAAAAAATGTTTTGGGAATTATTATAGGATAATCAACAATATTATTATTTCTTTTCATTTTATTTCAGTAATAAATCATACTATCTTCATTGAAGAACAAGTGTCTTTTAAATTTTTAGTACTTATTCAAATTGTAAGGTTACAAAATGTTTTGCTTTACCTAAATTATTCTACTTGTTAAATTTTAAAATTGTAAGTTAATAATAGAGATAAATAACAAAATGATAATATTGACAAAACCTATTTAGTACCGACTTAAAACTTCAAAAAATATAATAGTTCACCATGTCGAAAGTATTTTGTCTAGAAAAATATTCTGCCAAAATTAATACTGGCTTCTAATTCTTACTTGAAGTAGGACATACTTATAAGTTAAAAATGAATAGAAATAACTATTTTCTCAGTTTTGGAAGTTAAAAAAAATAAAACCTTTACAAAAAGAAAAAGAAATGAATTAAAATTAGACATACATATATTAAAGAGTCATTCAAGACTTTTTCCACTAGAAATTAAAGTAAGAAGAAACCGATACATTCACTAAATTAAATGAGTCAGTGTGTTAAGCACTAATAGCACTATGAGAAATTAAACAACACTACTACTTATCACAACAATAAAAGCCAGAAAAACATGCAAATAATAATAAAGAAGCTAATAAATTGATCAAGATTCAAAGGGAGCTATTTAGTTAATTAGGAGCATTGGAAGTCAGAGGGTCGAGTCTTCTCGCAAGCATTAAGGAGCAAGCTAAGTGAAATTGGGATATTAAGGTCAATTCCAAGAATGTTAGCTTTGATCGCTGTGCAAAGGCAAACCGCCACTTCGAGGTCAATGAGTCCATCTAGCACTGAGCAACATGGATGGTCCGGCGGCGAACCCACCACAGCACCGATGGGTCCATTAAGAATCTTGGCACATACTCCAAGCTTCAATGCATCTCTTGGACATCCCTTATTATTGTTAGGGTTTGGGAAAGGGAAAAATGAGTTAGGGTTTTTAGGTTGAGTAGGGTGTGAACAAGTGTAGCATCCACTTGCTAGTGCAAAGAAGAGCAAGTTGATGGAGACAAAGAGAGCAAGAGAACTTGAAGATCTAGGAAAATCCATCTTTAGCAATAAAAAAAATCCAATGTGCGCTAATTACTGCTTAGTGAAAAATTAGTGTGAAATGTAAAGTGATTAGTAATGCGGTTATATAGTGTTGAAGCTGATTAATTAAGTGTGGTTCCCTTTTGGCCCGTGATTAATTAAAGAATGTTTGTCCCCGGTTTTTGTGTCTGAAACAATATTTGATCATGTGAACTGACTGGGATGGCATTGAGTTTAGCTGGCACTTCTTAAAATAATGGAAAGGGTTTTTCACTTTTCAATACTGTTAATTATTAAGTATTCAAAAGACATGCATGTTTTCCCTCGCTCACTCTCTTATTTCTTTATATGGATAGATTATGATGATCATATTTATATAACCAGCATGGGATTAGTTATTTATGTGATATTTTTTTTAATAGATCAAGTGTCATGCTCAAAATATGAAGAGTGAATAACAAACTTCATACAAAAGATCAACTACAACTAAATACCTTCCAATACCGTAACTACCACATCAAATGAGCATAAAACAAAATTTTCATTTCTACCCTTAATCAAATACATTTCAATACTACAACTACCATAATTAATAATATCTTAGATAATCGGGTGACACAAATGTATTAGTGTCTTAATCAAAAATAAACTCGAGTCAAATCTGACACCCCAAAATATCAGCTTTTTGTCGCGTTTAATTTTTGAAGCACGTTGAAAAGCTCGAAAAAGCGTAGTTATAAGTTTTCGTCATGCTTTTTGAGCTATTGGTACACTTTTGAAAAGGTCAGATCCGCAAGCGTGCTGGTTGCTCTATTACCACGCTTTTATCGGTTTATTGGCACGCTTTATTTTTTGTCACACTTTCATCTATTGGCACGCTTAAAAACGTTGTCATATATATAACTTTATAGCCACGCTTTTAAAGTGTGCCGTGTAAGACCCGAAATTTTTGAAAAATGTTATTATGAGCCGATTTCAAATTTTATGTATTTATTAGAGATTTTATTTTCAAAAATTTTTTCATTGAAAATAATTAAATCAGATTTTGATAATTAAAAATAGAAATTTTACTTAATTTCATAATTATTGAATAATTTTCTATATTCAAATTGTAAAGCTTAATAGTTGCTAAAGAATAAGAATTTTATATGATTTAGTTTAAATAATTGAGATTTTAGAATTTAATACTTTGATTTTTATAAGTAAAAAATTAATTATATTATCCCTAATTTTAAATTAAAATTTTTAATTAAAAGCCAATTAGTAAATTGATAATCAAATAATATTTTCAAAGTAATTTTGATGGATTAAATTAGATTTTAAAATTGTTACTATATAACCTAATTTGATTTAGAATTTACCAAACTCTAATTTACTCAAAAATTCATAATTTAACATTTTGTCCTAAATTCTATTCTAATCCTACAAATAAAACACAAAACCTTAACTTTTCTTTTTTTTTTTTAACTCTAATCCTACAAATAAAACACAAAACCTTAACTTTTCTTTTTTTTTTAAAAAAGAAAGAAATAAAAAAAAGAAAGAGAAGAATAGAGAGGGTGACACGGAAACAGGTAAGAAAGAAAGAAAGAAAAGGGGGGAAAAGAGATAGCAAAGGAAAAGATATGGAGATTGAGCGAGTGAGGGAACGGAGGAGAGCCGAGAAGAAGAGGAGGAGACGCTGCGTTCTGCTCTGTCGACGTCTTCGCGGAGGTCCTTACTGGTGTCGTCTTCATCGCGAGCGTGTCACTACCAGTTGCGCCGCCCCCACCGAGCCGATGAACTAGCCAAGCCTCGCTGCCGTCCAGCTCGCGTTGCCTCCGTACTGCCAAGCCACTGTCTTCGAGGGTTCGCGCCAACACCAGGACCCCCGAGTTGCTTCGTCGCCGAGCCTCTATGGTCGCCGCCGTTGAGTTTCTAGGAAGAGGGAGATTGGGAAGAGAGAGGGAGTTTGCATCCAATGCCACCGTTGGAGGGCAAAACCATCGTGGAGGAGGGTTGAGCCTGTCACTACCGTGCCTCCACTGTCGCAGATCCGTCACCATCTCCACCGCCTTCACTGTCGCTGATGTTGTCCTCTTTCGTTGTGAGCTTCTTCTCCTTCCGTTCAAGGAGCTGTGCTCCATCGCCGTTTTGTCATCGTTGAACCACTCTTCTGCTACTTGGTTCAGTTTAGTTGCGGTAAGCTTTTCGTTATAAAAAGTTTTTTTTCACTGTTTTATTATCTTAGCTGAGGTTTTGGCGGCATTAATTGCTATAAGATTGAGTTTTGGTTATTATATGTTTCGACTAGAGTTGCTGTGGTTGCTGCAGAAGTGGTTTGGAATTGAGGTTGCGGCTGCTGAGGTTACAAGCTGAGAGGAAGGGGTTTTGATGCAATGTATAACTTTGTGGTTTTTGTGATTATGTTTGTCTTGTGGATGTGGTTATTTGAGTGATGTGCGATTGTTGATGAGAAATTGGTTTGTAAAGTTATTTAGTTGAATATGATGAAAAGTGATTTTTCTTGGTTTTGGAGTTAATTTAATAATATAGAAGATTCGACTTTGGAAATGATTTGAGATATGAAAATGAATTGATTTTGGAAGCGGTTTGATTTCGAATTAGTTTGATTTTATAAGTGATTGAATATTGGAGGTAATTTGATTTTGAAAAAGATTTATTAGTGGAATTGATTCGATTTGAAAATAATTTGATATTTGAACTAGTTGGATTTTGGAAAATGATTGAGATTTGGAAATGATTGAGAAGCGTTTGAGGAATGTTTGGATGGGACCTGAAAAGGGTGGTAGAGTCTGAGTTTTAGAGAAGATGCTGTCGAAATTTTTATAAAAATTAGAAAGCTTCGCTTGAAGTAATTATTTAAAAAGATTTGATTTTAAGGATTATATGTTTTAAGTTTGATTTATTTATAAAAGAATGATTGAATTGGGATTATTGCTGAACGGAATGGGAGGATGGCTAATGATGATTGAATTTTGAATGAAGGATGATGAGGATTCATTTTAATGTATGTTTTTTGGAATGAATTTGGAAATGAGATATGAATTGATGATGAAAAGGAATTAAAAGTAAATGAGACTTTCAAAATTGAGACAAATTGTTGACCCTCTCTGTATGTACGATGTGACCAGAAACTTTAACTCTTCGGATTCCCCCATGGACATGCATATATATATGAATTTGAGCTTGGGGCTTTGTCTCTTCCCATGGATGAGCTTGAAATTTTTCCCATGGATATTATTAAGTGTGGGAATGCGCGTACAAAGGGACTGTCTAATGGTTAGCTACCAGGACATGTCGGGTTGACTGTATAACTAACAGATGAGCTTATTAGCCATAGGACAGACATGCATCATATGCATTTGCATGATTTGTTTGAGTTTGAATTTGTTTTGGTTTACCTAATTGTTTAACTGTTATTAATTGCTATTTGAGCTATTTGCTGTAACTGCTATATATACTTGTGTTTTTCTTGTTAGTTTTGTTTGTATTTGTTATGGTGTGGTACTTTTGTTGATTAAGTATCGATGCTGAATTGATGATAGTGTTGATTGATTCCGTGGTTGATTTCTGATTAAGATTTAGTAGAGTATGAAATATCAAGCTGGTTCAGCAAACACTTAATGAACCTAGGTTTGGAACAGGTTGATCATTCATACTGATAGAAAACTTTTAAGATTCTTTTATAAGGAAAGTGAGTTCGGATTTTTTGGATTATTAACTAGTTTCTTTTAAAGAGGTTTTGGATTTTCGGGTGGTTAAATCGTTGGTTTTTAAAAGATTCATAAGACAACGATAATCACTAAGTTTGAAAAGTAGTTTTCTTATTAAATATCTTTTAATGACAATTCTGAAACTCCGTGGTGAGACCGTCTGGTTAGGTTCTCACCTCTCTACAACTTTATCTTTTCAGGAGACGGATGAAGAGGCTTACGAAGGGTTTTATTGTGTTTCGCTTATTCGATGTTGTTGTTTTAGTTTTTATTTATTAATCCATCGCCATCAATATTATATTTTGTAAGAGGGATAAGAATTGTTTGTGTTGTATGTATATTATGTTCATAAGTTACATATGTAAGAACTTTTGTATATATGTGTATGCTTGTTTGTTTTAAAGATATAGCATTTTTCCAGCTTTTCAAAGAAAACAGCAATACGGTTTCGAGTCAAAAGCTCCTATTTTATTATTAAGTATATGAAGTCGTTGTAATACTTCTTGCTATCAGAATGGTGCAACTGGAAGCGTGATATTCTGATAGTGAAGATGTTACATGTCGAAAAATACACATATAGCCACACTTTAAAAACGTGCTCATTGGGTTTGGTTTTGGCTACGCTTCAAAAGTGTGCCAATAGAAAAAGATATGACTAGGCTTAATAAGCGTGACTGTTGATGACTACAAGAAGTTATGGTTACACTTAAAAAACGTGCCAATAACTGAGAATATGGCTATGCTTTTAAAGTATGTCAACTTCTATGTTATGGTCATATTTATTAAGCGTGGTTGCTGAGTATTAGTGTACAATATGGCCACGCTTTTTAAGTGTGGCAATAAGTTAGTTCAAAAAAATTGTTGGATTTTTTGAAATTTTAATATAGTATTGGAGTGTCAATATTTCTCATTGGAATTTTTTTAAGCAAAAAATTAAGATTATGATTATTATGAGAAATTTTTGTTCGCAGCAATTTTTGATATTTTGTTCATTATTTGATTAGCATAAATATTAAATTATCCTTAATAAAAAAATTTATTAATTTGTTTATTATTTTTTTTATTATTTCTAGAAAAATATAGATTTAAATTGTATTAAATCATGTATGTAAAGTTTTGATAAATATAAATGTAAATTATATATTTTTTGTATGTAAAATTTTTATAAATATAAGTATAAATTATTGCTGATTAAATACTGATAATATTTTCAGGCTGCCATGTCTATTATTATTATTATTATTATTATTATTATTATTATTATTATTATTATATGAGTTCGTGGAAATTAACATAGTTAAGCACTCCCGAGAACTTCAATAGCCATTTATCATGATGATGCGCGAAAAAAACAGTTTGTGCATGATGATCTCATTCCCAATATCTAGAGAAAACTTTGTTCTCCTTTTATTTTGAGTTCGATACTTTGTTTAATTTTTTAAGAAAAAAAATCTATATATAGTGATACGTATTGAAAAGTTTGGTTATAATGAAAAAATTTGTTATTCTTCTACCAAAAATTTAATCAGTTTGATATAAAAGTTTGATTATTTTATATTTGGATATTTTATTAAAAAAATATGTAATATATATGATGGCTGATTTCAATTGTTTATTAGAAAATCGTTATTATTTTCATTTATTAAAAAAATAAATATTAGATTTATGATTTAAAATTTAATGGTCTAAGTGTTAACTCGCGGTCATTCTCAATTGACGTAATTGACCACCACAAGTCCACATTTTGGAATTTGGAAAGTATGATACAGTAGTGTTTTGGACCATTTTTTTTTTTGTATATGTGATGCCAATAAATAAATAAATAACTTATTCTATCATTCTTATATTTTGATATAATTTTTATTTTGAACTTATTTAAAAATTTAAAACTATTATACTTTTTAATGTGCAAATTAAATAATGCATGTTCACACAAAGGATGCATAAAAAAACCTACTAAGATATATATAATCAATCAAATCGGCTCGTAATATCTGTTTGTCTCATTCTCACGGATCTTTCAGTTTTGCCATTTCTATTGTATATTTTATTGCAAGGTTATCAGTTTTTGGATCTGTATTTGAAGGGGAAACAGAAAAGAAATGGGACACCTGCAAACCAATGGGCCGAACAATTACATAAAATAATGGATGAAATATTTTTTCTACGTTGGAAAACTAAAGAAGTTTTAAAAGTAATTAATTTAGAGATAATACTAAGGTAAAGAGTGAAGTATTGGTGAAGAGTAAAGATTGTTTTGTTTAGGATAGAAAAAAAAGTCTAATAGAGAGGTAGTTAAGAATAACCACAAAAATAATTAAAAAATTATTATTAATGTGACGCAAAATATAATTTGTGACATAATAAATCATTTATTAAAAAGTTTTTTAGCGATAAAATTGATAGTAAAAATTCTATTATATCTATTATATATTATTAATTTTATAATTAAAATGTACCACAAGTTATTCTTTTATTGCAATTAAGATCAAATCTTTTATACTAAAATTAAAGAATTTTATCCTCTTCTCTCTTCTTTTTTTTTATCTCTCTCATTCTTTTACCGTACCTACTCTATTATCTTAATACAAGAATTTGATAAATTAGCGATGAATTTTTGCGAGAAATATTTTTTACCACTAATCCGTCACTAACTTGCGAGAAATTAGTGACGCACTAATGACAAAATTAACAAGCGGTCACAAAATATTCGAACTTGAAAACAGCGACTGATTAGCGATAGATTCACGAGTTAGTTTGTTTCTCGCAAATTGACTTTCGTAGCTAAAAAAAGAGCGGAGAAAATTTTCTCGCTAATTTGTCACAAATTAATTAGCGAGTGACAATGTTCTACCAAATTAGTCACTAATTAGGGGTTCAATCGAATAAAAGTAAAATAGCAAGAGATATTATAGTCACTATTCCGTCGCAAGTGTTTGATATACAATTAGCGAGAAACAACTGACACACTAGTTTGTCACTAATAAATAAACTTTTCGCGAAAAGGCTAATTAGTGAGGAACAATGTTACTAGCTAATTCATCACAAAGACTTGAAATGCATTTTGTGATGGACAATTTCCTAGCTAATTTGTCACCAAAGTTTTTTATTTTTAGCGAGCAACTAGTTTCTCGCTAATTTGTCGCATAATATTGTAAAATTCAAAATTAAGGTAGCGACAGAAAACAGTCGTCGCTAACTTGTCACGACGGATAAATCATTCATCTAGGAAAGTGTTCCTTGCTAATTAGTCGCTAAGGTGAAAATATGGATTTGAGCGCTTAGGACTTAAGTAGCGAGAAATTTGCAACTGTTTAACAACTGATACACTTCGTTTGCTAATTTCAAGTCGCTGATTAGCAGGCAAAATACATTTGTCACTAAGTTGTCGTAAGTTTAATTTAGCGAGCAACTTGGTAATTGCAATCTTGTCGCAAAGTAAAAGCTATATCCTACCTATTTTTTAGCAAATTACTCGCTAATCTAGTTGAAAATCCGTCGCAGAGTTATAACAAATCCAAAGCTAACCGAAAAAATGTTAGAAGTAACTGGTCGCAATTGAGTCACTAATCAAAAGCTTATTTAGTGAGGAATTAGCGACTGCTTAACAGCTGATAGACTTTCCTCACTTATTTCATGTTGCTACTAATTTGTGAGGAAAAACGTTAGTCCTTATTCTGTCCTTATTTCATATTGCTACTAATCGCTAACCTCTATATAAAAGTTCATGAAATGTTTGAAGCAAATTTGCCAAACACGATAATATAATTTGTCACAATTTTTTCACTAATCTAAAGCTATTTTTAACAAGAGAATAATTAAAGTCCCAAAGTCGTGTATATTTGACTCTAAAATCAAACTCGTAAATATGCAAGCATGATAGAAGGAAATCGTCGGTTTAGAATTTTCACAAAAATAATATCGTTGAAGTATAGATCCAAACCGGCAATCAACCCTTAATCAAAGTTTAATTTGTTTGTCACAAGTGAAAACCAATAAAAATCAAGAGTGTTTAAACCTCGGGTCGTCTTTCAAGGAATTGTAGGAAAGTGTGTGTATTATTGGTTATGTGGTATTTTTGGGGTTTTTTAGATTGATGAGCAAGAAAGTAAAGCTAACAACTAAGAAAGGTCTTAACAAGGATTCAGAATTGGAGGTAAGTGTAATTTGCTCTCACTTAGTTATCCTCTAAGAATTGAAGGAAAGTCAAGTGAGCAAAATTGACTCTAGTCCACAAGTCCTAATCAAATTCTAATGAAAGATTAACTTTAGTAGAATTCAAGCCTACTAGCAACCTTCAATTACCAATCAACAAGAGATTTTGACAATTCAAGAGTCTCCAAGTTACCAACCCAAGTCAAGAGTATAAAAATCTATTCTAAAACCGAAGGAGACATTTCATAAACACTTAACATGCATAAAAGTGAAATATAGTAAATTGCAAGGATCAGCTACAACTACCAAAACAAGAAGGTAACAATAACCAATCAAATAAATAACATTAAACATGAAATACCTCAAATTACATTAATAGGAAATCAAAATCAACAAGAGTTCATAAACATGAAAGTAACAAAATAAAGGAAATAGCAAGTAACACCAAGAGAACAAAGACGTAATAACAAGAACTTGCAAATAAAACTAAATCAAAACAAGTAAAAACCTAAATCTAATAGAGATTTCACTAATCTACCCTAAATTTTAGAGAGAAGAGAGAGCTTATCTCTCTAGAAAAATGACCTAAAACATCTTCTAAACTAAACCTAATTGCTCTCCCGCTTGTCCTCTCTTGAATTTGGCCTCAAATACTTCAGAAATAAGTTAGATTTGGGCTTAAAGAGATCCAGAAATCGCAAGCCATGTGTTCTTTAAGTGAGTCACGTGCTTCGTGTCACATGTACGCCCAATGTCATGCGTACGTGCAACATGGCGAAATCTCAGGTCATGCGTACGCGGAAGGCATGCGTATGCGCAACTGGGTGAAATTCCAAAACTTCATTTCTTCATGAATTCTCTACATTTACATGCTTTTTCTTCATTTTTTTCAATCCAATCTTTGCCTTCTAAGCCTGAAATCACTAAACAAATACATCAAGGCATCAAATAGAACTAAAGTTAATTAAAATTGGCAAATTAAGGGCCTAAAAAACATGTTTTCAATCTTAAGCATAAATTAGGAGAAATTCACAAAACTATGCTATTTCATTGAATGAATGTAGGAAAAGTTGATAAAATTCACCAAATTCGATACAAGACAAACCATAAAATTGTGGTTTATCAAAGCCTAAGTGACTTAGCTCGATTAAACAGAAAAAAATAGCGAATTAAGCTGGCTGACTTCTCGGCCAAACAGATGCCTTTTTTTTTAAATAAGCTAGTTGTTCATACCCTGGACCGAGCTGTTAGGTCCGGGTTGGACGAAGACAAAGCGACCGACCTCCTGTAAGGTTGGTCGTCACCGACCTCTCCTTAAAAGAGGTCGGCCAAATCACCAGAGAGGCCCAAGCAGGCCCAAAACAAACGATCACCGCTCACCAGAAGGCAGTTGACCAAAAGATAAGGATCTTCTCCACAAAAGATAAGATAAGATAACCATCTTACCTCAAAGGAAGATCATCAAGCATTACTATAAGTACACTGGAGCACCCAGGTATAACTCATACTCCAATTCTACCAAAAACCTGCCTAAAGCCCGTACTGACTTAAGCATCGAAGTCTCTTGCAGGTACCACCCCCCTCCGGTGAACAAGGACCCGTAGCGCCTCCAGCATCAACAAGTCAGACACGGCAGCCCAATCCAGATCTCAAGATCTCATCCGAGATCGACCTCCCTGTTTCAGGTAACCCTCGGAACACTGGGGCCGTTGCCGAGGAACCTGGAAGTCATCCCATCGCTATGGCAAACAACCCTACCAATGACCTCAACTCGAGATTAGAAGAAGGAACGCCACTCAAGAACACAAATGCCACACCAAACTCCCCAAAGGATAATCCAAGGGAGACAAACAGACTCAGAATACAGAAATCCTAGATGCCATTCGTGAACAGCAGGATCGCCTCAAACAGCTCGAACAAGAAGCCGAACGTCAACGCAAAGCCGAGCGAGATCTACAAGATGGCGTCGAGAGCTGGAAGATAAACTCCTAAAGCTCAAAGCTGACCTCAAAACTAAAGCCGCTCGGTCCAACCGCGAAGATAGTCCCCACAAAGATCAAGACCCATTCACAAAAGAAATCATGAAGGCTAAAATCCCAAAGGACTTCAAAGCCCCTGACATGACCCTATATGATGGTACGTCTGACCCAAGTCATCACCTCAGCAACTTCAGAAGTTGGATGTTCCTCACGGACGCATCAGACGCAACCCGTTGCAAAGCTTTTCCAACCACCTTAACTAAAACGGCGATAACGTGGTTTGACAGCTTGCCACCAAGGTCGATCACAAGCTTTGATGATCTTGCTAAAAAGTTCTTAGCCAGGTTCTCCATCCAAAAAGATAAAACAAAGCACGCTCTGAGTTTGCTAGGAATTAAACAAGGAGATCGGAAAAGCCTCTGCAATTCATGGAAAGATTCAATAAAGCATGCCTTGACATACAAAACCTTCCTACAGAAGCAGCAATTTTGGGACTTATCAACGGACTACGGGAAGGACCCTTTAGCCACTCTATATCCAAAAAACACCCAACATCTCTAAATGAGGTACAAGAACGGGCGAAAAAATACATCAATATGGAAGAGAACTCCCGACTAGGAGAAGCCTCAAAAACCGGACTCTTCTACCCACCTCGGGACAAGGATAAAGAGTCCAGGAAAAAAAGAAGACCAACCTACTGAGAAACCCAGAAAGTACCACAATTACACCCCTCTTCGGGTGTCCCTTGTAGATATTTACCAAGAGATAAGCAACATTGAGAAGATCCCACCCACTCGCTCGATTAAACACAAGAGAGGAGGAAGTCGGACAGAGTATTGCGAATACCACCGGATCTACGGGCATCCACTAATGAGTGTGATGAGCGGATAATTTATACGCTTTTTGACATTGTTTTTAGTATGTTTTTAGTAGGATCTAGTTACTTTTAGGGATATTTTTAATAGATTTTGTGTTAAATTCACATTTCTGGACTTTACTATGAGTTTGTGTGTTTTTCTGTGATTTCAGGTATTTTCTGGCTGAAATTGAGGGACTTGAGCAAAAATCAGATTCAGAGGTTGAAAAAGGACTGCTGATGCTGTTGGATTCTGACCTCCCTGCACTCAAAGTGGATTTTCTGGAGCTACAGAACTCGAAATGGCGTTCTTCCAATTGCGTTGGAAAGTAGACATCCAGGGCTTTCCAGAAATATATAATAGTCCATACTTTGGCCAAGAATTGACGACGTAAACTGGCGTTCAACGCCAGCTTTCTACCCAAATCTGGCGTCCAGCGCCAGAAAAGGATCCAAAACCAGAGTTGAACGCCCAAACTGGCACAAAAACTGGCGTTCAACTCCACAAATGGCCTCTGCACGTGCAACACTTAAGCTCAGCCCAAACACACACCAAGTGGGCCCCGGAAGTGGATTTATGCATCAAATACTTACTCATGTAAACCCTAGTAGCTAGTTTATTATAAATAGGACCTCTTACTATTGTATTTGATATCTTTGGACGCCTGGTTCTTAGATCAGAGGGGCTGGCCTCTCGGCCATGCCTGGACCTTTCACTTATGTATTTTTAACGGTAGAGTTTCTACACTCCATAGATTAAGGTGTGGAGCTCTGCTGTTCCTCAAAGATTAATGCAAGTACTACTATTTTCTATTCAATTCATCTTATTTCGCTTCTAAGATATCCATTCGCACCCAAGAACGTGATGAAGGTGATGATTATGTGTGACGCTCATCATCCTTCTCCCTTATGAACGCGTGCCTGACAAACACTTCTGTTCTACATGAATTAAGCTAGAATGAGTATCTCTTAGATCTCCTAACCAGAATCTTCGTGGCGTAAGCTAGAATGATGGCGGCATTCAAGAGAATCCGGAAGGTCTAAACCTTGTCTGTGGTATTCTGAGTAGGATTCAATGATTGAATGACTGTGACGAGCTTCAAACTCGCGATTGCAGGGCGTTAGTGACAGACGCAAAAGGATAGTAAATCCTATTCCAGCATGATCGAGAACCAACAGATGAATAGCCGTGCTGTGACAGGGTGCGTGAGCAGATTATTCACTGAGAGGATAAGATGAAGCCATTGGCAAGGGTGATGCCTCCAGACGATTAGCCGTGCCGTGACAGGGCATTGGATCATTTTCCCGAGAGATGACCGAAAGTAGCCATTGACAGTGGTGATGTATCACATAAAGCCAGCCATGGAAAGGAGTAAGACTGATTGGATGAAGATAGCAGGAAAGCAGAGGTTCAGAGGAACGAAAAGCATCTCCATTCGCTTATCTGAAATTCCTACCAATGACTTACATAAGTGTCTCTATCCCTATTTTATTATATTAAATTCAAAAACCACATAACTGTTTTATATCCGCCTGACTGAGATTTACAAGGTGACCATAGCTTGCTTCATACCAACAATCTCCGTGGGATTCGACCCTTACTCACGTAAGGTATTACTTGGACGACCCAGTGCACTTGCTGGTTAGTTGTATCGAAGTTGTGACAGACTGTAAAACTAGATCAGAGTATCTGGCCTAAGAAGCCATTACCAGAGATCACAATTTCGTGCACCAAGTTTTTGGCGCCGTTGCCGGGGATTGTTTGAGTTTGGACAACTGACGATTCATCCTGTTGCTCAGATTAGGTAATTTTCTTTTTGTTTTGTTTTCAAAAATCTTTCAAAAAATATTTTCCTTTGTTTTCGAAAAAAAAAATTTACTAAAAATAATGTTTTCAAAAATAAATTATTCTATGGCTTCAAAATTTTTAAGAATGAATTCTAATGTTTCATGAAGCATGCTGAAGCCTATCTGGCTGTAAAGCCATACCCAAACTGCTTTGGGATTGGCTAATCACTTCAGTGGAGTCATGCCCAATCCTTTTGGATTGGGTATGTTAGGCTTGTCATGTCTGAATTACACTCATATTTTTATTAAAGCTTGGCTGGCTATTAAGCCATGCCTGACCCTTTGATTGGAGCTTTAAGACTAACATGGCAAGATTCCTGGAATTCATATTAAAAATTTTGAAATCCTTATTCTTACTTCTCACAATAATTTTCGAAAAAATTAAAAGAAAATCCAAAAAAATTAGAAAATCATAAAAATAAAAAATATTTTGTGTTTCTTGTTTGAGTCTTGAGTCATGTTATAAGTTTGGTGTCAATTGCATATGCATCTTGCATTTTTTCGAAAATATCATGCATTCATAGTGTTCTTCATGATCTTCAAGTTGTTCTTGGTAAGTCTTCTTGTTTGATCTTGATGATTTTTTGTTTTGTGTCTTTTCATGTTTATCATATGCATTCTTGAATTCTTAGTGCGTAAGCATTAAAGAATTCTAAGTTTGGTGTCTTGCATGTTTTCTTTGCATTAAAAATTTTTCAAAAATATGTTCTTGATGTTCATCATGACATTCATAATGTTCTTGGTGTTCATCTTGACATTCATAGCATTCTTGCATGCATTCATTGTTTTGATCTAAAAATTTCATGCATTGCATCCTTTTAGTGTTTTTCTCTTGCATCATAAAAATTCAAAAATCAAAAAAATATCTTTCCCTTTTTCTCTCCTCAAATTCGAAAATTTGGATTGACTCTTTCAAAAATTTTTAAAATCAAATTGTTTCTCATGAGTCAAATCAAATTTTCAATTTGAAAATCTTATCTTTTTCAAAATCTTTTTCAAAAATCAAATCTTTTTCAAAATCCTTATTTATTTTCGAAAATTCCAAAAATATTTTTCAAAAATATTTTTCTTATTTTTATGCCAAATTTTCGAAAATAACATAATCAATTAATGTTTTGATTCAAAAATTTGAAGTTTGTTACTTGCTTGTTAAGAAAGATTCAAACTTTAAGTTCTAGAATCATATCTTGTGATTTCTTATGAATCAAGTCATTGATTGTGATTTTAAAAATCAAATCTTTTTCAAAACTAATTCCTATCATATCTTTTCAAAATATCTTCTTATCTTATCTTGTTCAAAAATATCTTTTCAAAATATCTTTTCTAACTTCCTAACTTCTTATCTTTTCAAAATTTGTTTCAACTAACTAACTAACTTTTTGTTTGTTTCTTAACTTTTTCAAAACTACCTAACTAACTCTCTCTCTCTCTAATTTTCGAAAATATCTCCCCTCTTTTTCAAAATTTCTTTTTAATTTATTAATTATTTTAATTTTTAAAATCTTAATTTTCGAAAGTTTCTAACATTTTTCAAAAACCATTTTTCAAAAATCACTAACTCTTTTTCAAAATAATTTTCGAAAATTATCCCTCCCCCATCCTATTCTATTTATTCATTCATATCCAAACATCTCATCTCACATCTCTTCCATCCGTACAGTTCTGTTTCTTCCTCTACATCACATTCTTTGTCTCCCCCTCTTTTCTTCCACTCACAAAGGGATCCCTATATTGTGGTATAAAGGATCTCTATTATTATTATTATTATTATTATTATTATTATTTTTCTGTGCCTTCTTCTTTGTCATATGAGCAGGAGCAAGGATAAGAACATTCTTGTGGAAGCAGATCAAGAACCTAAAAGGACTCTGAAGAGAAAATTAAGAGAAGCCAAAATACAACAATCCAGAGATAACCTTTCAGAAATTTTCGAACAGGAAGAGGAGATGGCAGCCGAAAATAATAATAATGTAAGGAAGATGCTTGGTGACTTCACTGCACCTAATTCCAATTTACATGGAAGAAGCATCTCCATTCCTGCCATTGGAGCAAACAACTTTGAGCTGAAACCTCAATTAGTTTCTCTGATGCAGCAGAACTGCAAGTTTCATGGACTTCCATCTGAAGATCCTTTTCAGTTTTTAACTGAATTCTTGCAGATATGTGATACTATTAAGACTAAAGGAGTAGATCCTGAAGTCTACAGGCTCATGCTTTTCCCTTTTGCTGTAAGAGACAGAGCTAGATTATGGTTGGATTCTCAACCTAAAGACAGCCTGAACTCTTGGGATAAGCTGGTCACGGGTTTCTTAGCCAAGTACTTTCCTCCTCAAAAGCTGAGCAAGCTCAGAGCTGATGTTCAAACCTTCAGACAGAAAGAAGGTGAATCCCTCTATGAAGCTTGGGAAAGATACAAACAGTTGACCAAAAAGTGTCCTTCTGACATGCTTTCAGAATGGACCATCCTGGATATATTCTATGATGGTTTATCTGAGCTATCAAAGATGTCACTGGACACTTCTGCAGGTGGATCCATTCACCTAAAGAAAACGCCTGCAGAAGCTCAAGAACTCATTGACATGGTTGCTAATAACCAGTTCATGTACACTACTGAAAGGAATCCTGTGAGTAATGGGACGCCTATGAAGAAGGGAGTTCTTGAGGTTGATACTCTGAATGCCATATTGGCTCAGAATAAAATATTGACTCAGCAAGTCAATATGATCTCTCAGAGTCTGAATGGAATGCAAGATGCATCCAACAGTACTCAAGAGGCATCTTCTGAAGAAGAAGCTTATGATCCTGAGAACCCTGCAATAGCAGAGGTAAATTACTTAGGTGAACCTTATGGAAACACCTATAACTCAACATGGAGAAATCATCCAAATTTCTCATGGAAGGATCAAAAGCCCCAACAAGGCTTTAATAATGGTGGAAGAAACAAGTTTAGCAATAGCAAGCCTTTTCCATCATCAACTCAGCAACAGACAGAGAACTCTGAACAAAATGCTTCTAATTTAGCAAATCTAGTCTCTAATCTATCTAAGGCCACTGTAAGTTTCATGAATGAAACAAGGTCTTCCATTAGAAATCTGGAAGCACAAGTGGGCCAGCTGAGTAAAAGGATCACTGAAATCCCTCCTAGTACTCTCCCAAGCAATACAGAAGAGAACCCAAAAGGAGAGTGCAAGGCCATTGACATAAGCGCCATGGCCGAACCTGTGAGGAGAGGAGAGGACGTGAATCCCAAGGAGGAAGACCTCCTGGGACGTCCAGTGATCAATAAGGAGCTTCCCTCTGGGGAATCAAAGGACTCTGAGGCTCATCTAGAGACCATAGAGATTCCATTGAACCTCCTTATGCCCTTCATGAGCTCTGATGAGTATTCCTCTTCTGAAGAGAATGAGGATGTCACTGAAGAGCAAACTGCCAAGTTTCTTGGTGCAATCATGAAGCTGAATGCCAAATTATTTGGCATTGATGCTTGGGAAGTTGAACCTCCCTTGTTCATCAATGAACTAAGTGATCTGGATCAACTGACATTGCCTCAGAAGAGACAGGATCCTGGAAAGTTCATAATACCCTGCACCATAGGCACCATGATCTTTAAAGCTCTGTGTGACCTTGATTCAGGAATAAACCTCATGCCCCTCTCTGTAATAGAGAAACTGGGAATCTATGGGGTGCAAGCTGCTAAAATCTCACTAGAGATGGCAGACAGCTCAAGAAGACAGGCTTATGGACAAGTAGAAGATGTATTAGTAAAGGTTGAGGGCCTTTACATACCTACTGATTTCATAGTCCTGGATACTGGAAAGGAAGAGGATGAATCTATCATCCTAGGAAGACCTTTCCTGGCCACAGCAAGAGCTGTGATTGATGTTGACAGAGGTGAAATATTCCTTCAATGGAATGAGAACTCCCTTGTATTCAAAACTCAAGGATCTCCCTCTGCAACCATGGAGAGGAAGCAGGAAAAGCTTCTCTCCAAGCAGAGTCAACCAGAGCCCCCACAGTCAAACTCTAAGTTTGGTGTTGGGAGGCCACAACCAAACTCTAAGTTTGGTGTTAAACTCCCATATCCAAACTCTAAGTTTGGTGTTGGAGAGTTTCAACAAAGCTCTGCACATCTGTGAGGCTCCATGAGAGCCCACTGTCAAGCTATTGACATTAAAGGAGCGCTTGTTGGGAGGCAACGCAATGCTTATCTAATTCTTATTTTTCATGTTTTTCTTAGGTTCATGATCATGTGGAGTCACAAAATAAACAAAAAAATCAAAAACGGAATCAAAAACAGCAGAAGAAAAATCACACCCTGGAGGAGCATCTGTCTGGCGTTCAAACGCTAGAACAGAGCATAGTTCTGGCGCTGAACGCCCAGAATAGGAGCATCCTGGCGCTGAACGCCCAGAACAAGCATGGTTCTGGCGTTCAACGCCAGAAATGGCATCAAATGGGCGTTGAACGCCCAAAATGGGCACCAACCTGGCGCTGAACGCCCAGAGTTGTGTGCAAGGGCATTTTGCATGCCTAAATTGGTGCAGGGATGTAAATGCCTTGACACCTCAAGATCTGTGGACCTCACAGGATCACCTCAGGATCTGTGGACCCCACAGGATCCCCACCTACCTCCACTCACTCTCTTCTCTCTTCTCAATCATCCTCTATTCCCAATAAACACTCACCCCTTCTGTCTTCCATTTACCACTCACATCCATACACCCAATACCTTCAAAATTCAACATCTCTCTCCCACCCAATCCCACCCATATGGCCGAATACAAACTCCCATCCATCTCCTCCATATCTTCTTCTTATTCTTCTATTCTTTCTTCTTTTGCTCGAGGGCGAGCAACATTCTAAGTTTGGTGTGGTAAAAGCATAGCTTTTTGTTTTTTTCCATAACCATTGATGGCACCTAAGGCCAGAGAAACCTCTAGAAAGAGGAAAGGGAAGACAAAAGCTTCCATCAAGGGTCTATAGCTCAGTGGTAGAACATTTGACTGCAAATCAAGAGATCCCTGAGATACCTCAGGGGATACATTTTCTTCCACACAATTATTGGAAGCAACTAAGGGTGGAACATCAAGAGCACTCCATCAGCCTTCATGAAATCAGAGAAGATCTAAAAACACTGAAGGAGGAGCAACAAAGGCAAGGAAGAGACATAGAAGAGCTCAAGGACATCATTGATTCCTCAAGAAGGAAATGCCACCATCACTAAGGTGGATTCATTCCTTGTTCTTAATTCTTCTGCTTTTCGTTTTCTATGTTATGTGCTTATCTATGTTTGTGTCTTCATTACATGATCATTAGTAGTTAGTAACTTTGTCTTAAAGTTATAAATGTCCTATGAATCCATCACCTCTCTTAAAAAAAAATGTTTTAAATCAAAAGAACAAGAAGTACATGAGTTTTGAATTTATCCTTGAACTTAGTTTAATTATATTGATGTGGTGACAATGCTTCTTGTTTTCTGAATGTATGCTTGAACAGTGCATATGTCTTTTGAAGTTGTTGTTTAAGAATGTTAAATATGTTGGCTCTTGAAAGAATGATGGCTAGGAGACATGTTATTTGATAATCTGAAAAATCATAAAAATGATTCTTGAAGCAAGAAAAAGCAGCAAAGAACAAAGCTTGCAGAAAAAAAAAATTTATAGGCGAAAAAAAAATAGAAAGAAAAAGAAAAAGCAAGCAGAAAAAGCCAATAACCCTTAAAACCAAAAGGCAAGGGAAATAAAAAGGATCCCAAGGCTTTGAGCATCAGTGGATAGGAGGGCCTAAAGGAATAAAATCCTGGTCTAAGCGGCTAAACCAAGCTGTCCCTAACCATGTGCTTGTGGCGTGTAGGTGTCAAGTGAAAACTTGAGACTGAGCGGTTAAAGTCAAGGTCCAAAGCAAAAAAAAAAGAGTGTGCTTAAGAACCCTGGACACTTCTAATTGGGGACTTTAGCAAAGCTGAGTCACAATCTGAAAGGGTTCACCCAATTATGTGTCTGTGGCATTTATGTATCCGGTGGTAATACTGGAAAACAAAGTGCTTAGGGCCACGGCCAAGACTCATAGAGAAGCTGTGTTCAAGAATCATCATACTGAAATAAGAGAGTCAATAACACTATTCGAAATCTGAAGTTCCTATAGATGCCAATCATTCTGAACCTCAATGGATAAAGTGAGATGCCAAAACTATTCAAGAGGCAAAAAGCTATAAGTCCCGCTCATATGATTGAAGCTCTGTTTCATTGATAGTTTGGAATTTATAGTATATTCTATTCTTTTTATCCTATTTTGATTTTCAGTTGCTTGGGGACAAGCAACAATTTAAGTTTGGTGTTGTGATGAGCGGATAATTTATACGCTTTTTGACATTGTTTTTAGTATGTTTTTAGTAGGATCTAGTTACTTTTAGGGATATTTTTAATAGATTTTGTGTTAAATTCACATTTCTAGACTTTACTATGAGTTTGTGTGTTTTTCTGTGATTTCAGGTATTTTCTGGCTGAAATTGAGGGACTTGAGCAAAAATCAGATTCAGAGGTTGAAAAAGGACTGCTGATGCTGTTGGATTCTGACCTCTCTGCACTCAAAGTGGATTTTCTGGAGCTACAGAACTCGAAATGGCGCGCTTCCAATTGCGTTGGAAAGTAGACATCCAGGGCTTTCCAGCAATATATAATAGTCCATACTTTGGCCAAGAATTGACGACGTAAACTGGCGTTCAACGCCAGCTTTCTACCCAAATCTGGCGTCCAGCGCCAGAAAAGGATCCAAAACCAGAGTTGAACGCCCAAACTGGCACAAAAACTGGCGTTCAACTCCACAAATGGCCTCTGCACGTGCAACACTTAAGCTCAGCCCAAACACACACCAAGTGGGCCCCGGAAGTGGATTTATGCATCAAATACTTACTCATGTAAACCCTAGTAGCTAGTTTATTATAAATAGGACCTCTTACTATTGTATTTGACATCTTTGGATGCCTGGTTCTTAGATCAGAGGGGCTGGCCTCTCGGCCATGCCTGGACCTTTCACTTATGTATTTTTAACGGTAGAGTTTCTACACTCCATAGATTAAGGTGTGGAGCTCTGCTGTTCCTCAAAGATTAATGCAAGTACTACTATTTTCTATTCAATTCATCTTATTTCGCTTCTAAGATATCCATTCGCACCCAAGAACGTGATGAAGGTGATGATTATGTGTGACGCTCATCATCCTTCTCCCTTATGAACGCGTGCCTGACAAACACTTCTGTTCTACATGAATTAAGCTAGAATGAGTATCTCTTAGATCTCCTAACCAGAATCTTCGTGGCGTAAGCTAGAATGATGGCGGCATTCAAGAGAATCCGGAAGGTCTAAACCTTGTCTGTGGTATTCTGAGTAGGATTCAATGATTGAATGACTGTGACGAGCTTCAAACTCGCGATTGCAGGGCGTTAGTGACAGACGCAAAAGGATAGTAAATCCTATTCCAGCATGATCGAGAACCAACAGATGAATAACCGTGCCGTGACAGGGTGCGTGAGCAGATTATTCACTGAGAGGATAAGATGAAGCCATTGGCAAGGGTGATGCCTCCAGACGATTAGCCGTGCCGTGACAGGGCATTGGATCATTTTCCCGAGAGATGACCGAAAGTAGCCATTGACAGTGGTGATGTATCACATAAAGCCAGCCATGGAAAGGAGTAAGACTGATTGGATGAAGATAGCAGGAAAGCAGAAGTTCAGAGGAACGAAAAGCATCTCCATTCGCTTATCTGAAATTCCTACCAATGACTTACATAAGTGTCTCTATCCCTATTTTATTATATTAAATTCGAAAACCACATAACTGTTTTATATCCGCCTGACTGAGATTTACAAGGTGACCATAGCTTGCTTCATACCAACAATCTCCGTGGGATTCGACCCTTACTCACGTAAGGTATTACTTGGACGACCCAGTGCACTTGCTGGTTAGTTGTATCGAAGTTGTGACAGACTGTAAAACTAGATCAGAGTATCTGGCCTAAGAAGCCATTACCAGAGATCACAATTTCGTGCACCAGAGTGCTACGACCTGAAAAATGTCATAGAAAAATTAGCACGAGAAGGGAGATTAGATCGGTTCTTAGCCCACAGAGCGAACGAACCAAAAAAGAGAAGAAGGGATGAAGAGGGTGGACGAGCTGAACGCCCCCGTCACACTCCTGAGAGACATGTCCACATGATCAATGGAGGATTCGTAGGAGGACGGGTCTCTAAGTCATCCCACAAGAGACACTTTAAAGAGGTATACCACGTCGGAGGAGGGGACAGGTCGGTCGACCTCCCCGCAATTACTTTCACTCAAGAAGACGCCGTGGGCATCATCCCGGGGCATGATGACCCTGTGGTCATTACCATCATACTTGCCAATGCCAATCTCCACCAAACATTGGAAGACCAAGGAAGCTCTACAGATATCTTGTTCAAATCTGCCTTCGACAAACTCGGCCTACAGGAAAAAGGAGCTCAGAGCATACCCTAATAGTCTGTTCGGGCTCAAAGATACCCCAATCCAACCACTTGGGTACATCTCGCTACACACAACCTTCGAAAAAGGAACACGGTCTAGAACGCTAAGTATAAACTACTTTAGAACGAAACTCTCGCGCGATCTAGAATTTTCACAAATAAATTTGCGTTGTAAGTATAGCTTCTAGACCGACAAGAATTCCTTTCTTACAAAAGTTTGGTTGTCACAAGTAACAAAGCCCAATAAAATTTGTAACCGAAGTATTTAAACCTCGGGTCGTCTTCTTAAGGAATTGCAGGGAAGTATGAATTATTATTGGTTATGGAAATTATATATTTTTGGGTTTTTTGAAATAAGAAACAAGTAATTTAAATGGCAAGAAAGATAAATTAATAATAATAAAATCTCTTGGCAAGGTATAAGAAATTGAAGTCCTATCCTAGTTATCTTTATCAGGTGTGATGAAAATTGGATTTTGCTCCCACTTTAAATTAACCCTTACTAAATAAAGGAAAGTCAAGTGGACAAATTAATTTGATCCTCAGGTCCTAGTCAACTCCTATGGAGAGACTAGAGTTATTGGAGTTCAAATTAACCAGCAAAGAATTCCAATTTCAATCAACAGCTGAGTTGATAACTCAAGCGTTATAAATTACTTAACCAAAGCCAAAAGGGGAAAATATCTTAAATTAATTTAAAAGTATTCATAAATAAAATAAAGCAAAATTAAATCTGAAAAACCTCAATTTATATTAAATAAAAAGTTAGATTGAACGTAGGAATCCATAAACCAAATTGGCAACATCAAGTAATCAACTAAAGTAATAGAATAAATGGAAGTAGAAGAAAACATAAAGTAAAGTAAAGGAATATTAAACTTAGAATGAAGAAGATGAAATCGTAATCCTAATAGAAATCCTAAATCCTAATCCTAAGATAGAGGAGAGAGCCTCTCTCTTTAAAACTACATTTAAAACCTAAAAATTGTGTGTATGAAAAGTATGATTCTTGAATGGATACATTCTCCCACTCTGTAGCCTCTAATCTGTGTTTTCTGGACCGAAAACTGGGTCAAAAATAGCCCAGAAATCGTCCCCAGCAATTTCTGGTACGTACAGGTCGCTGCAAAGTCACGCGGAAGCGTCGTCCACGCGTTCGCGTCACCTGGCTTCAGGGCAGCTATGGCAAATTATATATCGTTGCTAAGCCTCGGACGTTAGCTTTCCAACGCAACTGGAACTGCGTCATTTGGACCTCTGTAGCTCAAGTTATGGTCAATTTTGGTACCAAGAGGTCAGGCTGGACAGCTTTAGCAGTTCCTTTAGTTTCTTGTATTCCTTCCACTTTTGCATGCTTCCTTTCCATCCTCTAAGCCATTCCTGTCCTGTAATCCTTGTAATCACTTAATGCACATATCAAGGCATCGAATGGTAATAAGAGAGGATTAATATTAGCAAATATAAGGCCAAAGAAGCATGTTTTCAATCATAGCACAAAATCAGGAAGGAGAATGTAAAACCATGCAAATAGTATGAATAAGTGTGCAAAGACTTGATAAAAATCACTCAATTGAGCACAAGATAAACCATGAAATAGTGGTTTATCAACTACATTGTAGTTGACATGAGCTCCGCCTACAATGCCCTCTTAGGTCGGACAATGCTGAATCAGCTCGCCGCAGTAGTCTCCAATCCGCACTTATGTATGAAGTTCCCAATGCCAGAAGGGATCGCCACCGTAAAGGGAGACAAAAAACTCACGCGACGCTACCAACAAAAGTTTGAACCTTAGAGGTGACCCTAGAGGAAAAGAAACTAACACTATTGAACTTGAGGGAACTCGAACTCGCAAAGAACTCCGTCCTCAACCAGAAGGCGAGACCGAGGAAGTTCATATCGGAGATACCCAAGACAAAATAACAAATATAGGGGCAAACTTAAGAGGAGACTTAAAAGAACTGCTGACAAAGTTCCTAAAGGAGAATGCTGACCTATTCGCTTGGAAGGCCACAGACATGCCCGGGATCGATCCTGGACTAATGTGCCATAAACTAGCAGTGTATCCTGGATCTCAGCCAGTACAACAGAAACGCAGGACGCTCAGCCCGGAAAGATTGCAAGCCATGGAGGAACAGGTGCAGGCCTTGTTAGAGGCAAGGTTCATAAGGGAGGTAAAGTACCCCATTATGGCTGGCTAATGTCGTACTGGTCAAAAAGTCAAATGGAAAGTGGCGGATGTGCACTGATTACACCGACCTCAACAAAGCCTGCTCAAAAGATCCCTACCCCTCCCGAACATAGATACTCTAGTCGATGCTTCACCGGGATACAAGTACCTTTCCTTTATGGACGCTTACTTGGGGTACAATCAAATTCCGATGTATCAGCCCGACCAAGAAAAAACCTCGTTCCTAACCGCAAGAGCAAACTACTACTATGTAGTCATGCCCTTTGGACTCAAGAACGCAGAGGCTACATACCAGAGATTGATGAACAAAGTCTTTGCCAACCATACTGGAAAGCTGATGGAAGTCTACGTGGATGACATGTTGATAAAGACGCAAAGAAAAGAAGCGCTATTACCTGACTTAGCTGAAGTATTCGACACCATAAGAAAGCACAGGATGAGACTAAATCCCGCAAAGTGCACTTTTGCAATAGAAGCTGGTAAATTCTTGGGCTTCATGCTCACCCAGAGGGGAATTGAACCGAACCCAGATAAATGTCAGGCCATACTCAGCATGAAATGCCCGACCTGTGTTAAGGAGGTACAACAGCTCAACGGAAGACTGGCAGCTCTGTCTAGATTCCTAGCAGGAGCAGCCCTAAGATCTCTTCCTTTCTATACAACATTAAAGAAAGGAAAGAAGTTTGAATGGACACCAGAATGTGAACAAGCCTTCCAAGACTTCAAGACATTTCTGGGACAGCCACCTATCTTTACTCGACCCCGGGAATGAGAGGAATTAATCCTTTACCTCGCCATGGGAAATCAGGTGATAGCCTCAGCCCTGGTTAGGGAGGATGAGAACGGAAAACAACCATCAACTTTATAAGTAACGCTTTGCAAGGGGCTGAACTAAACTACCAAAAGATAGAAAAGTTTGCCTACGCCCTCATACTAACCTCCCGAAGACCATACTTTCAAGCCCACACAATTCAAATACGAACCCACTAACCCATAAAAGGTATCCTACAAAAAACCAATTTAGCTGGAAGAATCCTACAATGGGTGGTGGAGTTGTCCGAATTTGTCCTCAAGTACGAAGCCCGGACAAATATCAAGTCACAATACCTGGCCGACTTCGTTGCAGAGTACACCGACACCCCCAGGCACCCCCGCTAACTGGAACCTCTATGTTGACGGCTCATCAAATAAAGTCGAAAGTGAAGCAGGTGTCATCCTGCAAAGTGACCAAGGAACTCAACTCGAACTCTCCTTAAGGTTCGAGTTCCCTGCCTCAAACAACCAAGCCGAGTATAAGGCCATATTGGTTGGTTTGAAACTAGCTAAAGAAGTTGGAGCTCAAAAGCTCACCATATTCAGCGATTCACAAATAGTCACTTCGCGAATAGAAGGAAGCTATCAGGCCAAGGATCCCACCATGAAGAAATACCTGGACAAGACCAGAGAACATCTCGAAAAATTTATGAGACACGAGATCCGACATATACCTCGGGAACAAAATGCCCGAGCTTATGCACTTTCAAAACTAGCCAGCACCAAACCAGGGGGCAACAGTAGAAGCCTCATCCAAGAAACACTGCAAAATCCATCAACTTCCGAGGAAGAGAAAGTCCTAACCATATCAGATCAGGATCAAGGATAGATGACTCCCATAATCAGCTACCTCAAATCCGAGACACTCCCAGCAGATAAAAAGGAGGCAAAAAGGCTAGTACGAGAAGCACCGTACTACACCATAATACAAGACGTCCTATATAGGAGAGGAATCTCTACACCCGTCCTAAAATACGTCCCAACCTCTACTACTAGAGAAGTCCTAGAAAAAGTTCACTGTGGCATGTGTGGCAATCATCTTGGGGCGCGAGCTCTTTCTAAAAAGGTACTCTAAGCTGGTTTTTACTGGCCGTCCTTACAAAAGGAACCAACAGAATTCGTCAATACATGCTCCCCATGTCAGAAGCATGCCAACTTCCACATAGCTCCACCCGAAGAACTCATCTGCGTCACTTCACCCTAGCCATTCGTAAAGTGGGGGCTCGACCTCCTCAGACCATTTCCCCAGGGATCAGGGCAAGTTAAGTTCCTCATTGTAGGAATAGACTATTTTACAAAGTGGATCGAGGCTGACCTTTAGCCACTGCCATTGCCCAAAGAAGTCGGAAGTTCCTATACAGAAATATTGTCACAAGGTTTGGAGTCCCGTGCTCCATCACCACAGACAGTGGCACTCAGTTCACCGACACAGACTTCAGAAACCTGGTAGCCAATTTGAAAATCAAGCACCAGTTTACCTCTGTAGAACACCCACAAGCCAACGGACAGGCGGAAGCAGCCAACAAAGTCATACTAGCCGGGCTAAAATAGAGACTACAGGATGCTAAGGGAGCTTGGGCCGAAGAGCTCCCGCAAGTCCTATGAGCATACCGGACAACACCACACTCCACAACCGGGGATTCACCCTTTCGACTTGCTTATGGAATGGAGGCAATGATCCCTGTAGAAATAGAGGAAGGATCCCCTAGAGTGACCCTCTATAATGGCAGCACTAACTCCCAAGCACAAAGGGAAGAGCTTGACTTACTTCCAAAAGTCCGAGAAAGAGTCCGGATTAGAGAGGAAGCACTAAAGCATATAATGGCTTTAAGGTATAATCGAAAGGTAATCAAGCGAAGCTTCACCACCAATGATCTCATCTTAATCCGAAATGATATTAGAGCAGGTCGATCAGGGAAAGGAAAGCTATGATGAGGGAAAAATGATTCCACACAAACTCACCGGCAAGTGTACCGGGTCACATCAAGTAGTAATAACTCACATGAGTGAGGTCAATCCCACAGGGATTGATGGATTGAGCAACTTTAGTTTGGTGACGAATTTAGTTAAGCGAATAGTTGATGATTTGAGTGAAATTCGGTTAACAGAAGTGAAATTGCAAGTAAACTAAAGAACAGAATGAAAATTGGCAGAAGCTGAAAGTGTTGAAGAAGTAAATTGCAGAAACTTAACGTACAAGAAATTAAATGAGCAAAAACTTAAAGATCAAGGAAGGTAAATAACTAAAACTTAAAGAGCAAGGAATTAAATGAGCAGCAACTTAAAGTGCAAGAAAACGTAAATTGCATGAAGAATAAAGGGAATTGGGTATTGGGAACCAAAATAGATTTGAAAAATATAAATTGCAGTAAATCAAAGAACTCTCAGATGAGGAAATTCATAAAATAGATCAATCAAAATTCTGGTACCAAAATAGAAATGGAAAATTGCAGAAGGATTAAAACAGAACTAAGACTAAGATCTCAAGTGCTCTCTTAACAAAACAGGAAAGAAGAAATTGCAGAGAAAAGAAAACTAGAAAGAAAACTAAGATCGGATCTCCAATTCCTAAAACAAGAAGCAGGGGAAAATAAAAGAAAACTCCAAGATGAAGAAATTCAGAAGAATTCTCCAATCAGAGTTCCAAAACCAGAAACAGAAAATCAAAGGTTGCAGAACAGAAAAAACGAAACAGAAAGGTAAATTCAGATCTGATCTCTCTAATTCTAACAAATTCTAAAAGAAAAATTAAAACAGAGCTCCCTTATGAAATCAAAATCTTCTCTATTTATACACTTCCCGATTCTGGCTTCCCGTCCTTGAAGTGGGCTTTTTGGCCTTATATGGAGCGGATCAGAATTGCAGCTTCCAGGGGACGTTGCGTTCTCAAAGTGAGCGCAACGTTCACTTTTCCACACGTACGCGTCTCTGACACGTGCGAGTCCTTTTTCGCTTTTTGTTCATTGACGCGTACGCGTCAAGTACGCGTGCGCGTCACTATCAACTTTAGCTCCAAACATGCTTGCGCGCCATGATCACACGTACGCGTCCTCAGCAGCGTTCTCTTATTGAGCGCTACGTTTGCGTAATGAATGTTGCCCCACGCGTACGCATCATGCACGCGTGCGCGTGGGTAGCAAAATCTCAATTTAGGCTTCAGTGCCAGCCACGCGTGCGCGTGCTTTGTCCTAGATGCACCATCGATGCGTGCGCATCATGCACGCGTGCACGTCATGCACGCGTGCGCGTCGATTTCAAAACTTTGCCTCCAAACTTGAACGTGCCCGAAAATGCTGAGTAAATGAACATTTCGCTCTTTTTGAAAACGAGCGCCAACCACTATCACGCATATGCGTCGTGCACGCGTATGTGTGGATCTTCAAAAATCCATCCCTGATGCGTGAGCGTCCGTTACGCGTGCGCGTCGCAAGTGAGCGTGGCGTTCATTATTTGAACGCAACGTTGTACTGCAGTGCTTCTCCTTTTCTTCATTTTCTCACCTGAATTCACCAAACAAGCAATCAAAGTCTCACCAAAATCACAAGAATTTGCATCAATCATAATAATCACTTAATTCTTGCCTAAATCTCATGATTTTGTATAAATAAATGATGTTTATTTGAATCAAAATAATCATGAAATTCCACTCCAACCACTTACTTATTATACAAAAAAGTGCATAAACCTAATAAAACAACTGAAAAATGCTTGTGAAACTAGCATAAGATGACTTGTAATCACAATACCAAACTTAAATCTTGCTTGTCTTCAAGCAAGAAAAGAATTATGCACAAAGGTTCTTTCAATTGGAATGGATTGAAGAATAACTTGTAATGCCCTGTAAGTGAAGTGATTAAGTGACAGTGGGGTGAACTCTAAATTATATGCTCATGCAAGGGCTTCAGTGCTTACTAGTCCCCACATCTTTGAAGTCTTAGATCTTAGGATTTTCATCCAAATAATATCATGGAGATCTCTCTATAGGTAATTACCTTGAAGCAGCTTATGGTTTCTGTGTTTTGAGATTAACTCTAAGTGTCATGTCTCAAAGCGGCTCTTTAAATAAGCTTTCAATCAATACTCCTAAACCAGTTGGTTTTAAGGTATTAGGTGTTGAAGCACCCCTTAGGATTTACTTGCTCAAGCCTCTCTCTTTGACACAATTCTACCACAAGCATTTAACTAGGACAGTAACTCTTTGAGTTCTTATTTCTTTCTTTTTTTCTTTCTCCTAGTAATTGATGCTCAGAGCCTTTTGCCATGTTCTTTTGTTTTTCTGTTTCTCTTGTTTTCTTTTGTTGCTGCTTTTTGGATCAATAAATGTTTGAGAATCTCCACACTACTTCTTTGAACTCTATGTCCTGCCTATGAGCTCCCATGCAAATTTTCATAAACATGCAACCTCAATACACAATAATACAACTAGAACCACCACTTCTCTTAATCTTTTGCTTGCTTCAAAACTTTTTAATTCCACAATCCTTCTTTTCAAAGAACTGTCCTTTGATGCCTTTTTGAAATATTGAGTGCAAGCAGGTTTTCAAGAGTATAGTGTTGTGAACTATCAAGCATCTCAGTTATTGAATTACAGAGAAGCTATACTAGGTAGACAGACAGGGGTACAATATCACTTCCAATCATAGCAGTGTCTAATACAAAACAATCACTTAACAATACGACTTTTTTGGAGTTTACTTGCTTTACTCCTTATCATCATCATTGCTGGTCTTCACATTCCTCTTTATCTCTTTGGTTGATGATGTTTAATCCTTCTAAAAACTTGGATGATCCTCTACAATGATATTGGAAGCTGCTTGTTCCCCAAGCACTTGAAAAATGGTTAGCGTGCATGTATATTTGTAAACTTTTGAACTTAGATTGGTGTGTGAACACCAAACTTAGTTCTTTGCCTTATGCAGTAGTTTGTACATATGCAGAAAACCACATGTGCTCTTAGTAAGAAAACATACTATAAACTATAAAATCAAGCTATGAACTAGAAAACAGACTATGAACTAAAAACTAAACAATCGTTAAGTAGTTTCTCTGATTGTTTGGAGCTGGTAACTAGTCATGCTGAGGGTGCAATGTATTCTAAGATCTTTGGTGGAACACCAAACCTAGCATTCAACATTCACCCTTGAATTACTTTGGTGTGTAACACCAAACTTAGCTCCTTACAATACAGATAAATCTACTTAACTTTCTTATTGAAATAGTGAAGGAAGAGAGAGTTACCTCCAGTTGAGTTACCTCCCAACAAGCGCTCTTTTATCGTCCCTAGCTTGACGATTCTCCCTCATTAGGGAGGGTGATGAACATAATGCCTCAACCCTTCCCCACTTACTGTAAGTTTTCCTCCAGTATCATTCTTGATAATTTCCACATGTTCAAGTGAGAGGATCTTATTCACTATGTAGTTTCCAAAGAAATGTGTTGATGTTTCTATTGGTTGGTAAGCTAGCATCACTTCGTCCCCTGGTGTGAAGCCTTCAGTGGAAATTTTCTTATTTCTCCACCCTCTTGGCACTTTCTTCTTAGAATTCTTTTCTTTTTCCAAGAGGTGGTTCATGTTTTGGAGTCACAATCTTTGGAAGGTTCTTGCTGAGGATCTCTGATGAGCGGATAATTTATACGCTTTTTGGCACTGTTTTTAGTATGTTTTTAGTATATTTTAATTAGTTTTTATTATATTTTTATTAGTTTTTATTTAAAATTCAGTTTTCTGGACTTTACTATGAGTTTGTGTATTTTTTTGTGATTTCAGGTATTTTCTGGCTGAAATTGAGGGACTTGAGCAAAAATCTGATTCAGAGGCTGAAAAAGGACTGTAGATGCTGTTGGATTCTGACCTCCCTGCACTCGAAGTGGATTTTATGGAGCTACGGAAGCCCAATTGGTGCGCTCTCAATTGTGTTGGAAAGTAGACATCCTGGGCTTTCCAGTAATACATAATAGTCCATACTTTGCCCGAGATTTGATGGCCCAAATAGGCGTTCCAAGTCAGCTCAAGAATTCTGGCGTTTAACGCCGGAACTGGCATAAAAACTGGAGTTAAACGCCCAAACTGGCACAAAAGCTGGCATTTAACTCCAAGAAAAGTCTCTACACATGAAAACTTTAATTCTCAGCCCAAGCACACACCAAGTGGGCCCCGGAAGTGGATTTTTACATTAAACACCCTAGCTTACTCATTTTCTGTAACCCTAGGTCACCAGTTTACTATAAAAATTACTTTTAGTGATTCGTCTTGTACCTCATGATACTATACACGTTTCTTATTGTATTCTCTATGGCATGAATCTCTAAACCCCATTGTTGGGGGTGAGGAGCTCTGCTGTTCTTCATGAATTAATGCAATTACTACTGTTTTCCATTCTATCACGCTTGCTTCTATTCTAAGATATTCATTCGCACTTCAACCTGATGAATGTGATGATCCGTGACACTCATCACCATTCTCACCTATGAACGCATGCCTAACAACCACCTCCGTTCTACCTTAGATTGAATGCATATCTCTTAGCCTCATGATTCAGATCAGAATCTTCGTGGTATAAGCTAGAATTATTGGCGGCCATTCCTGAGATCCGGAACATCTAAACCTTGTCTGTGGTATTCTGAGTAGGATCTGGGAAGGGATGGCTGTGACGAGCTTCAAACTCGCGATTGTTGGGCGTGTGACAGACGCAAAAGGATCAATGGATCCTATTCCAGCATGATCGAGAACCGACAGATGATTAGCCGTCCGGTGACAGCGCATTTGGAATGTTTTCACTGAGAGGACGGGAAGTAGCCATTGACAACGGTGATGCCCAACATAAAGCTTGCCATGGAAGGAGCCTTGTGTGTATGAAGAAGAAGATAGTAGGAAAGCAGAGATTCAGAAGACAAAGCATCTCCAAAGCCTCAACATGTTCTTCATTACTGCATAACAAGTATTTATTTCATGTTCTTTTACTTTTTACAATTAAATCTGAGAATTATTGATATCCTGACTAAGAGTTACAAGATAACCATAGCTTGCTTCAAGCCAACAATCTCCGCGGGATCAACCCTTACTCACGTAAGGTATTACTTGGACGACTCAGTGCACTTGCTGGTTAGTTGTGCGGAGTTACAAAAGTGTGATTGTAATTTCGTGCACCAAGTTTTTGGCGCCGTTGCCGGGGATTGTTTGAGTTTGGACAACTGACGGTTTATCTTGTTGCTTAGATTAGGAATATTTTATTTTTGTTGGTTTAGAGTCTTTTATTTGACTTTAATTTCATATTTTAAGTTTGGTGTCAATTGCATGCTTTTACTCTCTTTTAATTTTTTCGAATTTGCATGTTCTTAGTCTTTCTTGATCTTTAAAAATTCTAAGTTTGGTGTCTTCTTTGTTTTTTCTTTAATTTTTCGAAAATATTATGCTTGATTTTCTAAAAATTTTAAGTTTGGTGTCCCTTGTGCTTTTATTTACTTAAAAATTTTTCAAAAATTGTTCTTGGTGTTCATCTTGATCTTCAAAGTATTCTTGGTGTTCATCTTGACATTCAAAGTTTTCTTGTTTGTTCTCTGTGTTTTGATCTAAAATTTCTAAGTTTAGTGTCATTTTGTTATTTTTCTCTTTCCTCATTAAAATTCAAAAATTTAAAAAAAATATCTTTTCCTTATTTTACTCATAAATTTCGAAATTTTGCATTAATTTAGTCAAATATTTTCAAAATCATATCTTTTTTTTAGTCAAGTCAATAGTCTAATTTCAAAAATTGATCTTTTCAAATCTTTTTCAAAAATCAAATCTTTTTAATTTCTTCAATCATATCTTTTTTTTTTATAAATTGCAATCATATCTTCTCAATCATATATTTTTCAAAATAATTTTCAATCATAACTTTTTTTTTATAAATTGCAATCATATCTTCTCAATCATATCTTTTTTAAAATAATTTTCAATCATATCTTTTTGATTGCTAATTCCAAAATCTTTCTAATTAATTAATTAATTTATTTTTCAATTTGCTTTTATTTTATTTTCCTCTAATTTTCGAAAACCATATCCAAAATTTTTCAAATCTTTTTAATTAATTAGCCATTTTAGCATTCGAATTATTTATTTATCTTTTTACTTTTTCTTAAATTTTCAAAACTTTTATTTTATTTTTTTCGGTTACTTTTAATTAAATAAAATAAAAAAAATTCATATCAATTCCCTTTTCTCCATCATGGACCTAAGTGGAAGTGAACAGTCCAGAAAGACTCTGGGGTCATATGCTAACCCCATTACAGCTGCATATGGGAGTAGCATCTGTATACCTCCCATCAAAACAAGCAGTTTTGAGCTAAATCCTCAGCTCATTATCATGGTGCAGCAAAATTGCCAGTATTCCGGTCTTCCACAGAAAGAACCTACTGAGTTTCTGGCACAGTTCTTACAAATTGCTGACACAATACGTGATAAAGAAGTGTATCAGGATGTCTACAGATTATTATTGTTTCCATTTGCTGTAAAAGATCAAGCTAAGAGGTGGTTAAATAACCAACCCACAGCAAGCATAAAAACATGGAGACAATTAACAGACAAATTCCTGAATCAATTTTACCCTCCAAAAAGGATGACACAGCAAAGGCTGGACATCCAAGGCTTTAAACAAGAGGATCATGAATCCCTTTATAATGCCTGGGAGAGGTATAGAGGGATGCTAAGGAAATACCCCTCTGAAATGTTTTCAGAGTGGGTACAGTTAGACATCTTTTACTATGGGCTTACAGGAAGAGCTCAAATGTCTCTAGACCACTCAACTGGTGGATCTATACACATGAGAAAAACAATTAAAGAGGCTCAAGAACTCATAGATACAGTTGCTAGAAATCAACATCTGTACTCAAACAGTGAGTCCTCCATAAAAGAAGAGGCTATGGCAGTAACTACTGATCCTAATCCTTAAGAACAGATTGTTGAACTTAATCAGCAATTACTCCTTATGACAAAATAATTAGCAGAATTCAAAGAGATGCTCCAAGACACTAAAAATGCTAACAAGAATATGGAAGCACAATTGAATCAGACAAGACAGCAGCTATCTAAACAGATAACAGAAGAATGCCAAGCTGTCCAATTAAGGAGCGGGAAGACATTGAATAAATCAGCTCAAAGTAGCAGAAAGCCAAGAAAGGAACAACTGATAGAGGACGACCAAATCACTGCCAAAAATCCCTCTGAGGACAGTAAGAGCCCAGAGAGGAATAATTCTGGCGTTCAAACGCCAGAAAAGGGTGAAAGACTGGCGTTAAACGCCCAGTGGATGCCCAATCCTGGCGTTCAAATACCAATGAGGGATCAGACACCTGCAAGTACTGATAGTAACCCCTCTAAGAAGGCTTCTCCAACCACCTCTGTAGGGAATAAACCTGCAGCAACTAAGGTTGAAGAATATAAAGCCAAGATGTCTTATCCTCAGGATAAACAATTTTCCCGCTTTGCAGACTATCTCAGGACTCTTGAGATAAAGATCCCATTTGCAGAGGCACTTGAGCAAATACCCTCTTATGCTAAGTTCATGAAAGAGATCTTAAGTCATAAGAAGGATTGGAGAGAAACTGAAAAAGTGTTTCTCACTGAAGAATGCAGTGCACTCATTCTGAAAAGCTTACTAGAGAAGCTTCAAGATCCAGGGAGCTTTATGATACCATGCACAATAGAGGGTGCTTGTACTAAGACAGCTCTATGTGACTTTGGAGCAAGTATCAATCTAATACATGCATCCACCATTAGAAAGCTTGGCTTGACTGAAGAGGTCAAACCAACCCGGATATGTCTTCAACTTGCTGATGGCTCCATTAAATACCCATCAGGCATAATTGAGGACATGATTATCAAGGTTGGGCCATTTGCCTTTCCCACTGACTTTGTAGTACTGGAAATGGAGGAGCACAAGAGTGCAACTCTGATTCTAGGAAGACCTTTCCTAGCAGCTGGACGAACTCTCATTGATGTCCAAAATGGGGAAGTGACCCTGAGAGTCAATGAGGATGAGTTCAAGTTAAATATTGTCAAAGCTATGCAGCATCCAGACATGTCAAATGACTGCCTGAGCATTGATATTATTGACTCCCTGGTAGAAGAGGTCAATATGACTGAAAGTCTTGAATCAGAGCTAGAGGACATCTTTAAAGATGTTCAGCCTGAGCTGGAGGAATCAGAGGAAATAAAAGAGCCTCTGAAAATCCCTCAGGAAGAGGAGAAACCTCCTAAACCCGAGCTCAAACCACTACCACCATCCCTAAAATATGCATTTCTGGGAGAGGGTGACACTTTTCCAGTGATCGTAAGCTCTGCTTTAAATCCACAGGAAGAGAAAGCACTAATTCAAGTGCTAAGGACACACAAGACAGCTCTTGGGTGGTCCATAAGTGACCTTAAGGGCATTAGCCCAGCAAGATGCATGCACAAGATCCTATTAGAGGATGATGCTAAGCCAGTGGGTCAACCACAGAGGCGGCTAAATCCAGCCATGAAAGAAGTGGTGCAGAAAGAGGTCACTAAGTTACTAGAGGCTGGGATTATTTATCCTATTTTTGATAGCTCCTGGGTGAGTCCTGTCCATGTTTTCCCTAAGAAGGGAGGAATGACAGTGGTTCATAATGAAAAGAATGAACTAGTTCCTACAAGAACAGTTACAGGGTGGCGTATGTGTATTGACTATAGAAGGCTCAATACAGCCACTAGAAAGGATCATTTTCCTTTACCATTCATAGACCAGATGCTAGAGAGACTAGCAGGTCATGAATACTACTACTTTTTGGATGGCTATTCAGAATACAACCAAATTGCAGTAGATCCTCAGGACCAAGAGAAAACAGCATTCACATGTCCTTTTGGAGTATTTGCTTACAGAAGTCTGCCCTTTGGTCTATGTAATGCACCTGCAACCTTTCAGAGGTGCATGCTCTCTATCTTCTCTGATATGGTAGAAAAATTTCAAGAAGTCTTCATGGATGACTTTTCAGTATTTGGAGACTCATTCAGCTCCTGTCTTGACCATTTAGCACTTGTTCTGAAAAGATGCCAAGAGACCAACCTATTTTTAAACTGGAAAAAATGTCACTTCATGGTGACTGAAGGAATTGTCCTTGGGCATAAAATTTCTAACAAGGGAATAAAGGTGGATCAAGCTAAAGTGGAAATAATTGAAAAATTACCACCACCTGCCAATGTAAAGGCAATCAGAAGCCTTTTGGGACATGCAGGATTCTACAGGAGGTTTATAAAGGATATTTCAAAAATTACAAAACCTTTGAGTAATCTGCTAGCTGCTGACAAGCCATTTGTATTTGACACCTCAGGATCTGTGGATCCCACAGGATCCCCACCAACCTCAACTCACTCTCTTTTCACAATTTTTTATAATAATCTTCCTTAAATACCCTTCACTATTCAAATTCAAACCACTTTCCCTCCCGAACCCCCCTCCATCTCCTCTATTTTTTCTTCTTCTACTCTCTTCTCTCTTTTTTTGCTTGAGGAGGAGCAAACCTTCTAAGTTTGGTGTGGTAAAAGCATTACTTTTTGTTTTTCCATAACCATTTATGAGGACAAGCCCATCACTAAGAAAAGGATGGAGCAAATCAACACCTCTCTAGGAGAATTAAGTTCCAATATGGGACAACTAAGGGTGGAGCACCAAGAGCATTCCATCCTCCTTCATGAAATTAGAGAAAACCAAAGAACCATGAGGGAGGAGCAACAAAGTCAAGGAAGAGACATTGAGGAACTCAAGCACTCCATAAGATCTTCAAGAGGAAGAACAAGCCGCCATCACTAAGGTGGACCCGTTCCTTAATTTCCTTGTTCTTTATTTTCTATTTTTCAAATTTTTATGCTTTATATGTTTGTGTCTTTATTACATGATCACTAGTGTCTTAGTGTCTCTGCCTTAAAGCAATGAAAATGAATCCATCACCTTTCTTAAATGAAAAATATTTTTAATTGAAAAAGAAAAAGAAGTGCATGAATTTCAAATTTTAAAACAGTTTAGTTATTTTGATGTGGTGGCAATACTATTATTTTTCTGAATGAATGCTTGAACAGTGCATATTTTTGAATTTGATTGTTTATGAATGTTAAAATTGTTGGCTCTTGAAAGAATGATAGAAAAGGAGAAATGTTATTTGATAATCTGAAAAATCATAAAATTGATTCTTGAAGCAAGAAAAAGCAGTGAAAAGCTTGCAAAAAAAAAAAAGCAAAAAAAAAGAAAAAGAAAGAAAAAGAAAAAGCAAGCAGAAAAAGCCAATAGCCTTTTAAACCAAAAGGCAAGGGTGGAATAAAAAGGGATCCAAGGCTTTGAGCATTAGTGGATAGGAGGGCCCATAGGAATAAAATTCTGGCCTAAGCGGCTAAACCAAGCTGTCCCTAACCATGTGCTTGTGGCGTGAAGGTGTCAAGTGAAAACTTGAGACTGAGCGGTTAAAGTCGTGGTCCAAAACAAAAAGAGTGTGCTTAAGAGCTCTGGACACCTCTAATTGGGGACTCTAGCAAAGCTGAGTCACAATCTAAAAAGGTTCACCCAGTTATGTGTCTGTGGCATTTATGTATCCAGTGGTAATACTGGAAAACAAAGTGCTTAGGGTCACGGCCAAGACTCATAAAGTAGCTGTGTTCAAGAATCAACATACTTAACTAGGAGAATCAATAACACTATCTAGATTCTGAGTTACTATAGAAGCCAATCATTCTGAACTTCAAGGATAAAGTGAGATGCCAAAACTATTCAGAGGCAAAAAGCTAAAAGCCCCGTTCATCTAATTAATACTGATCTTCATAGATGTTTTTATAACTCATTGTATATTCTCTTCTTTTTATCCTATTTGATTCTTAGTTGCTTGGGGACAAGCAACAATTTAAGTTTGGTGTTGTGATGAGCGGATAATTTATACGCTTTTTGGCACTATTTTTAGTATGTTTTTAGTATATTTTAATTAGTTTTTATTATATTTTTATTAGTTTTTATTTAAAATTCACTTTTCTGGACTTTACTATGAGTTTGTATGTTTTTCTATTATTTCAGGTATTTTCTGGCTGAAATTGAGGGACCTGAGCAAAAATCTGATTCAGAGGCTGAAAAAGGACTGCAGGTGCTGTTGGATTCTGACCTCCCTGCACTCGAAATGGATTTTCTGGAGCTACAAAAGCCCAATTGGCACGCTCTCAATTGCGTTGAAAAGTAGACATCCTGGGCTTTCCAAAAATATATAATAGTCTATAATTTGCTCGAGATTTGATGGCCCAAATAGGCATTTTAAGTCAGCTCAAGAATTCTGGCGTTTAACGCCGGAACTGGCATAAAAACTGGAGTTAAACGCCCAAACTGGCACAAAAGCTGGCGTTTAACTCCAAGAAAAGTCTCTACATATGAAAAATTCAATGCTCAGCCCAAGCACACACCAAGTAGGCCTCGGAAGTGGATTTTTACATTAAACACCCTAGCTTACTCATTTTCTGTAACCCTAGGTCACCAGTTTACTATAAAAACTACTTTTAGTGATTCATCTTGTACCTCATGATACTTTACATGTTTCTTATTGTATTCTCTACGGCATGAGTCTCTAAACCCTATTGTTGGGGGTGAGGAGCTCTGCTGTTCTTCATGAATTAATGCAATTACTACTGTTTTCCATTCTATCATGCTTGCTTCTATTCTAAGATATTCATTCGCACTTCAACCTGATGAATGTGATGATCCGTGACACTCATCACCATTCTCACCTATGAACGCGTGCCTGACAACCACCTCTATTCTACCTTAGATTGAATGCATATCTCTTAGCCTCATGATTCACATCAGAGTCTTCGTGGTATAAGCTAGAATTATTGGCGGCCATTCTTGAGATCCGGAACGTCTAAACCTTGTCTGTGGTATTCTGAGTAGGATCTGGAAAGGGATGACTGTGACGAGCTTCAAACTCGCGATTGTTGGGCGTGTGACAGATGCAAAAGGATCAATGGATCCTATTCCAGCATGATCGAGAACCGACAGATGATTAGTCGTGCTGTGACAGTGCATTTGGAACGTTTTCACTGAGAGGACGGGAAGTAGCCATTGACAATGGTGATGCCCAACATAAAGCTTGCCATGGAAGGAGCCTTGCGTGTGTGAAGAAGAAGATAGTAGGAAAGCAGAGATTCAGAAGACAAAGCATCTCCAAAGCCTCAACATGTTCTTCATTACTGCATAACAAGTATTTATTTCATGTTCTTTTACTTTTTACAATTAAATCTGAGAATTATTGATATCCTGACTAAGAGTTACAAGATAACCATAGCTTGCTTCAAGCCAACAATCTCCGTGGGATCGACCCTTACTCACGTAAGGTATTACTTGGATGACCCAATGCATTTGCTGGTTAGTTGTGCGGAGTTACAAAAGTGTGATGGTAGTTTCGTGCACCAATCTCATATAGAGGTTTTGGTTGTGGTTCCTTCTCAACTCCTTGAGCTTGTTGCAGCATTTCTACATCTTCCATTTCTTTCCAGTATGAGCTTAAGTGTATTGAGAGTGACTCATCAGGTGCCTCTTCCAAGTTTGGATCTCTCAGATCAATCTTCTTACACTCTTCTTCTTGATTGGGATCTTGCAAACTCTTGAAGACAGGAAACACTATATACTCTTCGTGCACTCTCAGCATTAATTCTCCCTTCTCAACATCTATTAATGCTTTGCCTGTAGCTAGAAAAGGTCTCCCTAGAATGATGGGGGTGTTATGATCTTCCTCTATGTCTAGAATGACAAAGTCAACTGGGAGGAAAAATTTTCCCACCTTTACCAGTACATTCTCCACAACTCCAAGTGCTTGCTTAATGGATTTGTCTGCCATTTGGAGAGCTATCTATGTGGGTTTTAATTCATGAATTTGAAGCTTCTTTATCAAGGATAGAGGCATCAAATTGATGCTTGCACCAAGGTCACAAAATGCTCTCTCAATTACTATGTTGCCTGTGGTGCAGGGGATATGAAAGCTCCCTAGGTCTTTCCTCTTTCTTGGCAATTCTCTCTGGATGATGGCACTACATTCCCTGGTCATCACAACTATTTGTCCTTCTTTTTGGGATCTTTTCTTTGTCAACAATTCCTTCATGAACTTAGCATATAGTGGCATCTGTTCAAGTGCTTCTATAAAGGGGATGTTGATGTGCAGTGTCTTGAATATCTTGAAGAATTTGGAGTATTGCTTCTCTTTGTTCTCTCCCTTGAACCATTGAGGATATGGTAGCATTGGTTGGTATGCTTCCACTACCTTCTTCTTGGTTGAGTTATCATTCTGTGTGGGAAGTTCTTGCTCCTTCATTTCTTCTTTTGAGCCTTCTTTGTTATGTTCTTCTTGAGTAATAGCTTCCTTCTCCACCTTCTTTCCACTTCTCAAAGTGATTGCTTTGCACTCTTCCCATTTGATGGCTTTTCCTGTGTCTCTTGGGTTGTTTTCAGTGGTACTAGGGAATGCATTTGTTCACTTTTCACCTGTCTCTGTAATTTGTTTAGCCATTTGTCCCATCTGTCTCTCAAGATTTCTTATTGAGGCCTCTTGGTTTTTGAGTGTCAGGGCTTGATCTTGTCTTGTCATTTCTTGAGTTTTGATGAGTTTCTCCATCAATATTTCTAAGTTAGAAATCATCTGAGAGTCTGGATGTGGTTGCATGGGATGTGATAGCTGTTGGTGAAAGTTATTTGGAGCATTGAGATGGGTGTCTTGTGAGTTATTGTGGGGTGGATGATACGTGTTTTGTGGGTTTTTGTATTGGTTAGAGTTGTTGGATGAATGATTGTGGTTGTTTGTGTTGCGAGAGTTATTGGAATTGTGGTTTCTCTGCCATTGATTTTGATTCTCTCCCCACTTCAGATTAGGGTGGTTCCTCCAAGAAGAGTTGTAAGTGTTTCCATGGAACTCATTCTGTCCAGCACCTTGGTTATGCATGTATTGAACCTGTTCAGGCTGCTACTCTTCATAGCTCTTTTCTTGTTGTCCCCACACCATTGGTGGCTGATTGGTTGTGCTTACTGCTGCAAGTTGTAGTCCATCCATCCTCTTTGACATCATCTCCATTTGTTGTTGTAGTTGCTGATGCATCATCTTATTGTGAGCTAATATTGCATCAACTCCTTCAAGTTCAAATACACCTTTCTTTGGAGCTGCTTGTCTTTCAGAGTAGTAGAAGTACTCATTGTTGGCCACCATGTCTATGAGATCATGTGCCTCTTGAGCAGTTTTCATCATTTACAAAGATCCTCCTGAAGAATAATCCAAAGCTTTCCTTGAAGGCATGGACACTCACTAAACATTCCTTCTGGACACCTTCTAATCAAAGCTTTATACCTCTCCCAGGCTTCATACAATGATTCTCCTTCTAGCTGTCTGAAGGCTTACACATCAGTTTTTATCTTAATGACTCTCTGGGGTGGATAGAATTTGGCTAAAAATTTGCTAACTAAATCATCCTAATTGGTGATGCTTTCTTTAGGGAAGGTTTCTAACCAATGTGTGGCTTTGTCTCTCAGTGAAAATGGGAATAACAAGAGTTTATAGATGTCAGGGTGGACTCCATTGGTTTTGACAGTGTCACAGATTCTCAAAAACACAGAGAGGTGTTGGTTTGGATCTTCAGCAGCACTTCCTCTATATTGACAATTATTCTGAACCAGGGTAATCAATTGAGGCTTGAGTTCGAAGTTATTAGCATGGACATTGGGGTTAGGATACTGCTACCATAATTCCTTGGGTTGGGGATAGTGTAAGAGGCTAAAACTCTTATCTGAGGCTGGCCATTGTTGTTAGCCACATCCTCAAGTGGATTTGGGATGTTACCCTCCATTTCTTGATCCTATTCTTCTGATTCTTCTTCTCCTACAACTCCCTTTCCTATTGCTTCTCTTCTCAATCTCAAGAGTGTCCTCTCTGGCTCAGAATCAAAAGAGGTGGGTGCACCTCTTTTTCCTCCTAGCATACAACACAAACAAAACCAAAAAACAAAAATAAAACAATCTACTGCTAGAGTGTGGTTAAGGTTAGTTAAAACAAAATCTCAAACAGTTAAAATACTTAACAAAAACAAAGAAAAAAATGCTTAATCTGGATTATCACCTACTTAATCATTGTCAATCTAAATCAATCCCCGGCAACGGCGCCAAAAACGTGATGAGGGAAAAATGAGTCCACACAAACTCACCGGTAAGTGTACCGGGTCGCATCAAGTAGTAATAACTCACAGGAGTGAGGTCGATCCCACAGGAATTGATGGATTGAGCAACTTTAGTTTGGTGACGAATTTAGTTAAGCGAATAGTTGATGATTTAAGTGAAATTCGATTAACAGAAGTGAAATTGCAAGTAAACTAAAGTGCAGAATGAAAATTGGCTGAAGCTGAAAGTGCTGAAGGAGTAAATTGCAGAAACTTAAAGTGCAAGAAATTAAATGAGCAGAAACTTAAAGTGCAAGGAAGGTAAATAACTGAAACTTAAAGAGCAAGGAATTAAATGAGCAGCAACTTAAAGTGCAAGGAAACGTAAATTGCATGAAGAATAAAGGGAATTGGGTATTGGGAACCAAAACAGATCTGGAAAATATAAATTGCAGTAAATCAAAGAACTCTCAGATGAGGAAATTCATAAAATAGATCAATCAAAATTCTGGTACCAAAACAGAAATGGAAAATTGCAAAAGGATTAAAACAGAACTAAGACTAAGATCTCAAGCGCTCTCTTAACAAAACAGGAAAGAAGAAATTGCAGAGAAAAGAAAACTAGAAAGAAAACTAAGATCGGATCTCCAATTCCTAAAACTAGAAGTAGGGAAAAATAAAAGAAAACTCCAAGATGAAGAAATTCAGAAGAATTCTCAAATCAGAGTTTCAAAACTAGAAACAGAAAATCAAAGGTTGCAGAAGAGGGAAAACGAAACAGAAAGGTAAATTCAGATCTGATCTCTCTAATTCTAACAAATTCTAAAAGAAAATTTAAAAGAGAGCTCCCTTATGAAATCAAAATCTTCTCTATTTATACACTTTTCAATTTTGGCTTCCCGTCATTGAAGTGGGCTTTTTGGCCTTATATGGAGTGGATTAGAATTGCAGCTTCCAGGGGCCGTTGCATTCTCAAAGTGAGTGCAGCGTTCACTTTTCCACGCGTACGCATCTTTGACGCGTGCACGTCCTTTTTTTCTTTTTGTTCATCGACGCGTACGCTTCAAGTACGCGTGCGCGTCACTATCAACTTCAGCTCCAAACATGCTTGTGCGCCATGATCACGCGTACACATCCTCAGTAGCGTTCTCTTATTGAGCGCTATGTTTGCTTAATGAACACTGCCCCACGCGTGCGTGTGGGTAGCAAAATCTCAATTCAGGCTTCAGTGCCAGCCAGGCGTGCACGTGCTTTGTCCTAGATGCACCATCGACGCTTGCGTGTCATGCACGCGTGCGCGTCGATTTCAAAACTTTGCCTCCAAACTTGAACATGCTCGAAAACGCTGAGTAAATGAACATAGCGCTCTTTTTGAAAACGAGCGCCAACCACTATCACGCGTATGCGTCGTGCACGCATACGCGTGGATCTTCAAAAATCCATCCCTTACGCGTGAGTGTCCGTTACGCGTGCGCGTCGCAAGTATGCGTGGCGTTCATTATTTGAACGCAACGTTGTACTGCAGTGCTTCTCCTTTTCTTCATTTTCTCACCTGAATTCAACCAAACAAGCAATCAAAGTCTTACCAAAATCACAAGAATTTTCATCAATCATAATAATCACTTAATTCTTACCTAAATCTCATGATTTTGTATAAAATAAATGATGTTTGATTGAATCAAAATAATCATGAAATTCTACTCCAACCACTTACTTATTGTACAAGAAAGTGCATAAAACCTAATAAAACAACTGAAAAATGCTTGTGAAACTAGCATAAGATGACTTGTCATCAAGCTAGCAGCCAACTGGAAGGGGCCATACCGAGTTACAGAAGTACTAGGAAAGGGTTACTATAAGGTGGCCGACCTCTAAGGACGGGAACTACCAAGGTCATGGCACGTCTGTAACCTAAGAAGGTACTATACTTAGAGAAAGATCTCAGACCAAGGCGCACTCTTTTTCCTAAGAAGGTTTTTTAATGAGGTGTCGCACCAAAATCTAAAAAACTACCCGACCTAGAAGGGTAAGCACTCACATGTACACACTTTTGATTTATATTTTATCTGATTATTATTTGAATGAAAGTTATCGATTCCCTAAAAAGTTTCTTACTGAGACGTATTAATTTATGCTCATAAAACACAAAATTCATCGCCTGATAAGAGAGGTTGGCAAGGTGAAGCGATAGAAGCTCAAGTTAATGCAAGGAGTTATAAAAAGTAACCCAAAAAAAGTGACCTGACGAGGTCTAACTAGAAATTGGATTACTAAAAATAACTTAAGAAGGCCCGACAGAGAAGTCGGACCAATGAAAGGATCACTTAAAGGGGACAAAAACACCTCGCAAGGGCCAAAGAAAGGTTAAAAAACCAGGGCCTGAAGTGCTCGGCTAAAAGGGTACAAAGCCCTGAAAGGAATGTTGCTTAAAGCAAGAGCACGATCTCAAGACGAAGCTAGAAAGCCGTCCCAACAAACTACAAAGAAAAGGTTCTATGTAAGAACATTACCTAAAAAAGTTGTTGGGAACTGGCTAAAAAGCCCGGACAATGGAGTCATAAAGGTCGACGTCAATAAAGCGTGATCTAAGAAGCAAAAGGTTGTATTGCCATGAAAAAGGCAACAAACCAAGGAATCCTAAGGTATAGAAGAAACCACAAAGGGACCACATTGCCATAAAAGCAAGAGGGTTGAAGAGCAACCCCCAAACAAAGGTTGAAAAACAACCTCCAAATACAAGCATATTAACAGAAGCAAACTCAATGCATCGTTCGACAATACGATCAAAACATTAAAGACTCAAAGGCTGCCTAAACGGTAGTCCAAGAGTTTAAAGTGTTTGTTTTTAAAATAAAAGTTGCTAAAAAGCAATGATAAACCACTATTTTATGGTTTATCTTGTGCTAATTGAGTGGTTTTTATCAATTCTTTGCTCACTTATTCATATAATTTGCATGGTTTTACAAATCCTTCCTAATTCTATGATATAGTTGAAAACATGTTTCCTGGGCCTTTAAACTGCCAATTTTAATTACCCTTTATTACCATTCGATGCTGTGATCTGTGAGTTAAGTGTTTTCAGGATTTATAGGACAGGAATGGCTTAGAGGATGGAAAGAAAATATGCAAAATTGGGAGGAACGCAAGAAAATGAAGTTTTGAGAAGCTGGCAGTGACGCATACACATGGGCAACGCGTACGTGTGACTAGTGCAGAAGACAAGCGACGCGTACGCGTGACTGACGCGTACGTGTGACAAGAAATTTTGTCAAGCGACGCGTACGCGTGACATATGCCATGTGCAGAAATTGCAGAAAGCGCTGGGAGCGAATTCTGGGCTCCTTTTTGGCCTAGTTCCAAGCCCGAGAACACAGAATAGAGGCTGCAGAGTGGGGGAATCATTCATTCATTCATACAACTTTCATTCACATTTTTTTTAGGTTTTAGATGTATTTTCTAGAGAGAGAGGCTCTCTCCTCTCTCTAGATTTTAGGATTCTTAGGTTTAGCTATTTTCAATTTTAGATTTCTACTTTACTTTACTTTAGTTTCTCTTCTACTCTTATTTGTTCTAGTACTTTAGTTTATCTATCTTCCCTTGTTGATTATTCTATGTTGCCAATTTAGTTTATGAATTCTCATGTTAGATTTGATTTTCTATTTAGTACAATTTGAGGTATTTCATATTTATTGCTTCTTCCTTTATTTGTTATCATTGATGCTTGCAATTGTTGGTTTTAGATTTTACATTGTCTATTGTTCTTCTATGCTTTTATTTTGTGCCTTCCAAGTGTTTGATAGAATACTTGGGGGTTTTAAGTTAGATTTTTATGTTCTTAGCTTTGGTTGAGTAATTGGAGACTCTTGAGTTATCAAACTCCTTTGTTGATTGATAATTGAAAGTTGCTAGTTGATTTGGATCCCTCTAAAGCTAGTCTTTCTTTAGGAGTTAACTAGGACTTGAGGAATCAAATTGATTCATCCACTTGACTTTCTTTCATAGTTAGAGGTTAACTAAGTGGGAGAAATAGACAATCCTCATCACAATTAATAAGGATAACTAGGATAGGACTTCTAGTTCTCATACCTTGCCAAGAGATTTATTAGCTATTAGTTTACTTTCTTGCAATTTACTTTTCTTGTTCCCTATTCAAAACCTCAAAAAGATACTTTTTCATAACCAATAATAACTACACCTCCCTGTAATTCCTTGAGAGACGACCTGAGGTTTAAATACTTCGATTTATTTTATTGGGTTTACTTTAGTGACAACTAAATTTTTATATGAAAGAATTCTTTGTTGGTCTAGAAATTATACTAGCAACAGGAATTTATTTTGAATTCTTTACTAGCAAAAATCCTCTCATCAAGCAACAAAGTGTCAAAGAATCATCCACAGAAACTTACAAAAACCAATTTTAACAAGTCCACAGGTCGGACTATACCAATACATAAGGGAATCATAGGGGATCCAAGTTCGCCCCAGTAGCAACATCTTTAGGACGAGGAGGAGGCATGGTCAAGATTGGGGTGGCATTGACAACTCTATCTGGCCCATTCAAAATCTCTAGGCCGGGCTTGGGCTCAGAAGGGGCCACCTCGGCAGAAGAAGCTGCAGTAGTAGGAGCAGAGGAAGCCTTAGGTGGTGGCACAAGAGGAGGACCCTCATCATCATCATCTGAGGCAGGCACAATCTTGCCGTCCTCCACCACATTGTCCATAATGAATAAGGAGAGGCTGACATCAGGAGCAAGAACTCGAACCTGGGCCTTTAAATTTTCATACATAACAGTCATATTGCCCACCATATGGCCCTGAAGCTCGGCGTAATCATCCTGGGCAGATTGAAGCCTCTCCTTAGCTTCCAACAGCTCGCCATAAGTCCGAGTCTAGCTCTTCTTATACTTTTTAGCAGCCTCCTCGGCCAGATTAGCAGCTGACTCTGCCACAGTAGCCCGATCCTTCTCTTTCTCTATATCAATCTCTAATTTAGCAACCTTGGCGTCCATCTTGTCCTTCAGACCCTTCACCCTATCATATTCAGCCTTGGCATCCTCCAAAAAGGCCTTGGTAGCATGGACAGAGGACTCCCGGACAACTCGGGATAAAGCTGCACTGAGGTTAGCCATCCGAATACTGTTGCTGGATATAAAATAAAGATGATGCAGGATGGAGACATCGTTTAAAGGAACTTTACCGTGAGGAGTAATTAATTATGTGGCAAAAGCCACACCATCGAACTCTTTGTCATTCAAATTATAAGTCCCAACAATCTTTTACTTTCTGGGAGGAGGACCAACTGAAGTAGGGGAAGAGGAAGCGCTAGCAGTCGAAAAAGGGGGATCAGTAGGAATCGTTCGGACTCTAGGGGTCGGGATGACTTTCCTTGGCTCCTGAGGATTAGAGGCCGGCTTCTTCGGAGGCAATTGACAAGAACTCTACCCCAACGTCTTCTTGGACAAGTTTTGAGCAGCAACTGCCTTCTTGGCTTTACAAAATATCTTCATAGAATCAGAGGAAGACAATATCTCTGAAAAGAATCCAGCAAAAATAGTCACACAATAGATAACGACAGGATCACAATCAATAAACAAAAACTAATACGAAGGATAAGATCAGACACTACCTAGCTCAGAACGGAGAATAGTGGGATCCCCTAAGAATTTTTTGGTGTCCAGATGAGGAGGCTCTCCCCTAATGCTCCTCTAAAACACCCATAAAAGCCTGTTCAACCTTATCTAAACTCTCCCAGGGAGACTTAAGAACTATGGGCTCTCTCTGCCACCATAAAGGAAAGGTCGGCTCATCGTTTTCATCCAGGAAAAAGGGGCGAGCACCCTCAATAGCTCAGACTTTGAAATAATAATTCTTAAAGTCCCGAAAGGAGTCATCAAACATGGAAAAGACCTTTCTACCCTGGGTAGCTCGAAAGGAGATCCAAGAAGCTTTCTTCTTGGTCGCCCCAGGTTTAGTCAGCATAAACAAAAAGAGAAAAAGAGATAGGATAGGTTGGACACCCAGCTCCTGGCACAACAGCTAGAAAATCTTCATAAAAGCCCAAGAGTTAGGGTGAAGCTGTGAAGGGGCCACATTGCAGTTCCACAAGAGTTCGGTCTCAAATTCGAAAAAAGGAAGGGTAATGCCTAACTGGGTAAAGAAGTAGTCATAAGCATAGAAAAAAGGACGCTCTGCCTGAACTAAAGGAGGAAAACTAACTCTCTCTTCAGGATCGGATGATACCAGTTCATAATTCTTCTCATCATCCCTACTACTACAAACCCTATGAAACCTCCTAAGCTTCTCACAGTACTCAAGGTCGGCTACAGTAACACACATTAGGACTATGGAATCTAACCAATCGGCCATACCAACAAGGATCTTTGTGGACATCTCGACAATATTCGTACGAGAAGACATATAGAAACTACACCTACAGCAAGAAAATACAAATGGTCACTACCAAACAACTCGGACAGCAATAGTAAAAGAAAAAAAAACAACCAACAAGAAAAATGTATAATAGCAAAAGGGCACCCCAGGATTCATACAAAGCAAAGAAATCAACACCAAAAGCCCAGGGGCACCCTTTGGAGGCAACAGCACAGAACACAGAAAGAGTAATGTCGCAAAAAACAACAAAACCCTAGACTTCTCAAACAAAGTAAACATCAGAAGGTAGTGACAGAAGCCTAAGCACCTACATTTCCCAACAAACAAAGGAATACAAAAATCATCAGAAAGCTTCAACATTTTTTAAAGAGAAGCTCCACAAAGATAAAAACTTTGTACAAAAAGAAAACATGCAAGAGTAAAGCGCAAAGGAGGGCGACAAATAAACTATGTAAAACAAAAGGTGTAGCACCAACCTGCAGAAGAAGACGAGCGAGCAAGTAGCAAGCCATGAAAAAAACTCCACTAAGAGACGGAAACTCCAAAAATCCAAGAAAGAAACAATTTTGGAGTGCTGGGACAGTCAGAAGATGAACAAAATGATGCTTATTTTCACTGAGTAAACAAAGCGGAGCAAAGAAAGAAACTGAAAGCAAAAGTCTAAACCCTTTCAATTTCAAATTAAGCGAGGGAATGGAACGGCAAAAGGAATTAAAAGCCCTATTAAAAGGCATTAAATAGCGCGTGCGTATTCCCAAGGAGGTAACCTCCTCGAGGAATAAACGCAGCAATGAAGGAACGAAGACAAAAAACGCTCCATATTTAAAAAATAATACAAAACTGGCAAATGGAGGAGCAGACCGGACAAAAGATGCTTGAGCATGACTTCCCCAAAGATATTGAGGCTCAGAAAGCACGATCTCATGGAAAGGTCCGAGCTTAAGTAGGGGCACTGTTCATACCTTGAACCGAGCTGTTAGGTCCGGGTTGAATGAAGACAAAGCAACTGACCTCTGTAAGGTTGGTTATCACCGACCTCTCCTTAAAAGAGGTCAGCCAAATCACCAGAGAGGCCCAAGCAGGCCCAAAACAAAGGATCACCGCTCACCAGAAGGCGGTTGACCAAAAGATAAGGATCTCCTCCACAAAACGATAAGATAAGATAACCATCCTACCTCAAAGGAAGATCATCAAGCATTATTATAAATACACTAGAGCACTCAGGTATAACTGATACTCCAATTCTACCAAAAACCTGCCTAAAACCCGTACTGACTTAAGCATCAGAGTCTCTTGCAGGTGCTACCCCCCTCCGGTGAACAAGGACCCGCAGCGCCTCCAACATCAACAAGTCGAACACGACAGCCCAATCCAGATCTCAAGATCTCATCCGAGATTGACCTCCCTGTTTCAGGTAACACTTGGAACACTAGTATATATATATTTTTTTTATTTTGTGGACCCGACTTAAAATCCGACCAAACCCTAGAAAAAAGTAACACACACTACAAGAAAATCACCCATTCAACAACACTTTTTTAAGCTACATTTAAAAAGCATAACCTATTCATAAAATGTGCTACGTTTTTCTTTGTGTTACCCTTATAAGATAATCGAAAACACAATTATGGCATCATTTGAAAAGTGTCTCCTTAGATATTAAAAAGATTACTTATAAAGCGTATCCTTATCTTAATATTTATGGATACATTTTTCTAACCTAAAAGAATGCTTTTGAAGAGTAACCTAGGCTACATTTATTTATAGGCATGAGATATTGAGATAAGAATATTGAGACACAAAGTTATGTTTGACAGATAAGACATAGACAGAGACATCATGTCTAAAGACACTGAATTAGTGTATTTTATGTCCATCTTGACAGGAAGAACACAGAGACACTAATAAGAGACACAACTGATGCACGAAAATTTGTCTCTCAATAAATTTCCTTTGGCAAGTATACCGAATTGTCGTTAAGTAAAAACTCACAGTAGACTGAGGTCAAATCCAACAGGGATTGATTGGTTGGGAAACTTTAATCAAAGGAGTGTTCTAGTTGAACTTAAATAGAATTGAATTGGGAATTGAATGTGGGTCTTTGAGCTCAGTTGAAGTAGTTACAATCTCAGTGGACTTTGCTCAGCTTGCTAGAAGAGTTTGAGTCAGGTAGCTTTCACATTAGTCAGACCGTTAGTGTGGTTAACGTTAAGTGTAAATTCCTAGTTCGAAGACGTTAGTGACACTAACTTGGTCACTAACGTCCCTAAACCCCTTGAGTCATGTTAACCCCACTGTTAGTGGCACTAACGTAGCCTTTCCTAACCCTTGGTCATGTTAATGGTGCTAACTTCAACATTACGTTCCAAAGCATCCTTTCTTCCATGTTAGTGGCATTAACATGGCCATTAACGTGGGCATACCTTGGCTCGAACACGTTAGTGGTGCTAACTTCACCACTAATGTTTCAACCTCTTCTTTGTTCCACATTAGTGCCCATGTTAGTGGCACTAACGTGGGCTTCTCTGGCCATTCCTCACGTTAGTGGTGTTAACTTCACCACTAATGTTGCCTCTCTTCCTTTGTTCCACATTAATACCCATGTTAGTGCCACTAATGTGGGTATCCTTGGCCATTCCTCACGTTAGTGGTGCTAGCTTCACCACTAATGTTGCAAGCTCCTCATTCTTCCACGTTAGTGCCCACGTTAGTGGCACTAACGTGGGCTTATTAGTCCTTCGAGCACGTTAGTGGTGCTAACTTCACCACTAACATTGTAAGCTGCCCCTTCTTCTACGTTAATGGCCACGTTAGTGGCACTAACGTGGCTCTTCTCTGCTTCTTGTTACATGAAATCAATCAAACATAGTGCGTCAAAGTCTTGCTCTTGATCATGAGATGATGCATCATTCATTCTTTCATTCAATTCTTACATAATTCTCATAAAATTGGTTAGAATTCACAATGTTTGCTTGAATCAAGGTATGAGTGCATATTCAACCAAATACTTGCTTATTGCCTAAGAAAATACATGAAACTAACCTAAACAATACTAAAAATGGCTAGTAAAACTAGCCAAGATGCTCTGGCATCACAACACCAAACTTAAATCTTGCTTGTCCTCAAGAAAGTGATAAAATATAAGAAGAATGGATGAAAATGCAAGAGATACAAGTCCTTATTCAGAAAATTCAAATCCTTGGTTCATGGAGTTTCATGCATGGCAATTTAGGTTCATGTTCTTGCTAGCTTCTAGGCTACATTATGCTCTTGAATTCTCACTCTATTGCCTTCTATGAGACTCTTATTCTTTAATCCTCAACTTAGCTCTATTTTTGTTTTCTTCCTTCTTTGGAGCTTATTGTTTTCTTTAGCTAAGTATTCTGTGTTGAGACAACTCTTTAGGGTAGGATTTCAGCCAACACTTCTGAACCAATTGGTTCAAGGTGCTAGGTGTTGAAACACTCCTAAGGACTTAATCACCCAAGTCTCTTCTCAGCACATACACACCACAGGGCACATGGTTTGTTATTCATTCCTGAGACCTTGGTGTCCAGCACCTCTTTGGGTTGCTAAATGTGTTGTGACAAGGTTGCTCTTGATAGTGGACTTTCAGTTGATAATCCCGGGTTAGTTAACCCAAGTTATCAAATGATAAAGCACTCCTCAGAACCTAATCATCCAAGCAGATCCTTGCACAAAAACACCACAGACACATGCCTCAAGGTTCAAACTATTGGTGCCTAGCTTTATTTCTTGCTCTTTTCTTTTTTTGTTTCTTTCTAGGATCTTATTAATCATCTAAGTCTCATAGAGTGCATTTCAAGCTCATAATTCAAAAGATATCTTAGTCTTCTACCTTATTGATGAACCAACTTAGTTAGCAAATACCACCACAAACACTAGGACTTTATTCTGCACATTGGATTTCACTCTTGTTTTTCAAACCATTTTCTTTCATTTCTTTTATTGAACTTAAGAACACAGCATACAATTCAAGCAAGGATGCAGTGGCTTAGGCAACTAAGCTAGCAAGCACAAGATAAACTAAAAGGACTAAATCAAGACTGAATTAAAATTCCTAAACTACAATAGAAGCATATTCTATTTCATACATGATTTTCCTTATTTAAAGCTTTTAAAAGAAACTCCACCACCTTTTACTCTTTGATATGCTTTCCCTTCTTGCTCCTCTCTTCTTCTTGGTCTCCTTCCTAGTTGCTTGCATCTCGTCTTTTTTTTTCATTCAACTTCTTCAAGAATCCAGCATTCTCCATCCTCTTTCCCAATGCTTCTTTATGGTGCTTTGCCCTTCCCTCTTCTTGCTCTTTTAGCTCCTTATAGACTACATCATATCTTGGAATTGTTGGGTGTAAGTTATGCATGTACCCAGCCACATAAGTTAGCTTGGCCTGGGTGTTTATGTCATAATCAGCCCTGTTTATTTGCCTCCCTTCATTGAGCACATTAAACTCATTAAATGCCTTTATTTGAGCTATTTGTCGTTGGTTGAATTCTTGTATGCGTTTTTCTTGATGCACTTGTCTTTCGGACACTTGGCTAATGGCTTGAGAAAGTTGGGAGTAGTGCTCCTGTTGCTGCTCCATTAGTTGCTTGTGCAACTCTTTTTTGGTGATTTAGCAAGTGAAACTGGAAGTGTCTTTGTTGCTCTTGTCCTTCCATATATCGCCTTGTTAGTTCTTCAAGAGCTCCTTGGATGTGGCTTATGTCTGTGGTGGCTGAAGTATGTTGCTCTTCTTGTTGAGGTTCTTCTTGTTGTGCTTCTTCTTGAATCACTATTTTCCTTCTCTGAGGTCTTCTTTGCTGCTGAGCGGGTGCGACATAATTCATGTGCTGAGGCGTGATTGGTTTTCCAACTTTCAACCATATTGGATTTGCATCCTCAAAGGCCACCTTGGCCTTCATACAGAGCCTTAGAATAGTGCTTGGATACCCCAACCAGGCCTCCGGGTCATTTTTCTCCGAGATCTCTTGGATACCTTCAGCGATGATCCCATGGACATTTATGTCTCCACCCCTCATTATGTAGTGTACCATGGTAGCTCGAGCAATATTAACCTCTGAATTGTTTGAGGCAGGAAGGATAGACCTTCTCACGATCTCAAACCAATCCTTGGCCTCTGGGATGAGGTCTCTTCTTTTAATAAACTTAGGTGCTCCATTGGAGTCTCTCACCTAATCGGCCCCTACAACACATATGTGACTTACAATTTCCTCATGGTTAGGATCACCACTTATCCTTGATTGGTAACTTGCTCCCTCAAATGGCACAGCCCGTAGCTTAAGTACTCTCATGATAGACATTAGACTAAAATCAACCACCACTCCCCTCACGTAACTCTTGTAGGAGTCATCATTCTTATCTTCTCTAACTGCATTTGCGTAGAACTCTCTAACAAGGGTTGCACTCACTTTTGTGATTGGATCACAAAGGAGTTCCCACATTCTCCTTTCAATTTTCTCCCTGATTTCTGGGCGTTCATTCTCTCTGAATTGAAAGGCTAGTTCATGTACTATTTCCTTGTCTGTCATCCATCCAAATTATAGTGCATGATGCAAGATTTTGAATTTTCTTTTATCAAAGGGATGTTGCTCCATAGGTTCCTTCTCTTTTCTTCTATTGGAACTTGATGGTGCCATAGTTAAGGAACTGAATGCAAAAATACAAAGGAGTGTGGTGAGTCTAGTGAGTGAGGTGAGTTGGGGGTATGTTTTAAGGTAGAAGATCAATGGGTGATCAAGATGTTAACTATGAAAGAAGGAAGTGGAGGTATAATGGTATAAGGTAACCAAAGGAGTATAAGAATTGCATGTAGCTTGTAATGAAATAGGAGGTGCGGTAGGCAATGGTTTCAGTTGCATGAAAAGAAGGTAGTTTATATTAGAAGGTGGATAAATGAAGGGTAGAGATTGATCTTGAATGATGAGAATGGATGGTGTATGTTGTGAAGTGGTATGAGCACAAGGATCACCACTTTATGAGGTGATTGGGTTCAGTCTCCAAGGGTAGGGGCTATGACACATTGATCCCTCCAATGCTTGCATGGTAGCACTTCCCAAGGAATACCATTCAAAGACATGTGCCTAGCCTTTCATGAAGTGGCTGAACCTCCCTCCTTGGCTTGTCTTATCAATTCCATCCATTCTTCCTTTATTTCCCTATGTAAAAACAATAAAAGACCAAAAGTTAATTTCATATGTGGCGGGAATTGAAATATACCTAACTACTTTTTGAATTTTTATCAAATACTAACTAAAATAAACTAAGTGTTACTCATGAATTTAAATCAAATCAACTTCTTATAAGTTATGCGTACAACGTTGGTGAACACTAAACTTAGTTTGTGATCATGTGGTGCAAAAAAAGTTTGATCAAAGCTACTAAGATGCACATGATGTGATTATCATGTGTCTTCTTAGTGTGCCTTGCACACCAAACTTGTTGCTCACTATGTGTTGCATGCAAGAATTCAATTGAGTTCTTGTCAAAATAGAATCAATCATCATGAGTACTACTTTATTAACTACAATCAAAACACAACTAAAAGGATATAAAGCATGGGTTGCCTCCCATGAAGCGCTTCTTTAACATCATTAGCTTGACCGTTGGCCTTTGTCAGGGTGGTTGGTAATGTCTCAGATCTTCTCCTCTCACAGTGAATCTATCTCCACTTGCTTCTTTGAGAATCTCTACATGCTCCAAGGAAAGGATTCTGTTAACTGTGTACACTTGAGGTAGCTGAGATGGAATTATAGGAAGATGAGGTGGGATTAGTGGCTGATGGATTGATCTTACTCTGTCTCTAGGAGAAAAGTCTTCTGTAGGGATCTTCTTGTTCTTCCATCCTCTTGGCACCTTCTTCCCAACTCTTTTCCTTCGTTCAAGTGGTGCTTCAGTAATTCTCATGTCAGGAGGGTCCTTGTTGATTGATTCTTTTGAACCTTGAGGTCTCAGCTCCTCCTTGGACTTCTTGGATTATTGTATCACTTAAACTTCTTATTTTTCTATCAAGGAGGTCTTCAGAGGCTCTGCTTGTGATTCACTGCTTCCCTCTTCCAGGAATAAATCCTTGTGATCATTCTTCAAGGCTCTGTTCTCTTGTTCAGATTCATGTGAAGGTTTGAAGACATGAAAGGTGAGTTGTTCATCATGTATTCTCAATATCAACTCTCCTTGCTCAACATCTATGAGTACTTTGGCTGTGGCCAAGAATGGTCTCCCCAGAATAATTGGATGAAGGTAGCTTTCTTCCATCTCAAGAACAACAAAGTCTGTAGGGAGGAAGTACCTCTCTACCTTGACTAGCATATTTTCAACAACTCCCAATGCTTGTTTCTGGGTCTCGTCAACCAGTTGAAGGGTTACATTTGTAAATTTCAACTCATTGATTTGCAGCTTCCTCATGAGAGATAGGGGCATTAGATTTATGCTCGCTCCAAGATCACAAAACCCTCTGTCAATCATTGGGTCCCCTATAGCACAAGGGATGTGAAAACTCCCTGGATCCTTCTTCGTTGTAGGTAAGTCCTTTTGGATGAGGGCACTGCTCTCTTTAGTCATCACTACTGTTTGTGCACCCTTCAAGGTACCCTTCTTGGTTAGCAACTCCTTCATGCATTTAATATATGAAGGCATCTGTTGGAGGGCTTCAATGAAAGAAATGTTGATATGAAGAGACTTAAATATATCCAGAAACCTGGAATATGTCTTCTCTTTCTCACCACCTCCGAGTCTCTGAGGGATGATAAACCCCAATTTTATGGTTTATCTTGTGCTTAATTTAGAAAATTTTATCAACTTTTTTCACATTTATTCAATGAAATAGCATGGTTTTCTAATTTTCCCTAAATTTGTGCTTAAGTGTGAAAACATGCTTTTTAGTCCTTAAAATAGCTAAATTTAATTCACTTTAATTCCATTCGATGCCTTGATATGTTTGTTAAGTGATTTCAGGTTTAGAAGGCAAAGATTGGATTGAAGGAATAAAGGAAAAGCATGCAAAGTGGGAGAACTCATGAAGAAATGAAGGAATCGCAAAGCTGTCAATCCTGACCTCTTCGCACTCAATCGATCATAACTTGAGCTCCAAATGAGGCGGTTCTAGTTGCGTTAGAAAGTTAACATCTGGAGATTCAAAATGATATAAAATTTTCCATAGTTGCCTGACGTTTAGAGACGCGTACGCGTGCATCACGCGCACGGATCAGTGGATCAGCGTGGGTCCATTTTAGCAACTCGTGGCCAGCAATTTTTAGCTCATTTTCACGCACGTGTTTGCATCCCTAAACGCCAGGAAAATTTAGCAAATTTTATATCATTTTGAAGCCCTGAATGTTAGATTTCTAATGCAACTTGAACCGCCTCATTTGGACCTCTGTAGCTCAAGTTATGATGGATTGAGTGCGAAGAGGTCAGGATTGACAGCTTTGCGATTCCTTCATTTCTTCATGAGTTCTCCCAATTTGCATGCTTTTCCTTCATTCCTTCAATCCAATCTTTGCCTTCTAAACCTGAAATCACTTAACAAACATATCAAGGCATCGAATGGAATTAAAGTGAATTAAATTTAGCTATTTTAAGGCCTAAAAAGCATATTTTCACACTTAAGCACACATTTAGGGAGAATTACAAAACTATGCTATTTCATTGAATAAATGTGAGAAAAGTTGATAAAATCTCCTAAGTTAAGCACAAGATAAACCACAAAATTGGGGTTTATCAAACCTCCCCACACTTAAACCAAGCATGTCCTCATGCTAAGAATAAAGAAGGACAAGAAAAGGGGTATGAACATTTATTCAATGTGAATAAACTATATGCACCTATCTATATGAATGCAACTAAATGCAAAATGATTCTACCTACTTGGTTAAAAGTAACTCAATCTCCAAGAGCATGTATGAACAAGTAGGGCTAAGATCATATAATGATTCATGAATCCTACCAATTCAAATATCAACATGAAGTTCAAATAGACTTGCAAGAAGAAAGCTCATGAAAGCCGAGAACAAGGAATTGAGCATCGAACCCTCACCGGAAGTGTATCCACTCTAGTCGCTCAAGTGTATAGGGTCAATCACTCAATTCTCTTCTAATCATGATTTCCATAATTTATTTTTTATCTAACTATCAACAATTATTCAATGTATGCATACATTCATCATGAGGACTTATTCATAGGTTGTAATGGGGCTAGGGTAAAGGTAGGGATGTATATGGTCAAGTGAGCTTGAAATTTGAATCTTTGATTATCCTAAGCTCTCTCCAAACACATATAACAACCTATACAATTCTAATACAATACCTAGCTACCCATGATTCCCACTTTTTCACATACTCATGTATTCTCCTTAATTCACATTCCATATGCATTGTTATTGTTACTTTACTTTGGGGGCATTTTTGTCCCCTTTTTTATTGCTTTTCTTTTTCCATACATTTTTTCTTTTATTTTTCTTTTTCTTTTTCTACATTTTCTTTCACATTTTTTTCTTTTCAATCTAAAATATATACAAGGGCATCAATGTATATGGTTTTTACATTTAGTGCATGAATATGTACCCAATTCCTAATATTTTCAATCAAAAATACAAAATACACTTTTACCTCAACCAATGTCTCAAGTTTTCCATACCCAAATGATATACACCCTCACTAGCCTAAGCTAATCAAAGATCCAAATAAAGGACATTTATTATTTTTCACTTAGGGGTAGTGATATGCTAAGATTAAGAACAAAAGGGATTAAATAGGCTCAAAATTGGCTAACAATGGTTGATCAAAGGTAGGCTATTTAGGTAAGAGAGCTAAATGAAATGATGGCCTCAATCATATAAATGCATGTATACATAGAATAATGGACATATAGAATCAAACAAATCAAAGATCATAATCATAGAAAGAGAATGATGCACACAAGAATGAAAATCAGTGGTTATAAGATGTAACCACACACTAAAGCTCAAAACTCACATGCTTGTGTTCTTAGCTCAAAAACCATGTTCCAAAATAAATTCTTCAAGCAAGTTCATCAAAAAAATTTTCAAATTGGTGGGGTGCCCTAAAAATAGTTTTCTTGGAAAAGAAATCATCACCCTAACAAAGTAGTCCTAACATAAAAAGAAGTGGTAAAATATATACAATTTCTAACTAACATGCAACCTAACATGCAATGCAACGACTAACTACAAAGAAAATTAAGAATTGGTGTTGAAAGAAAGAGATTATTACCCATGGAGGTCGGTCGGACGACCTCCCCACAGTTAGAAATTTGCACCGTCCTCGGTGCATGCAAAGAAGAGCAAGGTGGATGGGTTGCTACAATTGATGAGCTCCTTCAAAAGGTTGTGCGGGTGAACTTGTTTGTTGCCCCATTTAGAAGCTTTTCCTTTTCCTCTTTTGGTGGCCAACCTAAAAGGAAAGAAAAAGAAAGAAAATTAAGCCCATAGCAAAGATATCAAACCAAATAGAACATAGGCGGGGGCTAATGCCAAATAAGAGTAAGATTTTCACTACATGTTAGCTACACATGTGAGTGAGAGAACAATATAGGTAAAGGACATATCAACTGATACTTGATGCAAGAGTAAAATCAAAACATGAGGAGCATGTTGAGCATTAAGTTCAAACAAGAATTGACACGAACAATATTAGTATAAGCATGAAAGTATTTGGTCTTATCCTAACTCAATGATAATGAAGTACAAAAACAAAGAATAATGAATTAGGAATGACTAAAGCACTAATCTTGTGTGTGGAATAAATATGACTATTAATGCTAAACAAGTCACGAAGCAGCAAAACAATGCAAGAAATTCTCAATAATTGAGTAAGAGAGTTCAACACCATTATTAAAATGAGAAACGTAGAAAATAAAATGAGAACAAGCTATAAAAATAAAATTAAAATGCAATGAATGAAAATAAGCAAATGCAATAAAAGAAAATGGAAGAATAGAAAAAGAAAATTTTTTTTATATGAGTATTTTATTTATTTATTTTTTTTATTTTTTTTAGAAACATAAAAACAGAATTTAACACTCTTCTAACCTATAAACATTCTAAAGCAACCAAAATTCAAATTTAACAAAAATATTTAAGTTTTTGAAAAAATTTTCAAAGACAAAACAAACAAAACTTGTACTTCAAGCAACCTACTTTAACAACAATCTAAACTAATCAAAACACACTACTACAACCTATCAGTCGAAACAAAATATATAAGAGTATAGAAAAGAAGAAAACTACCTATAATGGCAACTCAAATCGCTTATTAAGTATATATACAAGAGAATGGAAAGAGTTTACCATGGTGGGGTGTCTCCCACCTAGCACTTTTAGTTTAAGTCCTTAAGTTGGACATTTGGTGGAATCCTTGCTATGGTGGCTTATGCTTGAATTCATCCTGGAATCCCCACCAATGTTTGCATCTCCAATGTCCGCCGGGATCCCAAATTAAGCGCATAAAGCCTTCAAGTAAGCGTAGGTAAATGGCGAGGCCCCAAGAGTATTGGTTGTTGAAATGAATTTCGAGGTCCCAAATCTTGTTCTTGCACCCATCTTCTTGTTGACTACCATAGTTAAGTTTGGCTGACAAGGCTTGTAAATTCTCAATTAAGCATCCAAACATTCTCCTAGACCCATGCAATTTAGTTCTACACCAACCATTGCTATTCAACTTTGAGCATGCAACCATCATGAACCTAGAGTGATGTTTCCAATCACTGCACAACTCTCTCTCACTTTTAACTCCACAAAGAGCTCTAAGTTGACCATCATTTTCAATCAAACCATATTCAAGTGAGAATGTAAAGCTTAGGGATAAAAATTTTACCCACTTGAATGTTGTGTAGGATGGTAACTTAGGGAGGAGGACCTCCCTACACTTAGCCAATGTGAGATCCATTCTCTTGTGCTCTTCCTTTGCATCTTCCATCTCTTTGCAAACTTCTTCAATTTCAATTCCTTGCTCACCAACTTCTTCTATACACCTTTCATTGCTCAAACCATGTGTTAGAGGTTGTGCACGGTCCTCCTTGTTATCAATTTCATAACACAATGAGGGAGTAAAAGACACATTAGTTGGTGTCGACGCATCTTCGATGATAGAGCTTGCTTCTTGCTCAACCTCTTCCAATCTTTCATCATTCATACTATGCCTTGGAGGTTGCGCATTATCCTCCTCAACACTAAATTCAAGCTCATTGGAAGAAGGTTCAACAACTTTCACAAGATCATCATTAATATCACTTGGTGTGGAAGTGTCTTCAAGTTTGAAATCTACCTCTTGTTCAACTTTCTCTAGCTCTTCAACCACTTCTTCTTTTCCAACAATCTATTCCTCCTCCACTTATTGCAAGACATGCCCCATCTCCTTGTCCTCATGTTAGGATTCTAGAATCTCTTTCATGCTCTACTCTTTGGTTGATTCCTCACATTCATCCGTGGAGATGCTTTGCTTGTTGCATGGGTCCCATGATTCCAAGGTGGCTGTAATTTTGGCAAACTGAGCCATGATTTTTTCAAATATCGGAGGTGATTCATCTTGTAGTTGAGAGTTCTCATACATCGGAGGTGGCTCATCTTGATAATAACATGGAGGTGGTAGTTCTTGAGGGTATTGGGGGTTGAATTGTGGTGGTTCTTCATATAGTTCATATGGTTCACAAGGTGGTTGGTATGGTGGATATGTGTTAGGATCATATGGAGGTGTTTGGTGGTATGAGGCTTGTGAGTGTGGTGGTTCAAAACTATGTTGGGGGAACGGGTTATATGTATGTGGTGGTTATGGTTGACAATCACAATAAGGGTCATCACATACATTAGATTGGTATGCATTAGGATTAGGATTATACCCATAAGAATTCGGGGAGTAGTCATGTTGGGGTGACGCTTGAATGACTTGGATAGAATAAAATGCCTTTTGGTCCTTGCGCATCTCCGTGAGGAGAGTGGTAATATCCCCAAGCACTACTGTCAAACTTGATTCGGAAGGAGGTTGTTTCCAAGAAGGATGATCAATCCTTTGAGGATCCTCCCACCTTTGATTGTTCCATCCTTGATGCATATTGTCATTATAGCTCCCATTTCCTACAACATAATTTGAACCAAACTCATAGCCAAAGGCGTGAGAATTTGATGAGCGGATAATTTATACGCTTTTTGACATTGTTTTTAGTATGTTTTTAGTAGGATCTAGTTACTTTTAGGGATGTTTTCATTAGTTTTTATATTAAATTCACATTTCTGGAATTTACTATGAGTTTGTGTGTTTTTCTGTGATTTCAGGTATTTTCTGGCTGAAATTGAGGGACTTGAGCAGAAATCAGATTCAGAGGTTGAAGAAGGACTGCTGATGCTGTTGGATTCTGACCTCCCTGCACTCAAAGTGGATTTTCTTGAGCTACAGAACTCGAAATGGCGCGCTTCCAATTGCGTTGGAAAGTAGACATCCAGGGCTTTCCATCAATATATAATAGTCCATACTTTGGCCAAGAATAGATGACGCAAACTGGCGTTCAACGCCAGCTTTCTGCCTAAATCTGGCGTCTAGCGCCAGAAAAGGATCCAAAACCAGAGTTGAACGCCCAAACTGGCACAAATACTGGCGTTCAACTCCACAAATGGCCTCTGCACGTGGAAAGCTAAAGCTCAGCCCAAGCACACACCAAGTGGGCCCCGGAAGTGGATTTATGCATCAATTGCTTACTCATGTAAACCCTAGTAGCTAGTTTATTATAAATAGGACCTTTTACTAGTCTTTTTGACCATCTTTGGTCTCAGTTTTAATCCATTGTTCATCTTAGGAGACTATTGATCACGCTTTAGGGGGCTGGCCATCTCGGCCATGCCTGGACCTTCACTTATGTATTTTTAACGGTAGAGTTTCTACACTCCATAGATTAAGGTGTGGAGCTCTGCTGTTCCTCAAAGATTAATGCAAAGTACTACTGTTTTCTATTCAATTCATCTTATTTCGCTTCTAAGATATCCATTCGCACCCAAGAACGTGATGAAGGTGATGATTATGTGTGACGCTCATCACCATTCTCCCCTATGAACACGTGCCTGACAAACACTTCCGTTCTACATGAAATAAGCTAGAATGAATATCTCTTAGATCTCTTAAACGGAATCTTCGTGGCGTAAGCTAGAATGATGGCGGCATTCAAGAGAATCCGGAAATTCTAAACCTTGTCTGTGGTATTCCGAGTAGGATTCAATGATTGAATGACTGTGACGAGCTTCAAACTCGCGAGTGCTGGGCGTTAGTGACAGACGCAAAAGGAGGGTGAATCCTATTCCAGCATGATCGAGAACCGACAGATGATTAGCCGTGCTGTGACAGAGCATGTGAGCATATTTTTCACTGAGAGGAGGGGATGTAGCCACTGACAACGGTGATGCCCTTGCATAAAGCCAGCCATGGAAAGGAGTAAGACTGATTGGATGAAGATAACAGGAAAGCAGAGGTTCAGAGGAACGAAAAGCATCTCTATTCGCTTATCTGAAATTCTCACCAATGAATTACATAAGTATTTCTATCCCTATTCTATTAATTATTATTCAAAAACACCATTATCAATTTATATCTGCCTAACTGTGATTTGCAAGGTGACCATAGCTTGCTTCATACCAACAATCTCCGTGGGATTCGACCCTTACTCACGTAAGGTATTACTTGGACGACCCAGTGCACTTGCTGGTTAGTTGTATCGAAGTTGTGAACCATGGTATTGGCACCATGTTATTGGCGCCATTTCCAGGGAAAGAAAGAGCCATGAATTTTACATAATTAAAGTGTAATCACGATTACGCGTACCAAGTTGCTCACGTTGCCAGGGATTGTTCGAGCCTGGACATCACAATTTCGTGCACCAGAATTCATAGTAGCAAATAAAAGAAAAAGCTAACAAAAATAAGCAACAAAGTCCTAAACCTAACAAAAACTAACAAACAAGCAAAAGGCAAACATATTTACATATTCACAATAGTCAATAGCAAAGCACCATTGCAATTCCCCGGCAACGGCGCCATTTTGATAGTGAAGAAATTGTCGTGTCAGTTTAGAATTTCTCTCATAGAAATAAGAACTTCGTTGTAAGCATAGCTCCAAACCAACAAACAATTCTCACATAAAAAATTTGAGTTGTCACAAGTACAAACCCCAATAAAAATTAACCGAAATATTTAAACTCCGGGTCGTCTCACAAGGAATTGCAATGAAGTGGTCAATTATTGGCTATGAAAATGCAAGGGAGGTTTGATTTTATAATTTGACAGGAAAAGTAACTAACAAGAAAGTAAATGATAAGAACTAATAAAATAAAGAAAAAGAATTCTTGGTAGTCAATTTGATAACCATTGACACTAGCCTACTACTAAGTTAATTGGTAGCTAGGTTAGGACTTATGGATTGATGTTGATCAAGCCATTTGATATACTTCAAGTATAGAAGTACACTTAATGAGCTTGGTTTCTCATAATTGTCAATATATGGTTTGTTGACAAGGATGGTGATCTCAATTTCCCATGCCTTAGCCAAGGGTTCTTTTCCTTTATTTTATTAGTTCTTATCATTTACTTTCTTGTTGGTTACTTTTCCTGTCAAACTATAAAATCAAACCCCCTTGCATTTTCATAGCCAATAATTGACCACTTCATTGCAATTTCTTGTGAGACGACCCGGAGTTTAAATACTTCGGTTAATTTTCATTGGAGTTTGTACTTGTGACAACTCAAATTTTTTATGTGAGAATTATTTGTTGGTTTGGAGCTATGCTTACAACGAATTTCTTATTTCTATGAGAGAAATTCTAAACTGACACGACAATTTCTTCACTATCAAGGGAATGGTGCTTTTAGTACATAAGGTTTCATGATTTCCTTCTCCTTTGGCTTCTTCCTTCGTGTAGGGTCAATTCTTTAGTCTATCTCTTCCAGCTTCTCCCTTGGAACCTCTTGGTTGTGCTCTGTTGGCATGCTAATTTCTTCCTCCAAAGTCTCCTCACTTCTTAAAGTAATTGCCTTTGCACTCTTCCCATCTCATATTTTTTATTTCTCCTCTCGGATTCTTCTCAGTGTCACTTGAAAAACTGTCAGTGGATTTAGGGATTTGTTGAGAAAGGAATCCTACTTGGAATTCAAGCTTCTTGATGGCATCTCCTTGGTTCTTCATATTAGACCTTACTTCATCCCTTGAATGCTTTGCTATCTTGAAACTCCCTACAAAGTTCTCCAAGCAAGGCCTCAATCCGGGATAGTCTATCCTCAGATGGTGGTGGTAGGTTGGAGTTTGGAGGTTGAGGATGGCTGTTTTATGCTTGATATGGAGGCTGGAAGGAGTTTTTGTGTAGGGTTTGAGATGGTCTTTGGTTGGAGTGTTGGTAAGTAGAATTGTTGTAATGGTTGGAGTTGTGAGGTCTATGATCTTGGCTCTGGTTTTGCTGATTTTTCCACCCAAAGTTTGGGTGGTTCTTCCAACCAGGATTATAGGTTTTAGAGTGTGGATCATAGGGTTGTCTTGATGAGTTTCTAACATAATTGGCTTGCTCTCATTCAGCTCCTTCCTCTACATTCACCCCTTCTTGAGCTGGTGATTGAGTATTGACTGCTGCAACTTGGTTCCTCTCCATCTGCTTGGTGAGGTCTGCCAATTGCTTGGTAATCAACTTGTTTTAAGCTAGCAATGCATCTATGTGACTCAACTCCATCACTCCTCTATTTGGGTTTCTATCAGAGGCATAGAAGTATTCATTGTTGGCCACAGTTTCTATGATGTCTATGGCCTCATCAATTGTCTTCTTTTTATTGAGAGAGCCTTCTAAAGGGTGATCTAAGGCCTTCTTTGATTCTTGTGACAATCCTTCATAGAAAATATGCAGCTGTACCTATTCATTGAACATGTCCGGAGGGCACCTTCTTGTCAATTCCTTGTATCTCTCTCATGCTTCATAGAGAGTTTCTCCATCTTGTTGCCTAAACATTTGTACCTTAGCCCTCAACCTATTAACCTTTTGAGGAGGTTAAAATCTTGCTAAGAACTTATTCACCACCTCTTCCCAAGTGGTCAAACTCTCCTTTGAAAAGGAATCTAGCCACTTTGATGCTTTGTCCCTGAGAGAAAAGGGAAACAAAAGCATTTTATAGGTGTCAGGGTGAACACCATTGGCCTTCACAGTATCACATATCCTCAAGAATATGGTTAGATATTTGTTGGGGTCTTCCTGGGCACTTTCTCCAAATGAGCAATTATTTTTTACAAAGGTGATGAGTTGAGGTTTTAACTCGAAGTTGTTGGCATGAATGGTTGGTCTTAGAATGCTACTTCCACAGTTTCCTGGGTTTGGGTTGATGAAAGATCCTAGAACTCTTCTCTCCTACCCAACATGGTTACCAACACCTTCTACAACATGATTATGAACTTCTTCCTCCATAGTAACGTCTAGATCTTCTTCCACAACTTCCTCTCCAACTATTCATTTACCTCTTGCTTCCCTCCTTAGTCTAAGGAAGGTCTTCTCAGGTTCACTATCAAAAGAGATTGATGCTCTTCCTCTTCTACCTGTCATACACTCAACAAACAAACAAGTAGAAAATAGTGAAGAAGTCACTTCTTGTTAAGAATTGTGGTTAGAGTAGTTGGTGCAATTGATCAAAAAATTAGTGGATTAGTGTGCTAGAAAGTAAATAAACAAGGAAAAACAAATCAAATTACTAAGAGTAAAGATAAACAACTGAATTAAAGACTAATCAACAAAACAAATAAAATGTGTTCAATCTAGTTATCCTCGAATTTAATCATTGTCAATGCAAAATCAATCCCCGACAATGGCGCCATAAACTTTATGCACGGAAATTTGTCTCTCAACAAATTTTCTTTGGCAAGTATACCGAATTGTCGTCAAGTAAAAACTCACAGTGGAGTGAGGTTGAATCTCATAGAGATTGATTGGTTGAGCAACTTTAATAAGAGGAGTGATCTAGTTGAACTTAAATAGAATTGAATTGGGAATTGCAGAAATTAAAATGGCGAAAAACGTAAATAACAAGAAATGTAAATAATGAAAAGTAAATGGCGGAAGGTAAAGTATAGAAAGTAAAATTACAGAAACTTAAATGGGAATGGGGTGATGAACATAAACATAAAACTGTAAAATAAAGAGAATGGAAAGATCAGAAATGGGGAATTCATTGGACTCAGGAGATATTGTATTTTCCGGATCAAATTCATTCTTATCTCTTCCTCAATCCATGCAACTCATTGATCTCTTGGCAATCTTAGGTGATTGAATCCTAATTCCTTGGCAATTCAATCTCTCTAAGCTTGAACAATTGCCCAATTCCTTGATCAAATTGCTCATGGGAAGAGATGAAGTACGGTCACAGATTATACCACATATTTTCTTAGATCAAAGTATTGGTAGGATTATATGTCACTATATCCATCTAACCCCCAATCCAGTCTAACATGAGAAAGTATTTCTAGCGTAATTTTCTCATTCCTCTTCCAAGGTTCAGAGAAAATCCAAGTATGAATAACTTCTCTTCCGAGACAGTTACCCAATTGGATAAAGATCGAAAGCTTTCAAGTAAATCAAAGAGAATGGAAAGAAGAAGAAGAATAAGAACTATAATTGATCCATTGAATTACAACAGAGCTCCCTAACCCAATGAAGAGGGGGTTAGTTGTTCATAACTCTAGGAATGGAGAATAAAAATGGAAATTTCATTGAAAAGAAAGTAAAACTGAATTACAGAGAAAAGTAAATACAAAGTGCTACAATCCTGGATCCCCAGGTGCCAATCCCTTTTCTAGTTCAAAACTACCCCTATATATACTACTTCTTTGATCTTCAGTTAACTCTGTAAGTCTTTGGATGTGGGCCTTTGAGCTCAGTTGAAGCAATTACAATCTCAGTGGGCTTTGCTAAGCTTGCTGGAAGAGTTTGAGTCAGGTAGCTTTCATGTTAGTCAGGCCGTTATTGTGGTTAACGTCAAGTGTAAATTCCTGGTTTGAAGACGTTAGTGACACTAACTTGGTCACTAACGTCCCCAAACCCCTTGAGTCACGTTAACCCCACCGTTAGTGGTACTAACGTGGCCACTAACGTAGCCTTTCCTAACCCATAGTCACGTTAATGGTGCTAACTTCACCGTTAATGTTCCAAAGCATCCTTTCTTCCATGTTAGTGGCATTAACGTGGCCATTAACGTGGGCATACCTTGGCTCGAACATATTAGTGGTGCTAACTTCACCACTAACGTGGCCACTAACGTGGGCTTCTCTGGCCATTCCTCACGTTAGTGGTGTTAACTTCACCACTAACGTTGCATCTCTTCCTTTGTTCCACGTTAATGCCCACGTTAGTTGCACTAACGTGGCCACTAACGTGGGTATCCTTGGCTATTCCTCACGTTAGTGGTGCTAACTTCACCACTAACATTGCAAGCTCCTCATTCTTCCACATTAGTGGCACTAACGTGGCCACTAACATGGGCTTATTAGTCCTTTGAGCACGTTAGTGGTGCTAACTTCACCAGTAATGTTGCAAGCTGCCCCTTCCTCTACGTTAATGGCCATGTTAGTGGCACTAACGTGGCTCTTCTCTGCTTCTTGTTACCTGAAATCAATCAAACAAAGTGCATCAAAGTCTTGCTATTAATCATGAGATGATGCATCATTCATTATTTCATTCAATTCTTACATTATTCTCATGAAATTGGTTAGAATTCACAATGTTTGCTTGAATCAAGGTATATGAGTGCATATTCAACCAAATACTTGCTTATTGCCTAAGAAAATGCATGAAACTAATATAAAACATACTAAAAATGGCTAGTAAAACTAGCCAAGATGCCCTGGCATCAACAACTTATTTTTTATTTTTCTTTAATTCTTCTTATTAATTTTTTCTAATTATATTTTTTTATTGTTCTATTTTTCTTTCTAGATTTTTTGAATGAAAAATAGAATAAATTAGACTTCCATAATTTCTTCTAATTTTTCACCAAATAAGATACAAGAACATTAATTTTTATGTCTCTATCCTTTATGTCTTATTTTCATTGTCTTGTCTTGTCTAATTCTCATAACTAAACACAGTCCTAGAGTTAGTTTGGATTGACTTTTGAAAAAAAGTACTTATTTTTTCATCTTTTTTAAAAAGATTTTTTTAATAGACAAAAAGCTATTTCACATTTGGATAAGTTTTTAAACAAAATTTTCAAATATTAAAAATGCCTTTTGTTTTTTTTTAAAGCAAGGTATTATTTTTTTCCAAAGTTAGGAGTGAGACTCGAACACGCATCCTCTAGGTGAGTATGGGAAGACTATGCCATTGGAGCTATAACTCGTTGGCAAAGCAAGATATTTGGTGCACGAATCCCACATTTTTGTACAGCTGTACCAGCAAGTGCACTAGGTCGTCCAAGTAATACCTGAGCGAGTCAGAGTCGATCCCACGAGGATTGTGGTTTAAAGCAAACTATGGTTATCTTGCAGGTCTTAGTCAGGTGAATCAGAAGGTTGTTGGATTGATTCAAGGGCAATAAGTAATGGGAATATGGTTAAGGATTGGAGTTGCTTTGTCTTTCTGATTAACTCTGGTATTACTGTCTTCTTTGCTTGTGAGTGATTTCTTCTATGGCTGGCTGTATGTGATCAATGCCATTGGCCGTGGTCATCAATCTCCTCTATTTCAGATCAAACACCATTGACCGTGGTCATCTAATCGGAACAAGGGTGAAGCTCTAGCAGTTCATTCTCTTGGCGATCCTACTCAAAATGCTACAGACAAGGTCAAATCTTCCGGATCAAAGAATGCTGCTTCTTTGGGTTTTAGCCTCTTCCACAGAGACCCTAATCTCTCCAAAAATTAGCTGAACTGGTGTCTCGGGAAGTCCCCAACGAAGTCGTGGATTAGCCGTCGGAGAGATGTATAATCAAGCTGGCGGTTCGCGCTTTCCAATTACGTATTCACACGAACCCAAGTAGACACGGGTGGTTGTCAGGCACACGGTCCTAGTATGATGAACAGAGATGATTATCACTGATCATCCTATTCACCATGTTGAAGAACAAGTATACATTTTAGAATTAAATCAAACATGGATCGAAGAGAAATAGTAATCCTTTTTTTAATTCATAGGACTCAGCAGGTCTCCTCCCCTCAACCTAGGAGGTTTAGAAACTCATACTGATAGGAAATACAATGGTAAAACTCGAATAATGTGTACAGTCTGTCAAAAGATTTTTAATAACATAAATATAATCCCTTAAATACTAAATAAATGAATAGTAAGGGTAAAATAGTCTTTTTAGTGCTAAAATCCACTTTTAGGGCCCACTTGGTGAGTGTTTGAGCTGAGCATTGATAAGATCCATATGTTAGGAGGCCTCTAGGGCATTGAACGCTGGCTAGGGGGTCCTCTTTTGGAGTTTGGACACTGGTCTTTGCTTTGTGGGCGCTGGACGCCTAGAAGGGAGTAGGAAGCTGGTGTTGGACGCCGGTTTTGGACCTTCTAATCTGGAGCAAAGTATGAACTATTATACATTAATAGAAAGCGGTGGAAGTAATCTTTCCATAGCCATTAAGAATGCTCCATTTCGACATTTGTAGCTCCATAAAAACTCTTCCAAGTGCAAGGATGTCAGATCCGGACAGCATCTGCAGTGCTTTCTCTGTCTCTGAATCAGACTTTTGCTCCAGCTCCTCAATCTCAGTTACAATTAGATGAGAGGGACTTAGTAGCTTTTTGCTTCTGAATAATTTTGGCATCTCACTATCCATTGAAACTCACAATAGTTGGCATCTTTAGGAACTTAGAATCCCGATGATATTATTGATTCTCCTAGTTGAGTTCTTTTTTATTCTTGAACACGCTTTCAGAGTTTTGGCCGTGACCCTAAGCACTTTATTTTTCAGTATTACCACTGGATATATAAATGCCACAGACACTTTAACTGGGTGAACCTTTTCAGATTGTGATTCAGCTTTGCTAGAATCCCCAGATAGAGGTGTCCAAAGTTCTTAAGCACACTCTTTTTGCTTTGGATCACGACTTTAACCGTTCAGTCTCAAGCTTTTCACTTGACACCTTCACACCACAAGCACATGGTTAGAGACAGCTTAATTGAGTCATTTAGGCCAGGATTTTTTTCTTTTAGGCCCTCCTATCTATTGATGCTCAAAGTCTTGGATCCTTTTATCCTTGTCTTTTAGTTTAAAGGGTTACTGGCTTTTTCAATCTGCCCTCCTTTTCCTGCATTTTTGGGCAGTAATGGATTTTTTTTCTTTTTATTTTTTTTTGCCATTTTTTCCTTTCTTTTTCGCAGGCATTAATTTTTTTTCTTTTGCAACATGCTTTTTCTTTTTCTTTTGATGCATTTTCTTGCTTCAAGAATCAATTTTTGGATTTTTCAGATTATTAATAATATTTTTCCTTTTTCCTTATTCTTTCAAGAGCCAACATTCTAAAATTTCAACTTCAAATATGTATTATTTATTCATACATTCAGAAAACAAAAGCAATGCCACCACATCAAAATAATTGAACTATTCTTATTTTAAACTTGAAATTCATGTATCTCTCAATTCTTTTCAATTAAAATTTTTTTTAAGCAAGGTGAGAGATATATGGAACATTTTTTAAGACATCAATGCAAATGATCATACAACAAGAACAAGAGAACAGAAAGAACACAACAAAAAATAGAAAAATAACAAAAGGGAAAGGAACTAAAAGAGAATGAATCCACCTTTAATGGTGGTGGCCAGTGCTCCTCCTTGAGGATCCAATGTGATGCTTGATCTCTTCAATATCACTCCTTTGCCTTTGTTGTTCTTCCCTCATAGCCATTTGTTCTTCTCTTATGGCTCTTTGGTCTTCTCTTATTTCATTGAGGGTGATGGAGTGCTCTTGATGCTCCACCCTCAATTGCTTCATATTAGTGCTTAGTTCTCTAAGAAAAGTCTTCCATTGAACCCAATAACTTTGAGGAGAAAAGTACATCCCTTGAGGCATCTCAGGGATCTCATGTTGAGACGGCTGCACAGGCTCTTGTGCATGCTCTCTGGTTTGCTCCATCCTCTTCTTAGTGATGGGCTTGTCCTCCTCAGTGGAAATATCTCCTTCTATGACAATTTCAGCTGAATTGCATAGATGACAGATGAGGTGTGGGAATGCCAACCTTTCATTGGTGGAAAGCTTCTCAGCTATCGTGTACAGTTCTTGAAGAATCATCTCATGTACTTCCACCTCACTTCCAATCATGATGCAATGGATCATGATAGCTCTGTTAACAGTCACTTCTGACCGGTTGCTAGTGGAGATAATGGAACGTTGGATGAATTCCAACCATCCTCTAGCTATGGGCTTTAGGTCAAGCCTTCTTAGTTGAATGGGCTTGCCTTGGGAATCCCTTTTTCACTATGCTCCTTCCACACAGATGTCTTAGAGCACTTGATCCAATCTTTGATCAAAGTTGACTCTCCTAGTGTAAAGATGTGGGTCTCCTTGCATCAGAGGCAAGTTGAACGCCAGCCTCACACTTTTCGAGCTGAAATCTAAGATTCTCCCTCGGACCATGGTGCTCTAATTCCTTGGATTTAAGTTCACACTAGTGTTATGGTTTTTAGTAACCCATGCATTAGCATAGAACTCTTGCACCATTAGAATTCCAACATCTTGAATGGAATTGGTTAGGACTTCCCAACCTCTTCTCCGGATCTCTCTTCGAATTTCCGGATACTCATTCTTCTTGAGCTTGAAAGAGACCTCATGGATCACTTTCTTCCCTGCTACTACTTCATAGAAGTGGTCTTGGTGAGCTTTGGTGATGAATCTCTCCATCTCCCAAGATTCAGAGAAAACGGCTACTGTCTTTCCTTTCCTCTTTCAAGAGGGTTCTCCAACCTTGGTACCATGAATGGTAATGGAAAGAAAAAAAAACTCGGCTTTTCCAACACCAAACTTAAAACTTTGCTTGTCCTCGAGCAAAAATAAAGAAAAGAGAAGATGGCTATCTAACAAAATAGCTAACACTCCACGCGCAACTCTATAGTTTTTATACTAGCCCTGAAAAATTTGGATGTCACGTGTACGCGTGGGCGAGACGTATGCGTGAGTGGTCAAAAAACTTGGGGTCATGGGTACGCGTGGGTGATGCGTACGCATCGCATGGTGCTCTGTTTTTCAACATTTTTCCAAGTTCTTCCACCAAACCAAGCATTCCAAACCTCCAAACAGCTACCAAAACACTATCAAACCTTATTTAACATACTAGACTCCCAAATAAACACAACTAACTAAGCAAAAACATGGAATTAAACTAATTTATCAATATGTACAAAAGGAAAAAATGAAAAAGATGTTACCATGGTGGGGTGTCTCCCACCTAGCACTTTTATTTATTGTCCTTAAGTTGGACTTATGGGGAGCTCTCATCAAGGTGGCTTGTGCTTAAATCCATCCTTGAACATCCACCAATGCTTGAATCTCCAATAAACTCCATCATTCAAAATTAATAGCTCCAAGCTTTGACGGAGTTCTTCACAAACCATGAGCTCCCAAAATTGATCCGCCACTTGTAATCCGAAATCCCACACTTTGTTTTTGCATCCGTCTTCAAGTTGATCATCATGATTTCATCCGGACGGCAAGTCATTGGAATTCTTATGAGGACACACAAACATCCTCCTAGATCCATGCAACGTAGTACTACACCAATCCTTGCTCCTAAACTTTGAGCTTCCAACCATAATAAACCGAGGATTGTGATGCCTACCACTAACCAACTCTTTCTTTCTTTCCATTCCACAAGGAGCTCTAAGTTGACTATCCGTTTCAAGCAACCCATATTCAAGTGGAATAAGAAAGCTAAGAGATATGAATTTTACCCACTTTAATGGTGTAAAGGATTATGGTAACTTAGGAAGGGGGGCATCTCCACACTTTGACAATGCAAGGTCCACTCTCTTGTGCTCTTCCTTGACAACTTCTACCTCTTGACAAGCATCTTCCATGTTCACTTCTTGACAAAGTTCTTCACATTCAACCACTTCCTCACCAACTTCTTCTAGCTCTTCTCCATTCTTTATGTCACAACTTGGAGGTAATGTGGAACTTATCTCAACATCTATCTCAATTTTAATTGGAGAAGATTCCTTAAATACCAAAGGAACATGTGTTGGTGGGAAATCATCATCAAGAGGAAGAATTACTGCTTGCTCAACTTCTTCCAATTCTTCATCATTCACCATATGCTTCGGAGGTTGTGCACCCTCCTTAACATCGCTCTAAATCTCAATGGAAGAAGGCTCAATAGGATCTTCGAGGTGATTTGTTAATGAGGACAAGAACTCATCAATGACTGAGTCTAAGTCTTGATCAACCTCCCCTAATTCTTCAACCATTCCTTCCAGCTCAATTATCTTAGCTTCTTCCCTTGGTTGCACTTCTTGCTTCAGCTCCTCTTCTCTACTTTAAAGTTCCAAATTCTCCTTCTCATTGTGCTCCTCAACTAATCCTCCACATTTAGCAATAAGGATATCTTGGATAGTTGAGCACAATGATGCCAATTGGCTCACCACTTTGGTTAAGCTAGCCACAGCTTCCCCTTGCTTTTAGCAACGAGTTAAAAGTTCTTGTTGTTCGTGTATTAGGGGTTGGAGAGATTGGTCCAATAAAAGTGGTGGTGGAAGAGAGGATTCATTGTTTGGGAGAAAGGGTTCATAATTAGAAGGTGGTTCATCTTGGTAAGGGTATGAAGGTGAGGTATATAGAATTGATGGTTCTTGAGAGTATTGATGTTGGAATGGTGGTGGTTCCATGTATGGTTCATATGGCTCATAAAGTGGTTGGTATAGTGGATAAGGATTAGGGTCATATGGAGGTGTTTGGTGGTAGGGGACTTATGAGTAAGGTTATTGAGGACTATGTTGAGGGAAGGGGTCATATGTATGTGGTGGTTGTGGTTGACAATCACAATGAGGGTCACAACATACATTAGATTGGTATACATTAGGAGTTGGATTGTACCCATAAGAAACCGGAGGAGGTTGTTGTCAAGAAAGTTGTCCATAAGCTTGGGGCTCCTCTCATCTTTGATCTCCAAATCCTTGATGCATGTTGTCATTGTAGCTTCCATTCCCTACAACATAATTTGAACCAAACTCGTAGCCAAAGGGGTGAGAATTCATAATAGCAAGGGAAAATGAAAACAAAAGCTAACAAGAAACAAAGAAAGCAAAGTCCTACAACTAGCAACAACTAACAAGTAAGCAAAAAGCAAACATATTCACAATATTCACATATATACAATAACCAATAACAAGCACACATTGCAACTCCCCGGCAACGGCGCCAAAAACTTGAAATGAGTATTATCGTCGGTTAGGAATTTCACACAAAATAATTCCGTTGCTAGTATAGTTCCCAACCAACAGATAATACTCAATCAAAGTTTAATTTTTTGTTGTCACAAGTCCAACCCAATAAAGATAACCAAGAGTATTAGTCTCGGGTCGTCTTCTCAAGAAATTGCAGTGAGGTATGCGTATTATTGGTTATGGTATCTAAAGGGTGGGTTGGTAAAAGTGCAAGAAAATAAATGGCAAAAAAATAAAGCAACAAAAAAAAGAGGCATTCATGGCAAGGATTGAGAGTATAGGCTTTCTATCCTAGTCATCAATCATAATACAATAATTAACAAGAGCTTATCCTATTTAGTCATCTCCAACAATAAAATAAGGTATAATGTTAACTTCACACGAGAGAAAGTCAAATAAGACTAGTTAATCTCAATCCAAAAGTCCTAACTAACTTACTAATCGAATTAGCAAAAGATTAGCGTCAATGAAAATAATATTAACTAACAACTCTAGATCACCAACATGAGTTGGGTCTTAATGAATTAAGATTACCTAATTCCTCTTTCCAAGCCAAGAATGCTTAAAAAGCTATACTAACATCCAACCAAACATTTTGTCAAACACTTGGAAGGCATAAAATGAAAGCATAATAAATTGCAAGGAAAGATAAATTCTACAACTACCAATTGCAAGAAAATAATAATAACAACTCAATTAAACAATAAAGGAACATAAAACATAAATTGCATTAAATGAAAATCAAATCCAATAAAAGTGCATCAACATAAAAGAGGCATAAAAAGGGAAATTAACAAGTAAAATAAAGAGAACAAAGATGTGGAAACAAGAAATTACAAGAAAAACTAGATGAAAACAAGAAATTAAACCTAGATCTAAGAGAAAATACCCTAATTCTAACCTAATTCTAGAGAGAAGAGGGAGCTTCTCTCTCTAGAAAACTAACTAAAGCATCATCCTACACTAACTAATTGCTCCCCCCTTTGTTCTCTCTTGAATTATGCATCAAATAGCTTCAGAAATGAGTTGGACTTGGGCCTGGAAAGCTCAGAAATCGCCCCCAGCGAATTCACTTTAAACGAGTCACGTGCCGCTCGTCACACGTGCGCATGGTCGACGCATGCGCGTCGCTTGACAAAATTCCTTCTCACGCGTACGCGTGGGTGACGCGTGCGCGTGGACTTCAATTCTCCAAATGCTCATTTCTTCATAAATTCTCCACTTTGCATACTTTTCTCTTCACTTCTTTCATCCAATACTTGCCTTATGAACCTAAAATCACTCAACAAACACATCAAGGCATCAAATGGCATTAAAGTGAATTAAATTTAGCTATTTAAAGGCCTAAAAAGCATGTTTTTACACTTAAGCACAAATTTAGAGAGAATTACAAAATCATGCTATTTAATTGAATAAATGTGAAGAAAGTTGATAAAATCCCCTAAATTAAGCACAAGATAAACCATAAAATTGGGGTTTATCAATCAGCGACCGATTTAGCAAATGATTTTATCAGCAATCGATTTAGCGACCGATTCTCTCGGCAACCAATTCAGCAACAAAAAAGGTGGTCGCTATTTAGCGACCGATTTTATTAGCGACCAATATCGTTTGGTACTAGTTTGGTGGCATTGGTTGAAAATCGGTCGCTAATATCGGTCGCTAACGGTTAACGACCGTTGGTCGCTATTTTTAAATTAGTGACCAAGGTTTTAGCGCCCATCAGAATCGGTCGCTATTCTGGTAATTTCTTGTAGTGTTTGGTTTCATGGTGGGTGTAATGCTCAATTGAGTGGATTTCAGGGGGTGTTTGGATGCTTAAGTAAGAATTTTAAAGCCTTGCCACCCAGATGGAGTCATGATGATCAATTTGAAGACGGCGGTGAAAATAAGGTTTGGAAACCGGATTACAAGATGAAGAACAATTTTGGAAGCTAGGAGCTTGGTTCAACTTTTATCAAAGCTTGGTGCATTTACTTGGAAATCTTGAAGATCACTTGTGGTCCAACCATAGGTGGAGAATAAAGGATGAGTTCAAGCACAAGCCTCCTTAAAAGAGGTCACCAAAACGTCTAACTTAAGGACTTTAAATAAAAGTGCTAGGTGGGAGAGACTCCACTATGATAAAACCTTCCAAACTACACTTCTTTTTTATCATTCTTGTAAATATTTCTTTTAGTTATTAGCTTGATTTGGTAGATTTTTGTTTAGAATTGCATGTTTGAATAGTTAAAATAATTTTTAAAAGATAAAAATATTATTAATTTGGAGCTTAATTTGTTTTTAGAATGTAAATAATAGATTAAAAAAATATTGTTTACGTTTGGATTGTTATGAAAAAAAAACCTCTTGTTTATAATTTTTTCTTAATTTGATTTTCTATTTTGGTTATATTTATTAAGTTTTTAGTTAATTTACTTAATTTGGAGTTCAACTTTGATTTTAAAATATACGATTGCTACACATCCCAAGTATTTTTTTATCCAAGTTTATCCAAGTAGGTTTAACACCAACAAAAACCACTCTCACTAAAAGAGTATCATTACACGTGCTTCTTCTTTCAAATACACTCATACATTCACGCGCTTCTTCTTCTTTTTTCAAATACACACATATGTCCTCCTCTTCTTCTTTCAAATTCACGCATACTCCTCCTTCTTCGTGCACGCAGATTCGTTATCGTCATTACCAACAACACCAATATTTTGCTAATGGATTATTTTTTCAATCGAATTGAATGGACGCATGTGTTTTTGAATTGAATTGAATTGAATTGAATTGAATTGATAATCTCTAAATTGTAGACACAGCTGTTTTGAATTTGATTTTATATAATGGATAATGTTTCGTTCATTTAGTACTTTAAAATTGTTTCACCTTAATAACGTGTTCAACTCATTAACAGAAATCTGTTTAGAATTTGATTTTATATAATGAATAATGTTCCCTTCATTTAATATTATACAATTGTTTCATCTTAATAACATGTTCGGTTTATTATGAATTGAATTGAATTGTTTTGAATTGAATGGACGCAGGTATTCTGAATTGAATTGATAATCTCTAAGAGAGGGAGAAGAAAGAGGAGAAGTAAAAGAAGAAAAGAAAAAAATATGCGTGTGCAAATTTGGAAGAAGAAGAAGAAGAAAGGGGAGGAGAAGAAGAAGGAAAAAAGAAAAACTTGCGCTGATTTGAAAGAAGAAGAAGAAGAAATACGAGGAAGAGGAGAACGAGAAAAAGAAGGAGAAAGAAACAGAAAAAGAGTACGTGATTTAAAAAGTTGTTACAATAACTTGAATAAATTTGAATAAAAATTTTACATCAAATTGGATATAGAATTTTATTCTTTAAAATATTAGAATTTATAAAAAAAAAATCCTTTTTTTAGCTAAAAAAAAAAAATTCTTGTGATACATACACCAATTATACTTACGCACCCACCATTTCAAACTCTCTGTTCAGTGAGTGAGCACGTGGGTTAACGAAACCCCAATCCTTACTCTCAGCTTCCTTTCCCCCTTTCTCTTCTCCCTTCCCTCTCCTCACGGCAGCCCTTCTCTTCTCCATCACAGCCCCGCCATCATCGTCAGACCACCGCTGCCGCCCTCCTTCCGCCGGAAGCCACCATCTTCCTCTTCCCTTTCTTCTTCTCCCTTCTCAGAATCGCCACTAATAGCCCCTGCTTCACCCTGAACCATCCCTTCACCCACAACTGCCGGCGAGCTCTTCCCCCTGTCCGAACCCTAGCTCCGCCAACCATCACCGTCAGCCTCGAACCAGAACCCACCGCGCCGTCGACGAGCCACCGCGACCCTCTTCCCTCTTCTCCCCTTCGCGTGCTCTCTGTCCTCCTCAGCCACACCAACCCTCTTTTCCTCTCTCTATCTCACTCGCAAAACCACCGAACCCGAGCCCAAGACCACCGCTCCAGCATCTCCGTCGCCACCGTCCACCACCGTCGCGGAACCACCCCTGCTTCTTCTCGTCTTCTCCCTCTCGACGCCTCACCTCCGCGAATCACCGCTCGCGCCAGTGCCGCCGTCGAAGCCCAGCCGTTAACTCCTGTTCTGCCTCAGCTCCCTCACTGAACAGAACAGAAGCTCCAGCCCCTCTGTGCGACCCTGCTCCCTTCTCCAGCGCAGAGCCGAATCAGAGACCACCATGGCAGCCTTCTTCTCCCTTCCCGTCGTGTCCAGACCGCCGGCGCTCCACCAGCTGCAGCTGTCACTGCCGCTGCAACCCCTGCTCCCCTTGTTTCTATGTTTTCCTTTTTCCTATTCTACAAACAGGTTTTAGTTCACTTCTCTTTGATTTCTTATCTGATTTACTTAGTTTAGGATTAGTATATGTTAATTTCTGGGATAATTTGATGTGGTTATGATTATTTACTGCTGCTGTTAGTTGAGTTTAGGTTAGAATTAGGGATTTCTGGTTAGAATTGTATATGTTTGGATTTCTGAATTGTTGCTGAAATTGCCGTTGAATTTATATTGCTTGCGCTGGAATCCATGGATTTGATTCTAAATTTCTGTGAGTTACTGGATGCTGATGATATTGTTATTTGGATTGCTGAGGATTGATTGACGACGTCATAGTTAACTAGTTCATTGCTAATTCCATTAGAAAATTGTTGCTCGAATTGTGTTAAATATGTGGGTTTGTACTGGAATATATGGTTGTTGTGGATTGAAACTGGTTCCATTGACAGATTGCTGCTAGAATTGTTGAAACCTGCGGTTTGGTTTGCTTTGATTGGGTTTGCTTGCTGGATAATTAATCATGCTTTCATGCTATTCTTGAGTCTGATATGAAAAAATTGTTTGGATTGATTAATTGTTTATCAACCCGGTGTTTAGTACTTACTTTCTGCCGCATTGTTCAGATATTGCTGCTGGAATTATTTGGAAATGGTTAACTATATTCATGATTTGCTGTTTTGTTGCTGAATTGCTGAAAATTTGCTATTGAGATTGGTTGGAATTTGTTTGATTGTGTGGAGATGCGCTGTTTTACTGCCGGTTTTGATGAATTTTGATGCTGAAATTGACAGTGTAATGCTTGATTACTGCATGTTTGATTGTGTGGAATTGTTTTGATTATTTGGATATCTGTTAATTCAATGTGTTAAGGTTGTTATTGCTGAAAATTTGCTGCTGTTAGGTTACTTTAGAGTAGGATTAGTGTTAGTTCATAGATAATTCATCATGCTATCATGCTTCTTGAGTTTGAATTTTAGTTTGTTTGGACTGGCTTGACTGAATTGCTGCTGAATTACTGAGGTATGTTGCTGATTTGTGCACAATTGATGCTGATTTTGTGAATGGAGGTTGAATGAATACTTGGTTGTGATATTTGATTTGTTTAATTCCTTTGCATGCCGAGTGTTTACAATTTGTCTCAAAGAACTTTCAATGAAATTTTGGTCTAATTCTTGGAAATCAATGCCCGTTTGCATGTTATGATTGTTCTTATGCATTGTTAATGAATTTGATTTGTTCTAATTGACCAATTTGTTGAATTTTTGAATGATTGAGGTCCTTTGACCAATAATACAAGATTAATGAACTTGGTCCTATTTAATCCAATTGTGTTAGCCTTGCATGTCTTGTTTGGTTTTGGGTTATATTAGGAACGATTTTCAATTCGTTAAATTAATCTTGTGCTATTCATTATAGGAAGTACATTGGTGTTGAACTTGTTCCTCTTACTTTGCTTGGACATTGTTCTTGTTTAGTTCATACACTGTTGTTTGTGATTGTCTCTATGACTATTTTGGATTTTGAATTGCATGTTGTAGCTACTATGTGATTTAGAATGTTTGATTTTCTTTGGCATGATTCATTGTTGAGATGAATATTTGCGATAAAGGATTGTGTAAAGTGCTAAACATTTCTCATTGGTTGAGTTTTGAGTATATGTATTATGTGTAAATATCATGTTGGTCTCTTTGAAATTTGAATTTCAATCACTACATATCATATGCTATAAAACTCTTCTTTTGCACAATCTTTCACCATTACATCAATTTTTTTGAATTGCCTAAGTGATTATTGAGCTTCTTGTTGCTTGTTTACTTATTTGTAGCTTGCAAATATGTTGAAAATCACTTTAGGCACACCAATTGAGTAAATTTGAACTTTGATTGAAATAATGTGGCATAGTGCTTTCAATTCTACAATGTGTGAATTTTAAACCGCCGTCAAACTTAGAATTCACACATTGCTTTTCTTCATGTCACAAATTCATAAATTCAACTCATTTTAGTGTATTCAACCTCACTTTCTTGATTTAAATGTTGCTTTGCTTTATTCATCTTGCTTGCGTCACTTGTGTTTATATTTTAATATATTCTCTTTTACATTTTTCAGGATGAGTCATCGTAAGCAACAAGAAAAGCAGAGGAAGCAAGGCAATGGACATGGATGCGCAGGATACCCGTAATGATGAGCATGATTAGTGAAACACCAGCCCCGTTTGGTCCTAGTTCGCGCACAAAGTACTGTGCGACATTCAAGTGTAGAAAACAACCAATCATGTCCTTGTTCAGCCTGAGAAAGGGATAACATATAGCCCTTTAACAACAAAAAGAATGCCAACATGTAGCCTTGAATCAAAACATCTTCCAACTCAGTCTAGTAGAGTTTCAAATTGACCTAAACATGCATACATAAACTTAATTAAAGCAGAGTTTTTCCTAAATTTGTAAACACCGACATCAAAGCAACAACAAAAAGAGTTCAGTTTGATATCATCTAAGTCAACAGCTACACATCAGAGATCATGTCTGCCTCGGAGGTATAAACCCAGGGGTAGGAATGAACTTGAAAAGTCTTGCTGCAGTCCAGGAACTTGCTGCATCCATGGTCTCAGCAGAAATAGCACTTCTGTTTGGTTGGAACACGGGGTCTAAGACCTGATGTTGGAGAACCAGGTGGTGGAGTAGATAGTCCAAATGAAGGTGGAGCCGATATAGGAGCAATCGGGGGACTAGCAATAGGATGTTTTCTTCTTTGGGCATGATTGAAATTGGGGGTGGAGTTGGATTGAGGAGGTGATTGATTCAGGTTAAAGGAGTCTGTTGCAACCTGTAACAAAAAATCGAGTTAATTGGGACACAGGTTGAATAACAATGACAAACCACTATACCTCTTCTGCTCGGGGTGCAGTATGTGAGAGGGGAATTTCGTTTCTGTTCCTGAGATTCCGAATTACCCTTCTTTGGTAATGTCTTTGGAATTTTCTTCTGTTTCTTCTTTGCTTTTGTCTATAACAGTAACACAAACATGTTCATTTAGGGAGATTATAATTTGTAACTTAAACACTAATATGGACGTGTAACAATTTCATAGATATTACCAGTGGAGTCATAGGTGGTGCAGGTTACATTATCATTGTTCATATTAGAACCTTCATCCTATTCATATAAACAAACTAAAATAAGTGGTATTTTAATATGAATTTTCATAGGTGACTCTTAAATCCCTAACAATTTACAAAGTGGTGGAGTTTGAACCCGAATTACCTGGTCTCTGTTCTGGCTTGGGTCAAAGGGTACAATTTGCAACCTCTTTCCCTTAGCAGCTCTTCTCTCCTTCTTTGTCAATGGTTGCTAATTTGGATCTTTTTGGTCATTCTTACAAGTCTTGTAGTAATTTTCAAACTGTCAACGCTTGTTGCACGCCACTTCAAAGGTTTTCCTAGCTTTAATAGTGTGCATCTCACGTTCTACAGGATCTACCTCCATTTCATTTTGGGGCGATGAGCTGGTCTCTTAATATTGGATGATTTTGTCCTTGGAGCATCACAAGGGATCCAATACTCCTCTAAATTAACAGGTTTGATGTAATCCATATATGTTGCTTTAATTGTTACATGGTGAGCCATTTATGCACATATTCCTTTGGCCTGAGTCCAATTTTACACTTTGCTGTAACTGTATGACAGCAAGGCATTCTTGAAAATAAATACAATCCACCCATGCAATCCACAACGAATTAAGTATGAATTAGAAATCAGTGTCACAGTGAGACAATAGATACAAGATAAAGTAAAACATAAATTATCATAAGAATCAAAGTATAAATTAGATATGCCTTGGTCCAGCCCCAATACTTGGTCCAAGACCCTCCATTCCCTCATTGCCTAATCTATCTCTTAAGATATGCCTTCTTTTAACACTAGAATATTTTTTAGATGTCCTCTTTTTAGCAATTCTTGGTGATTGGCTTGGCCTACTACTAGATGAACCACCCTTATTCTCATTTTTCTTAGGTGTTTGTTTTTTTGGGCACATTACTCTTTTTCTTAGTTCTTTGATTCTTATCAGTACTTTTATCTTCAGTTTCATACCCAGCAGTCTCATTACTCGTCTTTTTCTTTGTTGAAACTCCCTCTTTTGGAACTTTTTTCTTCTTTTTCTCTTCCTCACTATTGCTATAATCTGTCCCATATCCTGGAGGAGGAGGTTTGTAAGACTCATCCTCTGTTGTCCCATATCCATCTCTAGATGATGATGATAAAGAATCTAGCACAACAGTCTCCTCAGCCACACTTTCTCCAACTACTTCAGGTATGTCTACCTCGTGTTCAAAATAGATGTACAGCTCATTAGTTTTCTTGTACCTCAACTTATCCTCCCTCATCTGATTAATCTTCATATCTCCTTTAATTACATGAAGTCCAGCTTCTATGTTAGGTGCTTCCATATCAAGCCAGAACATTTGCTTATACTCCTGGTAGCCCAATTCTTTAAACAATTCAACGAAGTCAAAAAAATTTACTTAATCCAAGTAGCAAAGAGCTCTCTCACAGTTTTTGACAAATCTTTTCCCATGGCGAAACACAGAAATGACCATATATTCAGACATCTGCAATCATATTTATTCAAACTTTAATAACATATTCTAACAATAAAAATGTTTAAACAAAAGTTAACCATGATTGCTTTATTTAACTTTTACGAAAATACACAAGATTTATTCGTATTTAAACTTCTCTATAAACAAGACCACAGAGGGTTGTAGACAACAATGGTGCGTTGTTAGAATCAGAATCATAATGTTGGACCACACAAAGCACAAAGGAAAACACTTTCTAAAAAGTCACTAATTTGAACTGTGTGAAGCGTCCTTAGAGGATTCCGTCTAGCTCCATCAACACCACCACCAACCCGCCATCAGCACCCCTTGTAAGCAGCAACGTCGGCGCTTCCCTCCACCAACCTAGCATCTACAGTGGTCTTGACAAGTGAGGAACCTTTTCTCCTAGGGTTTTCTTGTAAATGTGAAGGCTCGTTGGTGAGGTTTTATGGAAACACGTTTGAGAAGCAACTGAAGCGTTACTTTTTGCGCGAACTACGTCGTTTTTAGAGTGAAGGAGTTAGACAACTTAGCCCATGTCCATTTGAATTTGTCCAACTAGGCATTGAATGAACACGTCACCCAGCTCATGTGATAGGTCACGCTTCAAACGTGACAGCTCAACAGTTTCTGTCAACCCTCGTCGGAAAATAACGCATAGGGACCGCGTTGTGTGGCGGAATTAGGGGACAGGGATCGAAGTGGATCGTTTTTATTTTGAGGGGTCGCATCGTCATTCTTGAAAATGGACAGGGGCTAAGTTGGTAGTTCACTTAGCTTATATATGTTGGGCTTGGGCCCAACTTGGGCCCGATTCACATATATGGTCCGTTTGACCCAACTTTGGGTCAAAACCTTTTTTTAGTGTTTTAATGTGCGTTTTAAACATTTTTACCTTCTCAAACATGAATTTTAACTTTTTAAACTTTTTCACTCAATCAATTTTCTCAACTGCAGTACCAGACAGATTTTAGCTGGTATTGTTGGTCAAATTTTCAGTATGCATTTTTACGCAGAAAATATATTTTCCGAATCAAAAATATTCATTGAGTCCAAATATTATATTTAAGTTGTCAAATTAAAATTACTATTTTTTTCAACCATTTTCATCCATATTTAATCAATTACTTATTTAATTAAGATTTGACTGGGTTATACACTATATGGTTTAGAATAAGGAATTGTGGGTTGGTTAAGTTTAGACTTAGGCACACATAACCTAAGTTCTTAGAGAGGTAGGCTATTTGAGTTAAAGAAACACGTGCATCCTCATGTTTTGGGCTTTTCAAAGGCCCTAATAGCCATTTCTGATAGTATAATGAAGCCAAGATGAAAGGGGAAGAAGCAAGTAGTTTTAGATTTTAGTTTTTAGGATGGTTTAGTGAATTCTAGAGAGAGAAACTCCAACTTCTCTCTAGAATTTTAGGGTTTCTAGTTGATTTTCTCTAGTTCTAGGTTTTAGTTTTGTTTAATTGTAGTGTTGAGCTTATAATTTCTTATTTTGCTACTTTAGTTAGAATTTCTTATTACTTTCTCTATTTTGCTATTTTTAGTTTATAAATCATTGTTGGATTCTCATTTTTCTTCAATGCAATTGATATTTTATGTTTTGTTCATGCTTAATTGAGTTGATATTATTACTTTCTTGCATTTGGTAGTTATAGATTTTATTATTCTTGTAATTTATGATATTTTATCATTACAAGAAACATCATTAAAATCGACGGCCAAATCGACGGCTAAGCCGTCGATAATATTAAAAAAAATCGAGGGCAAAATAGACGGCGGAGGTTGTCGCTATTAAGCTTGTCGATTTTTCAAAATTATAATAAAATCGACGGCTTGCCGTCGATAATAATTCATTAAAATCGACAATATTCTCGTCCATAATATGAGTGTGAGAATTTTACCTGCTTAATAAAATCGACAGTTTTGCCGTCAATATTTTTATACAAAATCGACACCATTTCCATCGATATTTGATTCAATAAAATCGAAAAAAGAGTTGTCGATTTAATTATTAAAATAACGACAAATTCATTATCTATATTTTGTTTTCTTTTGTCTATTTTAAATTTAAAAAGCGACAACTTTACCATCGATTTTAATAGCCACATTTTTAAATTATTTTTTCTATTTAAAAAATAGTAAACAATTAATGGAAATAAAATTTTAAATATCAAAATAAAATTTATACAAAAGATAACAAGACATAAATTTTTAAATATTTAAAATGATAGTTTATAGTATATATTAGAGTATAATTCAACTCTATACACTATATAAGGCTTTTTAGGGGGCTTGACTTCTATACCACAAGAGACTTGAGAAACACCATCACCTGCAAACACATAACAAATGAATCACAACTCAAGATCCAAGATAGCATTTGCAAGCAAAACAACTGCAACAGCAGAACATCACGAAGAATATAAGAAGTACCTCTAATGGATCACGGAGAGAGTAAACTGCATTGCTTTCTTTTGGCGCTGAAGACACCAAGATCCCATAACCTTTATTTCCCTCCCTCAGAACCTGTTAGAATAAAAATGAATTCATTTGAGATCACTATTCAACCAAACCACCAGAGTAAATGGAAAAGAAATGTGGACATGAAAGCGCTCATTATTACCTTAAATGCATCTTCATCTGTTGTGTTGTCTCCAATATATATAAGAAGCACATCATCACAATTGCTAAGTCCTAAAAAATGATAAATTTTTATGTCAGTTATTAATGCGAAAACAAAGAACTCTGCTTTTCAAGAAAGGGGATAGCCATTTAACAACAAAAAGAAGGCCAACATGTAGTCTTGAATCAAAACATCTTCCAATCACTCAGTCTAGTAGAGTTTCAAATTGACCTAAACATGCATACATACACTTAATTAAAGCAAATTTTTTCCTAAATTTGTAAACACCGACATCAAAGCCACAACAAAAAAGTTCGGTTTGATATCATCGAAGTCAACAGCAACACATCAGAGATCATGTCTGCCTCGGAGGTATAAACCCAGAGGTAGGAATGAACTTGAAAAGTCTTGCTGCAGTCCAGGAACTTGCTACATCTATGGTCTCAGTAGAAATAGCACTTTGTTGATGGGGGACATTGGTAATTGTTGTCCTTGGATTTACATTCTATTTGGTTGGAACACGGGATCTAAGACCTGATGCTGGAGGACCAGGTGGTGGAGTAGATAGTCCAAATGAAGGTGGAGCCGATATAGGAGCAATCGGGGGACTAACAATAGGATGTTTTCTTCTCTGGGTATGATTGAAATTCGGGGTGGAGTTGGATTGAGGAGGTGATTGATTCAGGGTTAAGGAGTCTGTTGCAACCTGTAACAAAAAATCGAGTTAATTGGGACACATAGGTTGAACAACAGTGACAAACCACTATACTTCTTCTGCTCGGGTGCATTTTTAGATAGGGAAATTTTGTCTCTCTGTTCTTGAGATTCCGAATTACGCTTCCTTGGTAATGTCTTTGGAATTTTCTTCTGGTTCTTCTTTGCTTTTGTCTATCACATTAACACAAACATCTTCATTTAGGGAGATTATAATTTGTAACTTAAACAGTAATATGGACATGTAACAATTTCATAGATGTTACTAGTGGATTTATAGGTGGTGCAGGTTATACATTATCATTGTTCATATAAGAACCTTCATCCTATTCATATAAACAAACTAAAATAAGTGGTATTCTAATATGAGACATGTAAACCCTTCACAATTTTCATAGGTGACTCTTAAACCCCCTAACAATTTACAAAGTGGTCCAATTTGAACCCGAATTACCTGGTCTCTGTTCTGGCTTGGGTCAAAGGGTACAATCTACAACCTCTTTCTATTAGCAGTTTTCTCTCCTTCTTTGTCAATGGTTGCTAATTTGGATCTTTTGGGTCATTCTTACAAGTCTTGTAGTAATTTCCAAACTGTCCACACTTATTGCACGTCACCTCAAAGGTTTTCCTAGCTTTAGTAGTGTGCATCTCAGGTTCTACAGGATTTACCTCCTCTTCATTTTGGGGCGATGAGCTGGTCACTTAATATTGGACAATTTTGTCCTTGGAGCATCACAAGGGATCCAGTACTCCTCTGAATTAACAGGTTTGATGCAATCCATATATGTTGCTTTAATTGCTTGCATGGTGAGCCATTTATGCACATATTCCTTTGGCCTGAGTCCAATTTTACACATTGCTGTAATTGTATGACAGCAAGGCATTCTTGAAAATAAATACAATCCACCCATGCAATCCACAACAAATTAAGTATGAATTAGAAATCAGTGTCACAGTGAGGCAATAGATACAAGATAAAGTAAAACATAAATTACCATAAGAATCAAAGTATAAATTAGAGAGTGAACTACCAACCCAACTCCTGTCCATTTTCAAGAATGATAATGCGACCCCTCAAAATAAAATCAATCCGCTTCGGTCTCTATCCTCGATTTTCGTCGTACAAAGCGGTCCCCATGCGTTTTTCTCCAGCGTGACCTTACGGAAAATGCTGAGCTGGCTTGTTTGGTGCGTGACCCGTCATATGAGCTAGATGACGTGTTCATTCAGTGCTGAGATGGATAAGTTGAAATAGAAAGGGGCTAATTTGTCCACCCCCTTCACCCTAAAAACGACGTCGTTTCAGTTGCTTCTGAAACGGTGTGTTTCCATAAAACACCTTCCTCTAACCTTCACATTTATAAGAAAACCCTTGGTCAAATGCTTCCTCACTTCTCGAGACCACTGTGGATGCTGTGTGGTGGAGGAAAGCGCTGACGTTGCTGCTTACGGTGTTGACGACGTCATAGTTGACGACGATTTGGTGGTGCTGTTGACGGAGCTGGACAGAATTATGTTAGGATGCTGCAGACAGTTCAGGTTAGTGATTTTATATGAAGCATTTGTCCCTTTTGCGTTGTGTGTTCCCTTAATTTGATTCTGCATCTGACACGGAACCATTGTTGTTTGCAACCCTTTGTGGTCCTGGTCATGGAAAAATTCAAATAACCCTGAACTTTGTACATTTTCGAGAAAATTAAATAATACAATGGTGGTCATTCATGTTTAAACATGTTTATTGTTTGGGAGATTTTATTAAAGCTTGAATAAACTGATTGCAGATGTCTAAATATATGGTCATTCTTGTGTTTAACCATGGGGAGAGATTTGTCGGAAACTCTGAGGGTGTTCTCTGCTACTAGGATGGTAAAGTGAAGAGGTTTTTCCCCTTAGACTTGGATTACGTAAATTTTTTTGACTTGGTTGAATTATTTAAAGAATTGAATTACCGGGAGTATAAGCAGATGTTCTGGCTTGAAATGGGAGAACTAAATATGGAAGATGGACTCCATGTAATTAAAGAAGATGTAGAAATTAATTAGATGAGGGAGGGTAAGTTGAGGTACAAGAAAACTGATGAGCTATACATCTACTTTGAACACGATGCGGACATGCCTGATGTAGTTGAAGATGTGGCTGAGGAGATTGTTGTGCTGGATTTATCATCATCATCGTCATCAACTGATGATGGATATGAGACAACAGAGGATGAGCCTTACAAGCCTCCCCCTGGATTTGAGACAGATGACAACGGTAGTGAAGAAGAAAATAAGAGCAAGAAAAAGTTTCCAAAAAAGGGAGTTTCAGCAAAGAAAATGAGTAATGAGACTGCTGAGTATGAAACTGAAGATAAAAGTACAGATGAGGATAAAAGAACTAAGAAGAAGAATAGTGTGCCTAAAAAAACAGTGTCACCTAAGAAGAATGAGGGTAAGAATGATGGTTTAAGTAGTAATACCCCAAGACAATCACCAATAACTGCTAAGAAGAGAACATCTAAAAAATATTCTGGTTCTAGAAGGAGGCATATCTTAAGAGATGGACTGGGCAAGAAGGGGATGGAGGGCCAAAGTAATGGGCCTAGACCAAGTGTTGGGGCTGGACAAACAGAGCAAAGAGATGGGCCTGTAGGTGGATCAGGTGAGGGTCCTAGTATGGGTGATGGGCCTAGTAACCGAAGCTCAGTCCCAACTGAGGTGGAGATGGATAGTGATTATGAGAAACCATATGAGTATGAGAGTGAGGCCTTCAAGAGCCCAGTTTCTTCTGAGGATGAGAGAAGGACATCATATGATTCCTTTAGTGAGGATATTGAGTATGGAGAGGTAGTGTTTAATGTTGGTCAGATATTCCCTACAATGGACTTGTTCAAGAAGGCTTTGAAAGACTACTTTGTATTTGAGGGAAAGAATGTGTTATATATAAAAAATGAGAAGCATAGGCTGACGGCAGCATGTGCTGCTGAGGATTGTCCATGGCTGATTTTCACATCATGGAATAGTGCTAGTAGGTGTTTTCAAGTGAAAACTCTAATAGATGAGCACACCTGTGCCAGAGACTATGGCAGCAACATGACAGATAGGGGCTTGGTGGCCTCGAAGTTCATTAAGAGACTATTTATCCATCCTGATATGAAACCAAGGCAGGCAATGGATTACATGATTGAGGAGTATAATATGCAACTTAACTATAGGATGATTGCGAGGGCCTTGAAAGTAGCTAGAGAGGTGGTCATTGGTAATGCACGGGCACAATATGAAAAAGTTAGAGACTATTTGAGTGAGATTCATCGGAGTAATCCCGGGTCCACAACATTGATGGAGACAATACCACAACCTGAAGCCCTTCCATTGTTTGATAGGTTCTACATTAGTTTAGATGCTTCCAAGAAGGGTTTCATTCAGGGTTGTAGGCTGTTAATTGGTCTAGATGGCTATTTCTTGAAAGGGTATTGATGAGCGGATAATTTATACGCTTTTTGGCATTGTTTTTAGTATGTTTTTAGTAGGATCTAGTTACTTTTAGGGATGTTTTCATAAGTTTTTATGTTAAATTCACATTTCTGGACTTTACTATGAGTTTGTGTGTTTTTCTGTGATTTCAGGTATTTTCTGGCTGAAATTGAGGGACTTGAGCAGAAATCAGATTCAGAGGTTGAAAAAGGACTGCTGATGCTGTTGGATTCTGACCTCCCTGCACTCAAAGTGGATTTTCTGGAGCTACAGAACTCAAAATGGCGCGTTTCCAATTGCGTTGGAAAGTAGACATCCGGGGCTTTCCAGCAATATATAATAGTTCATACTTTGGCCAAGAATAGATGACGTAATCTGGCGTTCAACGCCAGCTTTCTACCCAAATCTGGCGTCCAGCGCCAGAAAAGGATCCAAAACCAGAGTTGAACGCCCACACTGGCACAAATACTGGCGTTCAACTCCACAAATGGCCTCTGCACGTGCAACACTCAGGCTCAGCCCAAACACACACCAAGTGGGCCCCGGAAGTGGATTTATGCATCAATTACTTACTCATGTAAACCCTAGTGACTAGTTTATTATAAATAGGACCTTTTACTATTGTATTAGACGTCTTTTTGACCATCTTTGGATTACCTTATGATCCTTTGATCACGTTTTAAGGGGGCTGGCCATCTCGGCCATGCCTGGACCTTCACTTATGTATTTTCATACGGTAGAGTTTCTACACTCCATAGATTAAGGTGTGGAGCTCTGCTGTTCCTCAAAGATTAATGCAAAGTACTTCTGTTTTCTATTCAATTCATCTTATTTCGCTTCTAAGATACCCATTCGCACCCAAGAACGTGATGAAGGTGATGCTTATGTGTGACGTTCATCACCATTCTCCCTTATGAACGCGTGTCTGACAAACACTTCTGTTCTACATGAAATAAGCTAGAATGAATATCTCTTAGATCTCTTAACCGGAATCTTCGTGGCGTAAGCTAGAATGATGGCAGCATTCAAGAGAATCCGGAAAGTCTAAACCTTGTCTGTGGTATTCCGAGTAGGATTCAATGATTGAATGACTGTGACGAGCTTCAAACTCGCGATTGTTGGGCGTTAGTGACAGACGCAAAAGGAGGGTGAATCCTATTCCAGCATGATCGAGAACCGACAGATGAATAGCCGTGCCGTGACAGGGTGCGTGAGCATATTATTCACTGAGAGGAGGGGATGTAGCCACTGACAACGGTGATGCCCTTGCATACAGCCAGCCATGGAAAGGAGTGAGACTGATTGGATGAAGATAGCAGGAAAGCAGAGGTTCAGAGGAACGAAAAGCATCTCCATTCGCTTATCTGAAATTCCTACCAATGATTTACATAAGTATCTCTATCCCTCTTTTATTATATCATATTCGAAAACACCTTTATCACTTTATATCTTCCTGACTGAGATTTACAAGGTGACCATAGCTTGCTTCATACCAACAATCTCCGTGGGATTCGACCCTTACTCACGTAAGGTATTACTTGGACGACCCAGTGCACTTGCTGGTTAGTTGTATCGAAGTTGTGACAATTATGAATTAAGATCAAAGCACCAAGCTTTGGAGCCATTACCAGGGATTGTTCGAGCCTGGATATCACAATTTCGTGCACCAAGTTTTTGGCGCCGTTGCCGGAGATTGTTCGAGTTTGGACAACTAACGGTTCATCCTGTTGCTCAGATTAGGTAATTTTTTTTTTGTTTTCTTTTCAAAAATTTTTCAAAAATCTTTCAAAAATTTTCTCATCTGTTTTCGAAAAAAAAAAATATTTTCAAAAAAATTTTTATTCAAAATTTTTAAGAATGAATTCTAGTGTTTCATGAAGCATGTTGAAGCCTGGCTGGCTGTAAAGCCATGTCTATTCCTTTGGGAATGAGTATGTCAGGCATGTCATATCTGAATTACATGATGAAGCTTGGCTGGCCATTGGCCATGTCTAGTGTTTTGGACCGGAGCTTTCATTGAAGGCTTGGCTGGCTAGTGAGCCATGTCTAATTCCTGGACTGAAGCTTTAGACTAAGAATGCAAGGTTCCTGGAATTCATATTAAAAATTTTTGGAATCCTTATTTTCCTTTTTCAATTAATTTTCGAAAAATATGAAATAAAAACCCAAAAAAATTAGAAAATCATAAAAATCAAAAATATTTTTCTGTTTCTTGTTTGAGTCTTGAGTCATGTTATAAGTTTGGTGTCAATTGCATGTGCATCTTGCATTTTTCGAAAATTCTCATGCATTCATGGTGTTCTTCATGATCTTCAAGTTGTTCTTGGTAAGTCTTCTTGTTTGATCTTGATGATTTTTTGTTTTGTGTATTTTCTTGTTTTTCATATGCATTCTTGAATTCTTAGTGTCTAAGCATTAAAGAATTCTAAGTTTGGTGTCTTGCATGATTTCTTTGCATTAAAAATTTTTCAAAATTGTGTCTATGATGTTCATCTTGACATTCATAGTGTTCTTGATGTTCATCTTGACATTCATAGCATTCTTGCATGCATTCATTGTTTTGATCTAAAAATTTCATGCATTGCATAATTTTCATGTTTTTCATAAAAATTTCAAAAATCAAAAAAACATCTTTCCCTTTTTCTCTCATCAAATTCGAAAATTTGAGTTGACTTTTTCAAAAAATTTTTAAAATCAAGTTGTTTCTTATGAGTCAAATCAAATTTTCAATTTGAAAATCTTATCTTTTTCAAAATCTTTTTCAAAAATCAAATCTTTTTCAAAATTCTTAGTTATTTTCGAAAATTTCAAAAATATTTTTCTTATTTTTATACCAAATTTTCGAAAATAACATAATCAATTAATGTTTTGATTCAAAAATTTGAAGTTTGTTACTTGCTTGTTAAGAAAGATTCAAACTTTAAGTTCTAGAATCATATCTTGTGATTTCTTATGAATCAAGTCATTAATTGTGATTTTAAAAATCAAATCTTTTTCAAAACTAATTTCAATCATATCTTTTCAAAAATATCTTCTTATCTTATCTTTTTCAAAAATATCTTTTCAAAATATCTTTTCTAACTTCCTAACTTCTTATCTTTTCAAAAATTGTTTCAACTAACTAACTAACTTTTTGTTTGTGTCTTAACTTTTTCAAAACTACCTAACTAACTCTCTCTCTCTCTCTAATTTTCGAAAATATCTCCCCTCTTTTTCAAAAATTTCTTTTTTATTAACTAATTATTTTTATTTTTAAATTTTAAAAATTTTTCGAAAATTTCTAACATTTTTCAAAAAACCATTTTTCAAAAATCACTAACTCTTTTTCAAAATAATTTTCGAAAATTATACCTCCCCCATCCTATTCTATTTATTCATTCATATCCTAACATCTCATCTCACATCTCTTCCATCCGTACAGTTGTGCTTCTTCCTTTACATCACATTCTTTGTCTCCCCCTCTTTTCTTCCACTCACAAAGGGATCCCTATACTGTGGTATAAAGGATCTCTATTATTATTATTATTTTTCTGTGCCTTCTTCTTTGTCATATGAGCAGGAGCAAGGATAAGAACATTCTTGTGGAAGCAGATCCAGAACCTGAAAGGACTCTGAAGAGAAAATTAAGAGAAGCTAAAATACAACAATCCAGAGATAACCTTTCAGAAATTTTCGAACAGGAAGAGAAGATGGCAGCCGAAAATAATAATAATGTAAGGAAGATGCATGGTGACTTTACTGCACCTAATTCCAATTTACATGGAAGAAGCATCTCCATTCCTGCCATTGGAGCAAACAACTTTGAGCTGAAACCTCAATTAGTTTCTCTGATGCAGCAGAACTGCAAGTTTCATGGACTTCCATCTGAAGATCCTTTTCAGTTCTTGACTGAATTCTTGCAGATATGTGATACTGTTAAGACTAATGGAGTAGATCCTGAAGTCTACAGGCTCATGCTTTTCCCTTTTGCTGTAAGAGACAGAGCTAGATTATGGTTGGATTCTCAACCCAAAGACAGCCTGAACTCTTGGGATAAGCTGGTCACGGCTTTCTTAGCCAAGTACTTTCCTCCTCAAAAGCTGAGCAAGCTTAGAGCTGATGTTCAAACCTTCAGACAGAAAGAAGGTGAATCCCTCAATGAAGCTTGGGAAAGATACAAACAGTTGACCAAAAAGTGTCCTTCTGACATGCTTTCAGAATGGACCATCCTGGATATATTCTATGATGGTTTATCTGAGCTATCAAAGATGTCACTGGACACTTCTGCAGGTGGATCCATTCACCTAAAGAAAACGCCTGCAGAAGCTCAAGAACTCATTGACATGGTTGCTAATAACCAGTTCATGTACACTTCTGAAAGGAATCCTGTGAGCAATGGGACGCCTATGAAGAAGGGAGTTCTTGAAGTTGATACTCTGAATGCCATATTGGCTCAGAACAAAATATTGACTCAGCAAGTCAATATGATTTCTCAGAGTCTGCATGGAATGCAAGTTGCATCCAACAGTACTCAAGAGGCATCTTCTGAAGAAGAAGCCTATGATCCTGAGAACCCTGCAATAGCAGAGGTGAATTACTTAGGTGAACCTTATGGAAACACCTATAACTCAACATGGAGAAATCATCCAAATTTCTCATGGAAGGATCAAAAGCCCCAACAAGGCTTTAATAATGGTGGAAGAAACAGGTTTAGCAATAGCAAGCCTTTTCCATCATCAACTCAGCAACAGACAGAGAACTCTGAACAAAATGCTTCTAATTTAGCAAATCTAGTCTCTGATCTATCTAAGGCCACTGTAAGTTTCATGAATAAAACAAGGTCTTCCATTAGAAATCTGGAAGCACAAGTGAGCCAGCTGAGTAAAAGGATCACTGAAATCCCTCCTAGTACTCTCCCAAGCAATACAGAAGAGAATCCAAAAGGAGAGTGCAAGGCCATTGACATAAGTGCCATGGCCGAACCTGTGAGGAGAGGAGAGGACGTGAATCCCAAGGAGGAAGACCTCCTGGGACGTCCAGTGATCAATAAGGAGCTTCCCTCTGAGGAACCAAAGGACTCTGAGGCTCATCTAGAGACCATAGAGATTCCATTGAACCTCCTTATACCCTTCATGAGCTCTGATGAGTATTCCTCTTCAGAAGAGAATGAGGATGTTACAGAAGAGCAAACTGCCAAGTTTCTTGGTGCAATCATGAAGCTGAATGCCAAATTATTTGGCATTGATACTTGGGAAGTTGAACCTCCCTTGTTCATCAATGAACTAAGTGATCTGGATCAACTGACATTGCCTCAGAAGAGACAGGATCCTGGAAAGTTCATAATACCCTGTACCATAGGCACCATGATCTTTAAGGCTCTGTGTGACCTTGGTTCAGGAATAAACCTCATGCCCTTCTCTGTAATAGAGAAACTGGGAATCTATGGGGTGCAAGTTGCTAAAATCTCATTAGAGATGGCAGACAGCTCAAGAAAACAGGCTTATGGACAAGTAGAAGATGTATTAGTAAAGGTTGAAGGCCTTTACATCCCTGCTGATTTCATAGTCCTGGATACTGGAAAGGAAGAGGATGAATCCATCATCCTAGGAAGACCTTTCCTGGCCACAGCAAGAGCTGTGATTGATGTTGACAGAGGTGAAATAGTCCTTCAATGGAATGAGAACTCCCTTGTATTCAAAACTCAAGGATCTCCCTCTACAACTATGGAGAGGAAGCAGAAAAAGCTTCTCTCCAAGCAGAGTCAACCAGAGCCCCCACAGTCAAACTCTAAGTTTGGTGTTGGGAGGCCACAACCAAACTCTAAGTTTGGTGTTGAACTCCCATATCCAAACTCTAAGTTTGGTGTTGGAGAGTTTCAACAAAGCTCTGCACATCTGTGAGGCTCCATGAGAGCCCACTGTCAAGCTATTGACATTAAAGAAGCGCTTGTTGGGAGGCAACCCAATGTTTATCTAATTCTTATTTTTATTGTTTTTCGTGTTTTCTTAGGTTCATGATCATGTGGAGTCACAAAATAAATAGAAAAATTGAAAACGGAATAAAAAATAGCAGAAGAAAAATCACACCCTGGAGGAGCATCTGTCTGGCGTTCAGCGCCAGAACAGAGCATGGTTCTGGTGCTGAACGCCCAAAATGGGCAGCTTCTGGGCGCAGAACGCCAGAACAGGCATGGTTCTGGCGTTCAACGCCAGAAATGGCACACAAATGGGCGTTGAACGCCCAAAATGGCCACCAACCTGGCGCTGAACGCCCAGAGTTGGATACAAAGGCATTTTTACATGCCTAAGGGGTGCAGGGATGTAAATCCTTGAAAACCTCAGGATCTGTGGACCCCACAGGATCCACTCAGGATCTGCGGACCCCACAGGATCCCCACCTACCTCCACTCACTTCTTCTCACCACTCTCTTTCACACAACCCCATAAACACTCTTTCCCAAAAACCCTTCACCAATCACCTCAAACTCTCTTCCCCATCACCTCTTCACCACTCACATCCATCCACTCTTCCCCATAAACCTACCTCATAAACTCCACCTACCTTCAAAATTCAAAACCAATTTCCCACCCAAACCCACCCATATGGCCGAACCATAACCCCCCTCCCTTCCCTATATAAAGCCCTCCATTCTTCTTCAAATTCACACAACACAACCCCTCTATACCCTTCTTGGCCGAACCACATCACCCTCTCCCTCTCCTCCATTTCTTCTTCTTCATCATCTATTCTTTTGTTTATTGCTCGAGGGCGAGCAATATTCTAAGTTTGGTGTGGTAAAAGCATAGTTTTTTTTTGTTTTTCCATTACCATTGATGGCATCTAAGACCGGAGAATCCTCTAGAAGAGGGAAAGGGAAGACAAGAGCTTCCACATCCGAGTCATGGGAGATGGAAAGGTTCATCTCCAAAGCCCATCAAGACCACTTCTATGATGTTGTGGCCAAGAAGAAGGTGATCCCTGAGGTCCCTTTTAAACTCAAAAGAAATGAGTATCCGGAGATTCGACATGAAATTCAAAGAAGAGGTTGGGAAGTTCCAACAAATCCCATCCAACAAGTCGGCATCCTAATGGTTCAAGAGTTCTATGCCAATGCATGGATCACCAAGAACCATGATCAAAGTAAGAACCCGGATCCAAAGAACTATGTTACAATGGTTCGGGAGAAATACTTAGATTTTAGTCCGGAAAATGTAAGGTTGGCGTTCAACTTGCCATACATGGAAGAGAACGCACGCCCCTACACAAGGAGAGTCAACTTTGATCAAAGGTTGGACCAAGTCCTTATGGACATATGTGTAGAAGGAGCTCAATGGAAGATTGACTCCAAAGGCAAGCCGGTTCAACTAAGAAGATTGGACCTCAAGCCTATAGCTAGAGGATGGTTGGAGTTTATTCAATGCTCAATCATTCCCACTAGCAACCGGTCTGAAGTTACTATAGACCGGGCCATCATGATCCATAGCATCATGATTGGAGAAGAGGTGGAAGTTCATGAGATTATACCTCAAGAACTCTACAAGGTGGCTGACAAGTCCTCCACCATGGCAAGGTTAGCCTTTCCTCACCTCATTTGCCACCTATGCAATTCAGCTGGGATTGACATAGAGGGAGATATCCTCATTAAAGAGGAAAAGCCCATCACTAAGAAAAAGATGGAGCAAGCAAGAGAGCCCAGTCATGGAGCTCAAGAGGCGCAAGAAGCTCATCACCATGAGATTCCGGAAATGCCTCAAATGCACTTTCCTCCACAAAACTATTGGGAGCAAATCAACACCTCCCTAGGAGAATTGAGTTCCAATATGGGACAACTAAGGGTGGAACATCAAGAGCACTCCATCATGCTTCATGAAATAAGAGAAGATCAAAAAGCAATGAGGGAGGAGCAACAAAAACAAGGAAGAGACATAGAAGAGCTTAAGGACATCATTGGTTCCTCAAGAAGGAAACGCCACCATCACTAAGGTGGATTCATTCCTTGTTCTTCTTTCTTCTGTTTTTTCGTTTTCTATGTTATGTGCTTAGCTATGTTTGTATCTTCATTACATGATCATTAGTAGTTAGTAACTTTGTCTTAAAGTTATGAATGTCCTATGAATCCATCACCTCTCTTAAAAGAAAAAAATGTTTTAATTCAAAAGAACAAGAAGTACATGAGTTTCGAATTTATCCTTGAACTTAGTTTAATTATATTGATGTGGTGACAATGCTTCTTGTTTTCTGAATGTATGCTTGAACAGTGCATATGTCTTTTGAAGTTGTTGTTTAAGAATGTTAAATATGTTGGCTCTTGAAAGAATTATGACTAGGAGACATGTTATTTGATAATCTGAAAAATCATAAAAATGATTCTTGAAGCAAGAAAAAGCAGCAAAGAACAAAGCTTGCAGAAAAAAAAAGCGCGAAAAAAAAAATAGAAAAAAAATAGAAAGAAAAAGAAAAAGCAAGTAGAAAAATCCAATAACCCTTAAAACCAAAAGGCAAGGGCAAATAAAAAGGATCCCAAGGCTTTGAGCATCAGTGGATAGGAGGGCCTAAAGGAATAAAATCCTGGTTTAAGCGGCTAAACCAAGTTGTCCCTAACCATGTGCTTGTGGCGTGTAGGTGTCAAGTGAAAACTTGAGACTGAGCGGTTAAAGTCAAGGTCCAAAGCAAAAAAAGAGTGTGCTTAAGAACCCTGGATACCTCTAATTGGGGACTTTAGCAAAGCTGAGTCACAATCTGAAAAGGTTCACCCAATTATGTGTCTGTGGCATTTATGTATCCGGTGGTAATACTGGAAAACAAAGTGCTTAGGGCCACGACCAAGACTCATAAGGAAGCTGTGTTCAAGAATCATCATACTGAACTAGGAGAATCAATAACACTATCTGAACTCTGAGTTCCTATAGATGCCAATCATTCTGAACCTCAATGGATAAAGTGAGATGCCAAAACTATTTAAGAGGCAAAAAGCTATAAGTCCCGCTCATATGATTAAAGCTCTGTTTCATTGATAGTTTGGAATTTATAGTATATTCTCTTCTTTTTATCCTGTTTGATTTTCAGTTGCTTGGGGACAAGCAACAATTTAAGTTTGGTGTTGTGATGAGCGGATAATTTATACGCTTTTTGGCATTGTTTTTAGTATGTTTTTAGTAGGATCTAGTTACTTTTAGGGATGTTTTCATAAGTTTTTATGTTAAATTCACATTTCTAGACTTTACTATGAGTTTGTGTGTTTTTCTGTGATTTCAGGTATTTTCTGGCTGAAATTGAGGGACTTGAGCAGAAATCAGATTCAGAGGTTGAAAAAGGACTGCTGATGTTGTTGGATTCTGACCTCCCTGCACTCAAAGTGGATTTTCTGGAACTACAAAACTCGAAATGGCGCGCTTCTAATTGCGTTGGAAAGTAGACATCCAGGGCTTTCCAGCAATATATAATAGTCCATACTTTGGCCAAGAATAGATGATGTAAACTGGCGTTCAACGCCAGCTTTCTACCCAAATCTGGCGTCCAGCGCCAGAAAAGGATCCAAAACCAGAGTTGAACGCCCAAACTGGCACAAATACTGGCGTTCAACTCCACAAATGGCCTCTGCACGTGCAACACTCAGGCTCAGCCCAAACACACACCAAGTGGGCCCCGGAAGTGGATTTATGCATCAATTACTTACTCATGTAAACCCTAGTGACTAGTTTATTATAAATAGGACCTTTTACTATTGTATTAGACGTCTTTTTGACCATCTTTGGATTACCTTATGATCCTTTGATCACGTTTTAAGGGGGCTGGCCATCTCGGCCATGCCTGGACCTTCACTTATGTATTTTCATACGGTAGAGTTTCTACACTCCATAGATTAAGGTGTGGAGCTCTGCTGTTCCTCAAAGATTAATGCAAAGTACTTCTGTTTTCTATTCAATTCATCTTATTTCGCTTCTAAGATACCCATTCGCACCCAAGAACGTGATGAAGGTGATGATTATGTGTGACGCTCATCACCATTCTCCCTTATGAACGCGTGCCTGACAAACACTTCTGTTCTACATGAAATAAGCTAGAATGAATATCTCTTAGATCTCTTAACCGGAATCTTCGTGGCGTAAGCTAGAATGATGGCGGCATTCAAGAGAATCCGGAAAGTCTAAACCTTGTCTGTGGTATTCCGAGTAGGATTCAATGATTGAATGACTGTGACGAGCTTCAAACTCGCGATTGTTGGGCGTTAGTGACAGGCGCAAAAGGAGGGTGAATCCTATTCCAGCATGATCGAGAACCGACAGATGAATAGCCGTGCCGTGATAGGGTGCGTGAGCATATTATTCACTGAGAGGAGGGGATGTAGCCACTGACAACGGTGATGCCCTTGCATACATCCAGCCATGGAAAGGAGTGAGACTGATTGGATGAAGATAGCAGGAAAGCAGAGGTTCAGAGGAACGAAAAGCATCTCCATTCGCTTATCTGAAATTCCTACCAATGATTTACATAAGTATCTCTATCCCTCTTTTATTATATCATATTCGAAAACACCTTTATCACTTTATATCTGCCTGACTGAGATTTACAAGGTGACCATAGCTTGCTTCATACCAACAATCTCCGTGGGATTCGACCCTTACTCACGTAAGGTATTACTTGGACGACCCAGTGCACTTGCTGGTTAGTTGTATCGAAGTTGTGACAATTATGAATTAAGATCAAAACACCAAGCTTTGGAGCCATTACCAGGGATTGTTCGAGCCTGGACATCACAATTTCGTGCACCAGGTATTATGGTGGAAAATTGCTGAGTGCAGTGGACCAGGACGCAAACAACTATTTTTTTTTTATCATAGCATACGATGTTGTCCCTAATGAATGTAAGGATACCTGGAAGTGGTTCCTAACGCTGTTGCAAGATGACTTGGGGCTGGTGACGCAGCATGGATGGAATTTTATAAGTGATCAGCAGAAGGTAATTCAATTAGGCCGTTTGTTCTCTTTTTTATGAAAAATGCAAGTGATATCTAAACTGTTAAACTGTTTCTGTATGTCTAACACTTGCAGGGGCTAGAATTAGCTATCAAGGAAGTAATGCCTAATGCACACCATCGAAATTGTGTGCTACATTTTTGGAAAAACTTTATCAAGCATTTCAAGGACCAACAAACAAAGCAAATGGTATGGGAATGTGCAAGATGCACAACTTTTCAAGAATTCAATGCATGCATGGAGAAAATGAAGAAAATCAATCATGGTGCATGGGAGTATTTACAGTGAGTTGATCCGGTAGTGTGGACTAAAGCTTATTTCAGTCATGGTCCGAAGGTGGATAATATAACCAACAACATGTGTGAGGTGTGGAACGCAAAGATCGTAGAGTATCGGGGGAAGCCAATCTTAACGATGTGTGAAGACTTGAGATGCTATTTAATGAGAAAAATGGCAACACACAAGAAGAAGCTAGAGAGTCACAGCGGTCACTTGGCACCAGTACAGCAGAAGAAAATGGACAAGTTTGTGAAGCCTAAAGCTAACAAGTGGAGAGCCATTTGGGCTGGAGACAACGATAGGGTGCACTTTGAGGTTCACAGAGGAACAAGTAAGGTTGGAGTTAACCTTCAACAAAGGACCTGCACTTGTAATGTTTGGGAACTTACTGGTAAAATTGTTTATTAATCCATCATTATTTGAGTTATTGTAACTTATGTGTTATTTTTTACTTTGCTTTATTGGGGTGTTGTGACATTGATTTGTACATCATTCATATAACCTTGTGGATTGCATGTCTGGATTGTGCTTCTTGTTAGGCATGCCTTGCTGTCATGCTATTGCAGCAATGTATAAAATTGGTTTGAAGCCAGAGGAGCATGTGCATAAATGGCTCACCATGTAATCAATCAGAGCAACATATATGCATTGCATCAAACCAGTAAACTTAGAGGAGTACTGGACCCCATGTGATGCTCCAAGGACGGAACCACCTAACATCAAGAGACCAGCTCATCGCCCCAAGATGAAGAGGAAGGTAGATCCTGTAAAACCTGAGATGCACGCCACTAAAGCCAAGAAAACCTTTGAAGTGACGTGCAACAACTGTGGACAGCTTGGGCATTACTACAAGACATGCAAGAATGACCTAAAATATCCAAACTGACAGCCATTGACAAAGAAGGAGAGAAGAGCTGCCAAGGGGAAGGGGTTGCACATTGTACTCTTTGACCCAAACCAGAACAGAGGCCAGGTAATTGGGGTTCGATTTGGAACACAATATTAAATGTTAAGGGTTTAAGAGGCACGTCTTAAAATTGTGGGGGATTTATGTGTCTCATTTAAAAATTGTGAGGGGTTTATGTGTCTCATTATTGGTTGTTATTATGATTAGGATGTAGGACCTAATGTCAATCTGAACAATGATACTGTACAACCTGCCCCACCTATGGATCCACTGGTTATATCTTTTAACCTGCTCCTTATCTCTATTGTTGTTTAGATGACAGATTAGACTCTCCTTGCACTAACATGTTTATACTACTGTGACGGACAAAGGCAAAGAAGAACAAGAAGAAACTTCCAAAGATAATGCATAAGAAGGGTAATTCTGACCAACAGGAATAGGGAGAAGAAATTACCCTTTCACAAAATGCACCCCAGGCAGATGAGGTATAGTGATTGGTCAATGTTGTTTTAACCTGTTTGTTTATTTTATACTCATTAAATTTTTGTTATAGGTTGCAAGAGAGGCTATGAACCTGAATTAGCCACCCCCACAACCCTGCTCCACCCCCAATCTTAGTCATGCACAGAGAAGAAAGCACCCTGTTGTTAGGCCCCTGACTACTCCTATCTCGGCTCCACCTTTATTTGGACAACCTAGTCCACCACCAGTTCAAGCAGCATCAGGTCTTAGACCATGTGTTCCAACCAGTCAGACTGTGAACCCGAGGACAACAACTGCTAATGTCCCCCTTCAACAAAGTGTTATTTCTACTGAGACCATGGCTGCAGCAAGTTCTGGGACTGCAACAAGGCTTTTCAAGTTCATTCCTACCCCTAGGTTTAGACCTCCGAGGAAGACTTGATTTTTGATATGTTGCTGTTGACATAGATGATAAGAATGACTCCTTTTGTTATTAGTTTGGTATCAATGTTTACAAATATGGAAAATACTTTGGTTTATCTAAGTGTTTGGGTCATGTTTAAGTCATTTTGAAACTCTATTAGACTGATGTGAAAGATGTTTAAGTCAGTTTGAAACTTAACAAATTTAGGAAATACTTTGGTTCAAGGCTACATGTTGGCCTTCTTTTTGTTATTAAAGGGCTATAAGTTGTCCCTTTCTCATGCTGAACAAGGACATGATTGGATGTTTTGTGTAAATGTTTTATATAAGGCATCTTTTGGGTTTGTTTATCTAACATTTTTCATTAAAAAATTTGTATGACTACATGCTGCCAGAATTCATCAAAGTAGTAACAGACCATTTTTCTTGGGACAAATCATAATCTCATCTGAAACAACATACATACTTCTAAAGTAATACAACTTACAATGTAAATAACATACACTTCAAAAAAAATAAGACACACTTTGAACCTAGTATCACAGAAGGTTCCTGCTAGTCATATGCCTTAAAAAAATTTAGAGATCACAATTCCCAATACAAAAGCAATAACCAAAGCTTTAACACTAACACCACTAGTACCACTATTGGCATTACAATTTTTAGCTTCTAATTCTAACCCAGCAACTCTAGCATCTAGTTCCCTGAGTTTTTTGGGATCAACACCAGCAACATCAGGTATCTGACTTTAATCTCGCGTCCAACCCTCTATATCAGGAGAATTTCTGGTAAACTCTTCAAATGATGCAACATAATCATCCAACCATGCAAAAAATTTGCAATGCAGTGTTGAGCTCTGTAGAATATACCCATAGCTCAGAAGATGTCACAGGGAGTTAAAATCAAGGAAACTTAAATTAAGTTTTAGATTACCTTAAAGTGTGGACATCCAAAAAATAACCGGTTAGGGTTCAGTTCTGTTGAAGAGAAAAACTAAATAGCATGCGCCCCACACCGGCATCGTGGAGCAATAAACTTCTTCTTCTTCGACACAGCAACACTTCCTGCAAATATGCTTAGAGGACTTCTGCCTTCATCTTTAAAAACTTCTCTTCCACTCCCATGGAACTCGACGGTGGTTCATTGCTGTTGCTCATGGCTCTGGTAGTGTTTTCTTGCAAATGTGAAGGTTGGAGGAAGGGGTTTTATGGAAACACACCGTTTCAGAAGCAACTGAAACGTTGCTTCCCATGAAAATGATGTCATTTTTAGGGTGAAGGGGGTGGAAAAATTAGCCCCTGTCAATTTTAATTTTTCCATCTCAGCACTGAATGATCACGTCATCCAGCTCATATGATAGGTCACGCACCAAACGAGCCAGCTCAGCATTTTCCGTCAAGTCTCGCTGGAGAAAAACGCATGGGACCGCTTTATGTGATAGAAATCGGGTACAGGAACCGAAGCGGATCGATTTTATTTTGAGGTTCGCATTGTCATTCTTGGAAATGGATAAGGACCGGGTTGGTAGTTCACTCTAAATTAGATATGCCTTGATCCAGCCCCAATACTTGGTTCTGGACCCTCCATTCCCTCATTGCCTAATCTATCTCTTAAGATATTTCTTCTTCTAACATCAGAATATTTTTTAGATGTCCTCTTCTTAGCAATTCTTGGTGATTGGCTTGGCCTACTTCAAGATGAACCACCCTTCTTACTCTCATTCTTCTTAGGTGTTTGTTTTTTAGGGCACATTACTCTTTTTCTTAGTTCTTTGATCCTTATCAGTACTTTTATCTTCAGTTTCATACCCAGTAGCCTCATTACTTGTCTTTTTCTTTGTTGAAACTCCCTTTTTGGAACCTTTTTCTTCCTTTTCTCTTCCTCACTACTGCTATCATCGGTGTCTCATATCCAGGAGGAGAAGGCTTGTAAGGCTCATCCTCTGTTGTCTCATATCCATCTCTAGATGATGATGATAAAGAATCTAGCACAGTAGTCTCCTCAGCCACACTTTCTCCAACTACTTCAGGTATGTCTACCTCGTGTTCAAAATAGATGTACAGCTCATTAGTTTTCTTGTACCTCAACTTACCCTCCCTCATCTGATTAATCTTCATATCTCCTTTAATTACATGAAGTCCAGCTTCCATGTTAGGTACTTCCATATCAAGCCAGAACATTTGCTTATACTCTTGGTAGTCCAATTCTTTAAACAATTCAATGAAGTCAAAAAAATTTATTTAATCCAAGTCTAAAGGGGAGAACCTCTTCACTTTACCATCCAAGTAGCAAAGAGCTCCCTTAGAGTTTTTGACAAATCTTTCCCCATGGTGAAACACAGGAATGACCATATATTCAGACATCTGCAATCATATTTATTCAAACTTTAATAACATATCCTAACAATAAAAATGTTTAAACAAAAGTTAACCATGATTGCTTTATTTAACTTTTACAAAAATACACAAGATTTATTCCTATTTAAACTTCTCTATAAACAGGACCACAGAGGGTTGTAGACAACAATGGTGCGTTGTTAGAATCAGAATCACAATGTTGGACCACACAAAGCACAAGGGACAAGCACTTTCTAGAAAGTCACTAATTTGAACTATGTGAAGCGTCCTCAGAGGATTCCATCTAGCTCCATCAACACCCCCACCAACCCACTGTCAGCACCCTTGTAAGCAGCAATGTCAGTGCTTCCCTCCACCAACCTAGCATCTACAGTAGTCTCGAGAAGTGAGGAACCTTTTCTCCTAGGATTTTCTTGTAAATATGAAGGCTCGTTGATGAGGTTTTATGGAAACACAATGTTTGAGAAGCAACTGAAGCGTTACTTTCTGTGCGAACGACATCGTTTTTAGAGTGAAGGAGTTAGAAAACTTAGCCCCTGTCCATTTTAATTTGTCCAACTAGGCATTGAATGAACATGTCACCCAACTCATGTGATAGGTCACGCTTTAAACGTGACAGCTCAGCATTTTCCGTCAACCCTCGCTAGAAAATAATGCATAGGGACCACGTTGTGTGACGGAATTAGGGGACAAGGACCGAATGGGATCATTTTTATTTTGAGGGGTCGCATTGTCATTCTTGAAAATAGACAGGGGCTGAGTTGGTAGTTCACTTAGCTTATATATGTTGGGCTTGGGTCCAACTTGGGCCCGGTTCACATATATGGCCAGTTTGGCCCAACTTTGGGCCAAAATTTTTAAGATTAGTGTTTTAATGTGCGTTTTAAACTTTTTTCCTTCTCAAACATGAATTTTAACTTTTTAAACTTTTTCACTCATAATGAATTTTCTTAGCTACAATACCGAACATATTTCAGCCGGTACTGCTGGTCAAATTTTCAATGTGCATTTTTACGCAAAAAATATGTTATCCAACTCGAAAAAATTCATTGAGTCCAAATATCATATTTAAATTGTCAAATTATAATTACTGATTTTTTCAATCATTTTCATCCATATTTAATTAATTACTTATTTAATTAAGATTTGACTGGGTTATACACTATATGGTTTAGAATAAGAAATTGTGGGTTGGTTATGTTTAGACTTAGGCACACATAACCTAAGTTCTTAGAGAAGTAGGCTATTTTAGTTCACTTTTTCAAATTTTACCACACCCTTATCTTGGCCACGTTTCAACCTTTTTTAAAGTCAGAGATATATATTAGGGGTGTAAACGGTTCGGTTTGGTTCAGTTTTGGACCGAAAACTAACCGAACCGACCTGATCGGCTCTATAATGATACCAACTATTTGGTTGGCTGCTGTTTGAACAACCGAACTAAACCAAACCGAACCGAGCCGAACCAACAGCGGTTTAATTCGGTCAATTTTTTCGGTTTTTTACACCTAATAATCAGAATTTAAATTACCATAAAATGAAGTTTAAAACCATCAATAAACTCGAATAACAAGAGTATATCACATCCCAATTCAATACAAATTCAACTTAATTAAACATAAAACAAATACAATTAAAAATGTCTAGCAAAACAACAAAAATAAACATACTTTAAATTGAAACAGTTACTTTAAAACAAAAAAACCAAACAGCCACCATGCTTAATCTGAATCCATACTAGACTCATCATCATCTTCCCCGGTTGGTACAATTTCTACAAAATAAAACAAAAAAATCAATATAGATTATAAACATAAACATAATATAGATTGTAAACATAAACATAATATATATTATAAATTAAAAACATAAACCATAAAAGGAACTACAAATTTCTTTTTTGCATACCTAATTCAAGTTTCTCAAATTCTTCAATAAGCTCCTTAAAATCAGTTGTCATTGGAGAAGCACAAAGCCAATTTTGTGTGCAAATCAATGCCTCAACTGTCTTTGGAGTTAAAGAACTCTTATAGTTGTTAAGCACTCTTCCACCAGTGCTAAAAGCTGATTCTGAAGCAACAGTTGAGACCGGCATTGCTAAGACATCTCTAGCTATTTGGGATAAGATAGGATACTTGCTAGAATTTACCTTCCACTAATTCAATATGTCAAAAGTATTTTGATCACGAGGCTTCTCTAAACCATCCATCAAATACAAATCCACATCATTCTTGTTGATGATCTCATGAAAATGCACCTCCTTGAAAAAATCACCAGCCATGTCGCCATCAGGTACTCCCACATCTGATGTACCATTCATTGTTGCTGAAGTAAAAGATCTACCCCCATTATTTGCATTCACATAGCATTCAAACATATTGGAGAAGGTCTCTTTCACTTTTGCACCCAAAAAATCAGCATCATCCTTATTATATAGCTTTTCAAAGCTAAAGTTCACAAACTTCAACTTGTATCTAGGATCAAGAACCACAGTAATAAAAATCATCATATTGATATTTTTTATGTTACCCCAGTACTTGTCATACTTAAGCTTCATCTTCTCAGCCATACTCCCAAGTAATGGATCTCGACTACCACAAGAACTCTTGAACACTCGTAGGATCTTACATTAACTCATGAAAATATTGAGAAGAAGTCACAAGCAAACTACCAGACACACTCTTTGTAACATTATAAAAAATTTCAAGAATTCCATAAAGTGTTTTGCATTGTCCCAATCAACATTCCTCAGAATACCACCTTGCATTAGAGCATATTCTGTATCTCTCTCTCCTAACCTCTTGAACGCCTTTTGAAACTTCAAACCACTTTCAAGCATGGTGTATGTAGAGTTCCATCTAGTGGGAACATCAAGTTGAACAGTACACTTGTCTTGTATCCTAGCTTCCTTAATAAAATTTTTGAACCTATTCATGCGACTAGGAGAAGCATGCACATATCTAATAGCATTTCTTATCTTGCTAATAGATTCATGCATCTCTTTCAATCCATCATTAACAAGATTAAGAATATGTGCACAACACCTAACATGCAACATAACTACATTCTAACATGAATCAGGTTAATATAATAAACAATAGTTAAAGTTAAGGGAAGCAAGTTAGTAACGCTTAGTTTTTAGTGTGATCATGACACGCAGGAGGTTGAATCGTTACATTAGCGAATAACCATTCATGTACTTATATCAGTTTAAATATTTTGGAAAAATATTTTTGTATTTATATTTTCCTTTCATAAGGATAAAATCTGGGTAATTATCGTCCTAGCTGGTTCTGCAATGTGACATTGTTAAGAAGGAATATCTATACTACAATTACTCTCTTGCTCTCACTCATTCTTCGGCAACTGATTAGTGACGTGATCATTTGATTTTCTTGAGAAGAAGATAATTGATATATAATCTACACATGCATACATAACACCAATTTTCTTTATTGAAAAACAATATAACTATTTTATGGCAAATCATCAATTCAAATTCATCTCTATTCTCTAAATACAACAAATTAGGTCAAATTATTGGATTCCTTGAAGAGTGTCCATCACTTATGTAATATTTTACCACACAAATTTTTATGCTATAGTTGTAAATCAAAGGTGATGAGATATTATGACACTTAAAAAGAGAAATACATACATAATACTTAAAGAATAATATTATAACTAGGAGCATATAAAGAAAAGTAAGCGTCGATAGCCGTTAATCACACATGAAGTACGTTAACGCAGTAAATACTGTGTACAAAAGAAAAATATATATATATACATACATAGAATCAAGGAGGATACATAATAGAGTGTATACATAATAAATTCGTAGTCTCAACCTGTGAAAAGAAGGCCAGCTAGAATATTACAACACTTAAGAATTTTCAAAACAGACAACCTATCTCTCTAACAAAAGCCTTTAAGGGGAAATACAGAATATACAGTAAAATTTCAAAAGGGAGAGAATTCTAAAATCAAAAGAAAATTTCCAAAAGCAATCATCTTTATTTCATCACGTGAAATCTCGCACTCTCAACGAGGTGCATTGTGTCCTGCATCTGAAAAATAAATCCATGATAGGTGAGAACTCGAAGGTTCCAATAGATAATAGTTCCAAATAAAGACTACATAAAGAAATATGAACCCTCTAGGCAATCAAAATCTCTAACTCCATGATGAGCGGATAATTTATACGCTTTTTAGCATTGTTTTCAGTATGTTTTTAGTATATTTTAGTTAGTTTTTATTATGCTTTTATTGGTTTTTATTCAAAAATTATATTTCTGGACTTTACTATAAGTTTGAATATTTTTCTGTGATTTCAGGTATTTTCTAGCTGAAATTGAGGGACCTGAGCAAAAATCTGATTCAGAGGCTGTAAAAGGACTGCAGATGCTGTTGGATTCTGACCTCCCTACACTCAAAGTGGATTTTCTAGAGCTACAGAAACCCAATTGGTGCGCTCTTAATTGCGTTGGAAAGTAGACATCCTGAGATTTCCAGCAATATATAATAGTCCATACTTTGTCCGAGATTTGATGGTCCAAACTGGCGTTCCAAGTCAGCATAGAAATTTTAGCGTCAAAACGCCATAACTGGCATAAAAGCTGGAGTTAAACGCCCAAACTGACACAAAAGCTGGCGTTTAACTCCAAGAAAAGTCTCTACACATGAAAGCATCAATGATCAGCCCAGGCACACACCAAGTGGGCCCCGGAAGTGGATTTTTACACTAAATACCCTAGCTTACTCATTTTCTGTAACCCTAGGTCACTAGTTGATTATAAAAACCACTTTTAGTGATTCATTTTGTACCTCATGACATTCTACACGTTTCATATTGTATCTTCTACGGCATGAGTCTCTAAACCCCATTGTTGGGGGTGAGGAGCTCTGCTGTTCTTCATGAATTAATGCAATTACTACTGTTTTACATTCTATCACGCTTGCTTCTATTCTAAGATATTCATTCGCACTTCAACATGATGAATGTGATGATCTGTGACAATCATCATCATTCTAACCTATGAATGCGTGCCTGACAACCACCTCCGTTCTACATGCAATCAAGCTTGAATGTGTATCTCTTGGGTTTCTAATCTAAGATTGGAACCTTCGTGGTATAGGCTAGAATTACTGGCGGCCATTCTTGAGATCCGAAAAGTCTAAACCTTGTCCGTGGTATTTCGAGTAGGATCTGGGAAGGGATGACCGTGATGAGCTTCAAACTCGCGAGTGTTGGGCGTGTGACAGACGCAAAAGGATCAATGGATCCTATTCCAACATGATCGAGAACCAACAGCTGATTAGCCGTGCAGTGACACCGCATTTGGAACATTTTCACTGAGAGGACGGGAAGTAGCCATTGACAACGTTGATGCCCAACATAAAGCTTGCCATGGAAGGAGCCTTCCGTGCATGAAGATGAAGACAGTAGGAAAGTAGAAATTCAGAAGACAAAGCATCTCCAAAACCTAAACATGTTCTTCATTACTGCATAACAAGTATTTATTCATGTTGTTTTACTTTTTACAATTAAATCTGAGAGTTATTGATATCCTGACTAAGAGTTACAAGATAACCATAGCTTGCTTCAAGCCGACAATCTCTGTGGAATCGACCCTTACTCACGTAAGGTATTACATGGACGACCCAGTGCACTTGCTGGTTAGTTGTGCAGAGTTGCAAAAGTGTGATTGTAATTTCATGCATCAAGTTTTTGGCGCCGTTGCCGGGGATTGTTTGAGTTTGGACAACTGACGGTTTATTTTGTTGCTTAGATTAGGAATAATTTATTTTTTGTTGGTTTAGAGTCTTTTATTTGAGTTTAGTTTCATATTTTAAGTTTGGTGTCAATTGCATGCTTTTATTTTCTTTCAATTTTTCGAATTTGCATGTTCTTAGTTCTTTCTTGATCTTTAAAAAATTCTAAGTTTGGTGTGTTCTTTGTGTTTTCCTTTAAATTTTCGAAAATTTATGTTTGGTTTTCTAAAAATTTAAGTTTGGTGTCTTCTTTGTGTTTTCCTTTAATTTTTCGAAAATTTGTGTTTGATTTTCTAAAAATTTTATGTTTGGTGTGTTTTTGTGCTTCTATTTCCTTAAAAATTTTTCAAAAATTTGTTCTTGGTGTTCATCTTGATCTTCAAAGTGTTCGTGGTGTTCATCTTGACATTCAAAGTTTTCTTGTTTGTTCTCTTTGTTTTGATCTAAAATTTCTAAGTTTAGTGTCATTTTGTTGCTTTTCTCTTTCCTCATTAAAAGTCAAAAATCAAAAAATATCTTTTCCTTATTTTACTCATAAATTTTGAAATTTTGCATTAAATTAGTCAAAGATTTTTAAAATCATATCTTTTTTTTAGTCAATTCAAAATTCAAATTTCAAAAATTGATCTTTTCAAATCTTTTTCAAAAATCAAATCTTTTTAATTTCTTCAATCATATCTTTTCAATCATATCTTTTTTTATAAATTGCAATCATATCTTCTCAATCATATCTTTTTCAAAATAATTTTCAATCATATCTTTTTGATTGCTAATTTCAAAATCTTTTTCAAAAAATCACTTAACTACTTTTCTCTTTCATATTTCGAAATTAACTAAGCATTTGTTTCCAAAATCTTTTTAAATTAATTAACTAATTTAGTTTTCAATTTGCTTTTATTTTTCAAAAGTTTTATTTTATCTTCCATTTATTTTGTTTTATTTTTTTTTGTTACTTTTAATTAAAAAAAATAAAATAAAATTTAAAAATATAATTGCAATCCATATCAATTCCCTTTTCTCTATCATGGACATAATTGGAAATGAACAGTCTAGAAGGACTCTGGGGTCATATGCTAACCCCATTACAACTGCATATGGAAGTAGCATCTGTATACCTCCCATCAAAGCAAGTAGTTTTGAGTTAAATCCTCAGCTCATTATCATGGTGCAGCAAAATTGCCATTATTCCGGTCTTCCACAGGAAGAACTTACTGAGTTTCTGGCACAGTTCTTACAAATTGCTGACATAGTACGTGATAAAGAAGTGGATCAGGATGTCTACAGATTATTATTGTTTCCATTTGTTGTAAAAGATCAAGCTAAGAGGTGGTTAAATAACCAACCCACAGCAAGCATAAAAACATGGAGACAGTTAACAGACAAATTCCTGAACCAATTTTACCCTCCAAAAAGGATGACACAGCTGAGGCTGGACATCCAAGGCTTTAAACAAGAGGATCATGAATCCCTTTATAATGCCTGGGAAAGGTACAGAGGGATGCTGAGAAAATGCCCCTCTGAAATATTTTCAGAGTGGATACAGTTAGACATCTTCTACTATGGGCTTACAGAAAAAGCTCAGATGTCTCTAGACCACTCAGCTGGTGGATCTATACACATGAGGAAGACGATTGAAGAGGCTCAAGAACTCATAGATACAGTTGCTAGAAATCAACATTTGTACTCTAGCAGTGAGTCCTCCATAAAGGAAGACGCTAGGGCAGTAACTACTGATCCTAATCCTCAAGAACAAATTATTGAGCTTAATCAACAATTACTCCTTATGAAAAACAATTAGCAAAATTTAAAGAGATGCTCCAAGACACTAAAAATATTAACAAGAATATGGAAGCATAATTGAATCAGACAAGACAGCAGCTATCTAAACAGATAACAGAAGAATGCCAAGCTGTCCAATTAAGGAGCGGGAAGACATTGAATAAATCAACTCAAAATAGCAAAAAGCCAAGAAAAGAACAACTGACAGAGGATGACCAAACCACTACCCAAAATCCCTCTGAGGACAGCAAGAGCCCAGAGAGGAATAATTCTAGCATTCAAACGCCAGAAAAGGGTGAAAGATTGGCGTTAAACGCCCAGTGGATGCCCACTTCTGGCGTTCAAATACCAGAAAAGGGTGGGAAGCTGTCGTTAAATGCCCATCCAGCACCCAATCCTGGCATTCAAACGCCAATGAGGGATCAGACACCTGCAAATGCTGATAGTCACCCCTCTAAGAAGGCTTCTCCAACCACCTCTATAGGGAATAAACCTGCAGCAACTAAGGTTGAAGAATATAAAGCCAAGATGCCTGATCCTCATAAACTCTGCCAAGCGGAGCAGGATAAAAAATTTGCCCGCTTTGCAGACTATCTCAGGACTCTTGAGATAAAGATCCCATTTGCAGAGGCACTTGAGCAAATACCCTCTTATGCTAAGTTCATGAAAGAGATCTTAAGTCATAAGAAGGATTGGAGAGAAACCGAAAAGGTGTTTCTCACTGAAGAATGCAGTGCAGTCATTCTAAAAAGCTTACCAGAGAAGCTTCAAGATCCAAGAAGCTTTATGATACCATGCACATTAGAGGGTGCTTGTACTAAGACAACTCTATGTGACCTTGGAGCAAGTATCAACCTAATACCTGCATCCACTATCAGAAAGCTTGGCTTGACTGAAGAAGTCAAACCAACCCGGATATGTCTTCAACTTGCTGATGGCTCCATTAAATATCCATCAGGCATAATTGAGGATATGATTGTCAAGGTTGGGCCATTTACCTTTCCCACTGACTTTGTAGTGCTGGAAATGGAGGAGTACAAGAGTGCAACTCTCATTCTAGGAAGACCTTTCCTAGCAACTGGATGAACTCTTATTGATGTACAAAAAGGGGAAGTGACCCTGAGAGTCAATGAAGATGAGTTCAAGTTAAATGCTGTCAAAGCTATGCAACATCCAGACACATCAAATGACTGCATGAGCAATAATATTATTGACTCTTTGGTGGAAGAGATCAATATGACTGAAAGTCTTGAATCAGAGCTAGAGGACATCTTTAAAGATGTTCAGCCTGATCTGGAGGAATCAGAGGAAATAAAAGAACCTCTAACAATTTCTCAGGAAGAGGATAAGCCTCCTAAACTCGAGCTCAAACCACTACCACCATCCCTGAAATATGCATTTTTGGGAGAAGGTGACACTTTTCTAGTGATCATAAGCTCTGCTTTAAATCCACAGGAAGAGAAAGCACTAATTCAAGTGCTAAGGACACACAAGACAGCTCTTGGGTGGTCCATAAGTGATCTTAAGGGCATTAGCCCAGCAAGATGCATGCACAAGATCCTATTGGAGGATGATGCTAAGCCAGTGGTTCAACCACAGAGGCGGCTAAATCCAGCCATGAAGGAGGTGGTGCAGAAAGAGGTCACTAAGTTACTAGAGGCTGGGATTATTTATCCTATTTCTGACAGCCTCTGGGTAAGCCCTGTCCAAGTTGTACCCAAAAAGGGAGGTATGACAGTGGTTCACAATGAAAAGAATGAACTGGTTCCTATAAGAATAGTTACAGGGTGGCGTATGTGTATTGACTACAGAAGGCTCAATACAGCCACCAGAAAGGATCATTTTCCTTTACCATTCATAGACCAGATGCTAGAGAGACTAGCAGGTCATGACTATTACTGCTTTTTGGATGGCTATTCAGGCTACAACCAAATTGCAGTAGATCCTCAGGATCAAGAGAAAACAGCATTCACATGTCTATCTGGAGTATTCGCATACAGAAGGATGCATTTTGGTCTGTGCAATGCACCTGCAACCTTTCAGAGATGCATGCTCTCTATTTTCTCTGATATGGTGGAAAAATTTCTGGAAGTCTTCATGGATGACTTCTCAGTATTTGGAGACTCATTCAGCTCCTGTCTTGATCATCTAGCACTTGTTCTGAAAAGGTGCCAAGAGACTAACCTGGTTTTAAACTGGAAAAAATGTCACTTTATGGTGACTGAAGGAATTGTTCTTGGGCATCAAATTTCAAACAAGGGGATAGAGGTGGATCAAGCCAAGGTAGAGGTAATTGAAAAATTACCACCACCTGCCAATGTAAAAGCAATCAGAAGCTTTCTGGGACATGCAGGATTTTACAGGAGGTTTATAAAGGATTTTTCGAAAATAGCAAAACCTCTGAGCAATCTGCTAGCTGCTGACATGCTATTTGTATTTGACACAGAGTATCTGCAGGCGTTTGAGACCTTGAAAGCTAAGATGGTCACAGCACCAGTCATCTCTGCACCAGACTGGACATTACCATTCGAACTAATGTGTGATGCCAGTGACCATGCCATTGGTGCAGTGTTGGGACAGAGGCATAACAAGCTTCTGCACGTTATTTACTATGCTAGCCATGTTTTCAATGATGCATAGAAGAATTACACAACCACAGAAAAAGAGTTACTTGCAGTGGTTTATGCATTGACAAGTTTAGATCCTATTTAGTAGGTTCAAAAGTGATTGTGTATACTGACCATGCTGCTCTTAAATACCTACTCACAAAGCAGGATTCAAAACCCAGGCTCATAAGATGGGTGTTGCTTCTGTAAGAGTTTGATATAGAAATAAGAGACAGAAAAGGGACAGAGAACCAGGTAGCTGATCACCTATCCCGAATAGAACCAGTAGCAGGGGCGTCCCTTCCTCCTACTGAGATCTCTGATACCTTTCCAGATGAGCAACTCTTTGCCATTCAAGAGGCACCATGGTTTGCAGATATTGCAAATTATACAGCTCTGAGGTTCATACCCAATGAGTACAGCAGGGTACAAAGAAAAAAACTAATTTCTGATGCAAAGCACTACCTATGGGATGAGCCATACTTCTTTAAGAGATGTGCAGACGGAATGATCCGCAGATGTGTACCTAGAAAGGAGGCACAGAAGATCCTGTGACATTGCCATGGATCACAGTATGGAGGACATTTTGGAGGTGAGCGAACAGCCACTAAGGTCCTCCAATGTGGCTTCTATTGGTCTACTATCTATAAAGATGGCCGAGAGTTTGTGCGTAACTGTGACAGTTGCCAAAGAGCTGGTAACTTGCCTCATGGTTACGCCATGCTTCAATAAGGGATCTTAGAGATTGAGTTGTTTGATGTATGGGGCATTGACTTCATGGGTCCTTTCCCACCATCATACTCAAACACTTACATTCTGGTGGCTGTAGACTACGTATCTAAATGGGTAGAAGCAATTGCCACACCCACTAATGATACTAAGACTGTGCTGAAGTTCCTCCAGAAACATATTTTCAGCAGATTTGGTGTTCCCAGAGTACTAATCAGTGATGGGGCACTCATTTTTGCAATAAACAGCTTTACTCTGCTATGGTCAGATATAGAATTAGCCACAAAGTGGCAACTCCGTATCATCCACAGATAAATGGGCAGGCTGAAGTCTCTAACAGAGAACTAAAGAGAATTCTGGAACGGACTGTAATTGCTCGTAGAAAGGATTGGGCAAAAAGCTTGTATGATGCTCTATGGGCATACAGAACAGCATTCAAGACTCCTATAGGAACCTCTCCATACCAGCTGGTATATGGCAAGGCCTGTCATCTGCCCGTGGAACTGGAACATAAAGCCTATTGGGCAACCAGATTTCTAAACCTGGATGCTAAGTTAGCTGGAGAGAAAAGACTGCTCTAGCTGAATGAGCTAGAGGAATTCAGACTCAATGCTTTTGAAAATGCAAAAGTTTATAAGGAGAAAGCAAAAAGGTGGCATGACAAAAAATTGTCATCTAGAGTCTTTGAACCAGAACAGAAGGTGCTGTTGTTTAACTTTAGGCTCAGACTATTCCCCGGGAAATTAAAATCCCGGTGGAGGGGACCATATGTGATTACAGGTGTGTCACCATATGGATATGTTGAGCTTCAGGATTTTGACTCTGATAAAAATTTTATTGTTAATGGACAGAGAATCAAACATTATCTTGAAAGCAAATTTGTGCAAGAATGCTCCAAACTGAGGCTTGAATAAAGCTCAGTCAAGGTCCAGCTAAAGACAATAAAGAAGCGCTTGCTGGGAGGCAACCCAGCCATTAGCAAGTTATTTGTTTTAAGTAATACTTGCAGAAGTTGAAATAAATTTTCTTCAAAGATTAATTATCAAAATTGAAGGAATTTGCAGAGTTACAGAAAGTTTTAGCGCAGAAAGCAGAGAAAAAGAGCTCACTGGCAAGAAAACGCCAGTAAGGAGCATTTTGGGCGTTAAACGCCAGAATGGGTACCATTCTGGGCGTTTAACGCCAGAAATGCAGCATCCTGGGCGTTCAGAAAAATGCCCAGTGGCAAAGGATTTCTGGCGTTTAACGCCAGCCAGGGTACTTGGCTGGGCGTTAAACGCCTACAATGGCCAACATATGGGCGTTAAACGCCAGAATGGATACCATTCTGGGCGTTTAACACCAGAAAGGAAAGGGGAGGAGATTTTGTTTTCCACTTCAAAATTTTTCAAATTTTCATGTTTTGACTCATAATTTTCTTCATAAACATGTTTCAAACTTGCATCATTCATCCTCAATTTTCAAAAATTCAACACTTTTCTAAATCTCTTTTCAAATTACTTTCAAATCTTTCCCAAATCTTCTTCAAAAAAATTCAAGTATCTTTTCAATTTCTTTCCAAATCTTTTCAAACTCATCATATCATCTCTTATTTCTTAGATGCATAACCAAAATTTTCAGATTTAACCTCTTTATATCTTTTTCAATTAAAAATCTCATCTTTTTCATATCATGATTTTATTTTCTTCCACCAATCATATCTCTATGTCATATCTCTTTCAAAATTTTCGAAATCCCTCCCCTCCTCTTATAAATACACATTCGGCCATCCCCTCCTCTCCACCATTCGAATTTGCTTCTCCTCCTCTCTCTCCCCTTTCCTTTCTTTTGCTTGAAAGCAAGTGATAAACCACTATTTTATGGTTTATCTTGTGCTCAATTGAGTGGATTTTATCAATCTTTCATACACTTATTCATACTATTTGCATGGTTTTATATTTGCCTTCCTAATTATATACTTTGATTGAAAACATGCTTCTTTGGCCTTAGGTTCCCTATGTCTAATCCTCTCTTATTACCATTAGATGCCTTGATATATGTGTTAAGTGATTTCAGAGATTACAGGGTAGGAATGGCTCAGAAGATGGAAAGGAAGCATGCAAAAGTGGAAGGAATACAAGAAGTTGGAGAAATTGCTAAGCTGTCCCGCCTGACCTCTTCACACTCAAACGGCTATAACTTTAGCTATAGAGGTCCAAATGATGCGGTTCTAGTTGCGTTGGAAAGCTAACGTTCGGGGCTTCGATTTGATATATAATTTGTTATAGTTTCTTTGACGATAAGGGATGCGAACGCGTGATCTACGCGAACGCATCGCAGTGGCAAAAAAACCAGCGTGTTTGAATTCGAAACCAGCGAATTCTGGGTTGTTTTTGACCCAGTTCTCGGCCCAGAAAACACAGATTAGAAGCTATAAAGTGGAAGAATACATCCATTCATAAACATCATCTCATAATTCATAATTTTTAGTTTTAGATGTAGCTTTTAGAGAGATAGGCTCTCTCCTCTCTCTTAGGATTAGGATTTCTACTTCTATGCTGTTGAGTTGGATATTACTACCTCCATTGAGGACTTTATTATTCTAGTTTATTTTCTATTTCCTTACTCTTTTATATCTTTAATCCTTATTCAGAGTTACAATTGGAAAGCTTTTATGACATTATTAATGCAAAGAGTATTTTTCTATTTACCCTATTATTTGTTTGATTATCCTCAAGTATTTATTTAGTCATTTATTATATGAAATTGGCATCCATGTCAATGGAGTAGGTTCCCAACTTGATTTTGGAGTTGATTAATATTTGGAGACCCTTGAGTTGGAAGACTCAAGAGTTAATTGTGATTGGCTCTCTGGCCACTAACGCTAATTCAAACACAAGGGTGAGGATTAGGACTTGTGAATAGAAGTTGACTCCCAACTTGATTTTCCTTTATTTAGTAAAGGATAACTAAGTAGAACAACAACTAATTACCGTTACACTTGGAAAATCCAACAAGGATAGAACTTCCAATTAATCTTCTCCGGGTCAAGGCTTTTAATTTAATTACATAAAATTTCTTATTTATTTTTATTGCTTTAATTTATAATTATATCTGTATCCATTGCCCAAACTCCAAATTTCCCAAAAAACCCATAACCAATAATAACACACCTCCCTGCAATTCCTTGAGAAGACGACCCGAGGTTTAAATACTTCGGTTATCAATTTTAAAGGGGTTTGTTACTTGTGACAACCAAAACGTTTGTAAGAAAGGACTTTTGTTGGTTTAGAAGCTATACCTGCAACAAGGATTTATCTGCGAATTTCTAGACCACGTAAAAGTTCTCTCTTCAGCAAGAAAACCTCTAAGTTTGGTGTGTTTTTCCGAGATCACTGAGCTAAGACTCATCAAGATCATGGCTCCTAAGGGAAAACAAACCAATTCAAGAGGCAAGAAAGAGAATACTCCAAAGAGTCTTTGCAATCAAGAGAGGTTCTTAACCAAAGAACATGCAGACCATTACCACAAAGTAATGGGTCTGAGGTCAGTGATCCTGGAATCTAAATTCAATCTGAAAGAAGATGAATATCCGGAGATCCAAGAGCAAATTCGAAACAGAGGATGGAAAATTCTAGCTAATCCTAAAACAAAGGTTGGAAGAAATATGGTTCAGGAATTCTACTCAAATCTGTGGCTAACAGATAAGCAGAGAATAACTGGAATCGCCTTTCACACCTACCAAACTATGGTCAGAGGGAGACTTATTTACTTCCATCTGGACAAAATAAGAGAGGTCTTCAAACTACCTCAACTACAAGATGATCCAGAATCCTTTACTAGGAGAATGGTGAGAGTAGATAAGGGGTTGGATCAAGTTCTAGAGGACATATGCCTCCCTGGAACTAAGTGGATAACCAATTCAAAAGGTGTCCGAAACCAACTCAAGAGGGGAGATCTCAAACCAGTCGCAAGAGGATGGTTGGACTTCATTGGGCTTTCTATATTGCCCACTAGCAACCGCTCTGAGGTCACTGTCAAGAGAGCAGTGATGATTCATTGTATTATACTGGGAAAAGAAGTGGAGATTCATCATCTGATTTCTTGTGAGATTTACACAATTGCAAACAAGAACTCCACTGAAGCCAAACTAGCTTACCCAAGCTTGATTTCTCTACTATGTAAAAATGCTGGGGTGAGGATGGGAGTAGATGAATTCATCCCAATCGAACACCCAATCACCAAGAAGTCAATGAAAGGACAAGTGCAAGACAACTCCATCAAAAGGAGGGCGCAGGAGTTCCTCCCAGAAATCCCTGAAATTTACTACTGGACCCACCTAGAAGCATCTGTTACCAAGTTGCAAGAAGCTATGGAACAACTTAAGGAAGAACAGCAGAATCAAAACTGTATGCTCTGCAAGCTGCTGAAGGAACAGGAGAAGTAGGGGCGTGAGCTACAGGAGCTGAAGCGTCAGAAGCTCTCCCTTGAAGGACCAAACACCCCACAAATTGAAGGAGCATCCATTGCTCAAAATCAAGGTTGTTGAGTCCTAACTCTGTGATAACCTCTATTATTAGGAATCTATTTTAAGAGTCATTTATTTTTCTGTTTTAATTTTCTGTCTTCTATTATTACTGATTTGCTCTTATATTTATTTTTAAGTCTTATTGTCATTCCATGATTAATAAAATTTAAAGTTTAAGTCTTAAAGCCATGAATGTCCTATGAATCCATCACCTTTCTTAAATAAAAAGTTTTTTTAATTGCAAAAGAAAAAGAAGTACATGAATTTTAAATTTTAAAACAGATTAATTATTTTGATGTGGTGGCAATACTTTCTGTCTTTCTGAATGAATGCTTGAACAGTGCATATTTTTGAATTTGTTGTTTATGAATGTTAAAATTGTTGGCTCTTGAAAGAATAATGGAAAAGGAGAAATGTTATTGATAATATAAAAAATCATAAAAATGATTCTTGAAGCAAGAAAAAGCAGTGAAAAGCTTGCAGAAAAAAATATATGCGAAAAAAAAGAGAAGAAAAAGAAAAAGCAAGCAGAAAAAGCCAATAGCCCTTTAAACCAAAAGGCAAGGGTAAAATAAAAAGGATCCAAGACTTTGAGCATCAGTGGATAGGAGGGCCCACAGAAATAAAATCCTGGCCTAAGCGGCTAAACCAAGCTGTCCCTAACCATGTGCTTGTGGCGTGAAGGTGTCAAGTGAAAACTTGAGACTGAGCGGTTAAAGTCGTGGTCCAAAGCAAAAAGAGTGTACTTAAGAGCTCTGGACACCTCTAATTGGGGACTCTAGCAAAGCTGAGTCACAATCTGAAAAGGTTCACCCAGTTATGTGTCTGTGGCATTTATGTATCCGGTGCTAATACTGGAAAACAAAATGCTTTGGGTCATGGCCAAGACTCATAAAGTAGCTGTGTTCAAGAATCAACATACTTAACTAGGAGAATCAATAACACCATCTGGATTCTGAGTTCATATAGAAGCCAATCATTCTGAACTTCAAAGGATAAAGTAAGATGCCAAAACTGTTCAGAAGCAAAAAGCTAATAAGCCCCGCTCATCTAATTAAGACTGATCTTCATAGATGATTTTGGAATTTATTGTATATTCTCTTCTTTTTATCCTACTTGATTTTCAGTTGCTTGGGGACAAGCAACAATTTAAGTTTGGTGTTATGATGAGCGGATAATTTATATGCTTTTTGGCATTATTTTCAGTATGTTTTTAGTATATTTTAGTTAGTTTTTATTATGTTTTTATTAGTTTTTATTCAAAAATCATATTTCTGGAATTTACTATGAGTTTGTGTGTTTTTCTGTAATTTCAGGTATTTTCTAGCTGAAATTGAGGGACCTGAGCAAAAATCTGATTAAGAGGCTGAAAAAGGACTACAGATGCTGTTGGATTCTGACATCTCTACACTTGAAGTGGAGTTTCAAGAGCTACAGAAGCCCAATTGGCGCGCTCTCAATCGCGTTGGAAAATAGACATCTTGGGCTTTCCGGCAATATATAATAGTCCATACTTTGTCGGAGATTTGATGGCCCAAACCGGCGTTCCAAGTCAGCATAGAAATTCTGGCGTCAAAACGCCAGAACTGACATAAAAGCTGGAGTTAAACGCCCAAACTGGCACAAAAGCTGACGTTTAACTCCAAGAAAAGTCTCTACACATGAAAGATTCAATGCTCAGCTCAAGCACACACCAAGTGGGCTCCGGAAGTGGTTTTTTACACTAAATACCCTAGCTTACTCATTTTCTGTAACCCTAGGTCACTAGTTGATTATAAAAACCACTTTTAGTGATTCATTTTATACCTCATGACATTTTACACGTTTCATATTGTATCTTCTACGGCATGAGTCTCTAAACCCCATTGTTGGGGGTAAGGAGCTCTGCTATTCTTCATGAATTAATGCAATTACTACTGTTTTCCATTCTATCACGCTTGCTTCTATTCTAAGATATTCATTCGCACTTCAACTTGATGAATATGATGATCCGTGACAATCATCATCATTCTCACCTATGAACGCGTGCCTGACAACCACCTCCATTCTACATGCAATCAAGCTTGAATGTGTATCTCTTGGGTTTCTAATCTAAGATTGGAACCTTCGTGGTATAGGCTAGAATTACTGGTGGCCATTCTTGAGATCCAGAAAGTCTAAACCTTGTCTGTGGTATTCCGAGTAGGATCTGAGAAGGGATGACTGTGACGAGGTTCAAACTCGCGAGTGTTGGGCGTGTGACAGACGCAAAAGGATCAATGTATCCTATTACAACATGATCGAGAACCAACAGCTGATTAGCCGTGCGGTGACAACGCATTTGGAACATTTTCACTGAGAGGACGGGAAGTAGCCATTGACAATGGTGATGCCCAACATAAAGCTTGCCATGGAAGGAGCCTTGCATGCATGAAGAAGAAGACAATAGGAAAGCAGAGATTCAGAAGACAAAGCATCTCCAAAACCTCAACATGTTCTTCATTACTGCATAACAAGTATTTATTCATGTTCTTTTACTTTTTACAATTAAATTTGAGAGTTATTGATATCCTGACTAAGAGTTACAAGATAACCATAGCTTGCTTCAAGCCGACAATCTCTGTGGGATCGACCCTTACTTACGTAAGGTATTACTTGGACGACCCAGTGCACTTGCTGTTTAGTTGTGCGGAGTTGCAAAAGTGTGATTGTAATTTCGTGCATCACTCCACAGAAGTTTAAGCCTAGGGTTTTAACTAATCCATACAGGGTTAAAACTTCTAAAGTCTCAGCCATACATACGCCTCTAGTCTCATTTGTTTCCAGTATATTAGCATTGTGTTTCCTCAATCTTAGGATCTCTTAGTCATATATTCAATTCAGTAGGATGAATCACAATCACAAAACAAATACAAAGAAATCATATTTAAGCACAATTAGAACAAGTAGTTCAGCTAAGAGTTAAGCAGGATAATCAGTTAGACAAACCAAAACAATTATGCACACTCAAACAATAGCAAATAAATACACATGATGCATGTCAGTCCTACTGGCCTTCAGCTCACATGTCAGTTAAACTGTCAGATCCGACACATCTGGTAGCTAATCCGGATATTGTCTCTCTGTCGTGCTTCTCCAGGAGGAACATAAAGAAGAGAATCCTCAACCTTTCACCATCTCACTAGAAGCGGTACTATCTGGGATATAGTGCCCGCAACACTCTCAGAATATAGTACCCGCCATACTTCACAATCAGAGAGAGACTGTGATGCAACAATAGAGAATTCTCAACCTAACTCCTTCACACCATAGTCAGAAATTGAATCGAAGAAAATTCTCAACCTTCTATCCAATCCCCTGATGTTGCAAGAGAGGAAAACCTCAAATCCACTTGTGCACCATTACATAAGAGAGGGAATCCTCAACCTTAACTTGTCTATACGTGAGCGAGATAGTGCCACCGTCCTCACCATGGGTAAGACGAATGATGCATGAGCATCTTAAGCACATTTCATTGACATTTATTATAGAGAAGTTACGACTTTTGCTTGATAATTATATGATTTTTAGGGCTATTCTATTAATACTTTTATTTTCTTGGTTTCATGATTCTTGTAGGAAAATGTTATGAAAAAAGAAGCAAAAGAACTAAGAGGAACCAAGAATTGAAGACAAGTGCAAAGTGAATTCGTAGATGTTGTCAATACTGACCTCCTCACACTCTAATGAGCATACGTTGAGCTATAGAGGTCCAAATGACATGGTTCTAATGGAATTAGAAAGCCAACATTCAAAGCTTTTTAAGTATATATAATAGTTTAGGCTTTCTCTCTGGAATCATGGCTCTAAATGCTGCGACATTGGCGTTTAGCGCCAGACCATGTCCAACATCACCATTCCATACCGGAGTCTTGGCGCCAAACGCCAGAAACTGGCGCTAAACGCCATACGTGCAACAAAGAGTGCACGAATTACATCAAAAGTGGTGCTAAACACCACTAACTTGGCGTTTAGCGCCAGTGACCATATTTGTAGCCCAAGATCCGATTTTCTTGCATTAATACGGAGGATTTCTTTTTGATTTTTGAACAATTAGGTTTTACTATAAAAAAAGGGAGAGACTGGCTCTGCTTTTTCCTTCTTTTCCCCCCTCACTACACACTCCCTCTTCCGTTCTCTCATTCATTAGTTTTAGATTTTATACATTAGATAATGATTTCAATTTTCTACACTATGAGGATTCAATTTTTTGCACTATGGGCAACTAAACCTCCAGTGTGAAGGTAGGATTGAGGAACTGAGCAACAATGGTCAACTGATTGGCTTAGTCAGGTGAATAGAAAACTTGATTTGGTAGTTTTTAAAAGCATAAAACAATAAATCAAGAGTAAAAAAAGCAAGTAATGAGTCTGGTGTAGAAATCAATGAGAGAAACAGTTAAGGTATCGAAGATGTTTACCTTTTCGGATCAAAATTTCTTACCAACTATTTTTATCATGTAAGATTCATTTCATGGCAAGCTGTGATTGACTAAACCCTATTCTCTTAGTAATTTAGCCTCCTCTAACCTTCTTCAACCGCCAATCTCTTAGTCACTTGATTCCGATTAGAGAGTTAAGTGCAAATCTAGTTTATGGCCACATACAAAAACCCTAATTATCCAAAGCTAAACGGATTATATGTCACATATCCAGATTAGTTCAAGTAATTAGCAATTTAGGAAAAATTTACTTTCAAGTTGTGTTCAGGTGAGAGACCTCTCCCATGGGTCACAAGAACGCATCTAGAATAAGGGTCATACTCTCGTTCCACACAGATCCATAAAATTAAGAACGAAAGTAATTCTTGAAACTGAATCAGTACATTAATTAAAATAGAAATGTAATAGTCTTAATCCATAGAAATAAACAGAGTTCCTAACCTTAACCAAGGAGGTTTAGTGGCTCATGACTTACAGAGAAAACAAGAGTTCTGAAAAGTGTGTAAGTGCGGAAGTGAGAAGATCCCCCCTAAAGGGTGAATATTTTCCCTTTTATATCCAACCTAATTTGATTTGTAAATAAAATAAAGAGTAATTATCCAAATCAGTCCCCAAGGATTTTAAAAGCGGACATTTTAGTCCCCCAAAAAATTAATACACAGATCAATCCCCAAGGTTTTACTCCGACAGACAAATCAGTCCCCAGTTCATTTTCTGGATAATAATAATAATAATAATAAAAATAATAATAATAATAATAATAATAATAATTATTATTATTATTATTATTATTATTATTATTTTTCAAAGGATTTATTATTTATTTATTTATTTATTTATTTATTTATTTATTTTTTTGGATGGAGGGCTGTTATGTTTAATGAAAAAAATATTGGGGATTGATCTGTATATTAATTTTTTTAGGGACTAAAATGTCCATTTTTAAAATTTTTAGGAATTGATCTAGGTAATTACTCTGCCGGAAAATGAATTGGAAATTGATTTGTCTGCCAGAGTAAAACCTTGGGGATTAATTTGTGTATTAATTTTCCTTGGAGACTAAAATGTCCACTTTTAAAATCCTTGGAGACTGATTTAAGTAATTACTCTAAAATAAAATATTAAATCCTAAAACTAAAAGATATTATTTGTAATCAAAAATTACAAAAATAAAATAAAAGATAACTAATAAAAGATAAATCTAACTAGAGATGCTCCAAAAAATACTAAACAACTAGAAAGCAAGGGAAAAATGGGTACAAGATGCTCACGCATCACAACAACTGAGAAAAGAAGAGAAAAACGCCCAAGACTTGAGTGTTCATTTAAGCTCGTGTTTAAGTACTTAGTGGGGCTAATGACACTCTAATTCTGAATAGGTTGGGCATCTCACTATCCTTTGAAGTTCAAAAATGTTTATAACCTTCAGCACCAGAACTCAGATGATATTATGGATTTTCTTTCTTTTGAAGCGCGGATTGGTCCTTGAACATAGCTTTCTCTTCTCTTTTTATTTTGGTGCTTTGCACCTTGAGTTTAGTCATGACTTTAAGTATTTTGTCCTCAAGCTTAACTTGATACAAGAATACCACAGCACTTAACTGAGGAACTCCTTGAGTTCTACTTTTTCTTTTAATTCCTTTCAATCAGTGGTGCATGCTCAGAGTCTTTGGCATACTCTGTAATTGCATTTGGTCACGACTCTTGGCGTTTTGTCCCAATGATTACTTGGCACATTCCACCACAAATATATGGTTAGGGAAAACCACTTTTTTGAGTTTTAGATCAATTTTAACTCTCCTAACCATTGATGCACAGAGTCTTGGATCTTTCATTTTATTTTTCAAACATATATATTTTTTTCTTTTCCTTTTTGCTGTTTGTTTTGCCTCAAGGATCAATGTCTTACTTATTCCAGAGAATTCATAATACTTCTCTAAATTTCTGTGCCTTAAGAACTAACATTCTCAACTTCAATATCAAATATGAATTGTTCATTCATACATTCAGAATTAAAGATAATGCCACCACATCAAAGTAACTAGAAAAATTCATAATATATAACTCAAGCCTCATGCATTTTGCTATTTATTTTCCTTTCAAATTTTCTTTAAGCTCAGTGAGCAATACATGAGACATCTTTCAAAATAAACATAAAATAACAAAATAAATAACTAAACTAGAAAGCAATAAAAGACTACTAATGATCATGTAAAGATTCTGTTCTGAGGGTTACCTGAAACTGGAGGTCGATCTCGGATGAGATCTTTTGTACTGGTCGGAGATGGTGTGTCCGGCTGGCTGGTAGCAGCCGGAGCTGTTGTGTCCGACTTGTTGGACTTGCTGCACTGCTGATCCTTGGCCACCAGAGGGTGGGGGTACCTGCAAGAGACTCCGATGCTTAAATTAGCACGGTTATTAAGCAAGTTTTTAGTAGAATCAGAGTATGAGTTATACCTAGGTACTCCAGTGTATTTATAGTAGTGTGGGCCGACCTTTCTGATAAGATAAGTTAGTTATCTTATCTTATCTTATCTTTATCTTGAGTGAAGTCAGCTTATCTTTAAGGGAACCACCTTTATCTCTATAGGCTTGGATTGCCTTTGGATTTGGGTCGTACTCCTCTATTTGGGCCCTTTACTGGGCTCTCCTGTCGATTTGGCCGAGCTCTTTAAAAAGAGGTCGGTCCGCTTGACCTAAAGAGGTCGGTTGCTTTGCTACTGAGCATCTCGGCTCGGTCATCTCGACCCAGGGTATGAACAGTGCCCTTGTTTGAGCTCGGTCTTCTTTTTGAGGTCAAGTTCTTGACTTCGGTCCTTCTCTAGTGAAGCCGAACTCAAGCATTTTGTCGATTCCTTTGTAGAAGCTTTTGAATGCAGAACGTTTTCCTCTAAAAGCGCACGCTTTTATATCGACGCTTTGGAAACGTGCGAGGGTTTAATGCCTTTATTAATTTTAGCATTAATTGCCCCGTTTCCTTTTGGCTCTTTATTTTTATTTTGAAAACCCAGAAACGGTTTCTCTCCTTCGCCCTTTTCGTAACTTCTTTCTCTGCTCTCTTCGCTCTCTGTCTTTCACTTGCGCTTCTGCTTTCTTGTGTTGTGGCGCTTGTTTGGCGATTTTCTGGGCAGCTTTCGTTTCTGCGCCTCCATTTTTCTCCTCGAAGCTTCTTTCGCCTCCAGGTTAGTCCCGTTTCGTGCTTTCTTTTTGTTTTTGTCTTTGTGATGAGGTTTTGATTTTGATCCTCCTTTAGAGAAAGTTGGGATCTTTCTGTTTTTATTGTGCCCTATTGTTGTTGAAATGTGCGTTTCTGAGAGTTTCTTCTTCTTCTGCATGATCCTTTTTTGCTTTTGCTTAATGCTTTGAGGGCTTTACATGTTCTTTGTTGTTTCTGTTCGGATACCGTTTATCCAGAAGAATCCGCATCTGTTTCTTGCTTTATTTGACGGTTGCTTTGCCTGATTCTGAAAAAGTTTGCACCTTTGATGGTTTCTTCTTGGCGTACTTGATTTTTGGGAATGCTTTTGCTGGTAGACTGTAATGACTTTTGTGTTTTACTTTGGTGGAGAATGCTTGCTGTTTGAAGTCTTTTTCTTGTTTGAGAGATGCTGTAGATTTTCCTGGAAACCTTGCTTTGTTACTGCCTCCAAAGGATGCCCCAGGATGTTGGCTTGAGTCTTGGGGTTTTCCTTTTTTGTTTCTTTACCTGTATCGTATTAATCGAGTCGTTTTCTCCCTTGTCTGAGATGTTTTTGGTAACCCCATCTTCTTTTCTTATTGTAGGGTTAGTTGGCCTCATGTCTTCTCGCAATAACATTGTAGAGATGTCTTCCCGAGTTCCTGAGGGGATGTCCGATTGGCTGGACTCCCTTGTCTTGCTGTGTGTTTATGTTGTGGATGCTGAATTTTGCATAGAGCTGAGGAAGCGCCATAGGATTTGTAGTAATAGTTCCCGGGAGGGAGATTATGAGCTTGTTGCTCCTGATTCTGATGAGAGAGTTTGTTTTCCGAATTCCGTCGAGGGGGAGCGTCCCTTCTTTTACGCCTATGAATACTTCTTCAGTCAGTTGAACGTTACTTTTCCTTTCACTGCCTTCGAGACCGATTTGTTGTGGTCGTGTAATATTCCCCCTCCCAGCTTCACCCAAATTCCTGGAGTTTTTATTAAGATTTTTCAGTTACTCTGCCGAGAATTAGGCGTAACACCTTCTCTGACTCTCTTCCTGTACTTGTTTGTATTCGCCAAGCCTGGTGGTTCTTTGAAAAAGAAAGCTTCCTGGGTTTCCTTCAGGTCTGCCCAGGGCCATAAAGTTTTTGCTATGTATGATGAGTCCTTTAAGGACTTCAAGAATTACTTCTTTCAAGTTCGTGCCGTCGAGGGGGCCCGCCCCTTTTTTCTTGATGAAAACGATGAGCCCTCTTTCCCTCTATGGTGGCAGAAGGATGTGAGAGTGTCTCGCTATACTTAGGAGATGCTTAACGATGTTGAACGTGCTTTTGTTGTTGTTCTTGAGGATTTATGGGGGCGCCTCCTCATCTTAATACAAAAAGATTTTTAAACGATCCGTCTCTGGTTCGGACTGTTTTGGGTATTTGTCAGACTTGTTTCTATACTTGTTTTATTGGCTTTGCTTCCTCTTCTTGTAATTGTGATCCTTTGCTGTGGCTGGTTTTGCAGAGATGTCAAAAAATAATGATTCCATGAAGGCCTTCAAAAGGGCAAAAAAGGAAACTGCTACTCGAAACATCTTGGCCAAGGCGGCTGGGGAGGGATCTTTGCAAGTTTCAATGAAGCCACCCGTGCCGAGTTCTCCTGGTCCGAGGAAGGTGATCCCCACTCCTCGGGTTCATCCGGTGGAGCCCCCCCAGTCTTCTGCTACAGCTTCTGGTGCTCCTTCTAGTAAAAAGCAAAAAACGATTGAGCCTTTCAACCTTGATGCTCCTAACTTTGATGCGGTCGAGTTTGTAGATCAACAAATCGGTCCTTATGGTGTCCTCCCTATGGATGACGTGTCGCTTCTTCATCATTTTGATTATATATCTCGGAGTAGTATCAAGATGGCACACATGGGAGCGGCCCTATATCGAACTGCTCAAAGTCTTCCTCTCCATGCCACTAAAGCTTTTATGGAGGAGGCCAAACAGGAGTTTGATCAGATGAAAGGCTTGAAGGAGGAGCTTGAAGTGAAGGTGGCCAAGTTGGAAAAAGATTTGGAGAATGAGAAGGCGAGTTCCATCTCTCTGGCGGCTTCTGTGAGGCTGGTCGAGGACACGGCTATGAGACATAAGGATAGTTATGTGACATCTTACCGGGAGGTGTTGTGCCTGAGGGAGGAGTTGGAGAATGCCCGAGTTGATTACTCCAAGCTCCAAGGTCATCTTGTTGGTAGTGTAACTGCTGCCTATGAGAATCTGAAGGAACAAGTTCGGATTATTGCTCCCGAGGCCGACCTGACCCTCTTCAGCCTAGATAACGTTGTCAGGGATGGCAAGAATGTCCCTGATGACGAGGATGATGATGATGTTGAACCTCCCCCTGTGTCCTCTGCCAAGGTGTCAACTCCTGCTGTTCCTGTCGAGGTCGGCCCACCCGCTTCTGATCCTGACTGCCAGATCTTAAACTGGGATGACGGTACTGTGGATGCTGTTCTTCTCCAGACTCGCCCTCCGTCTCCTCGGACTGATGCTGCTAAAAAGTCTTCTGACCCTTAGCCCATTTATTCTGGATATTTATGTAGTTGGCCCGGCTTGTGGGCTTTTTAAACTCTTTATGTTTTGTTAACTGCAGACACTTTCTCGTTGCTTGCCTAGCAACTTTTTGTTTTGACAAACAAAAGTAACTTTCTAGCTTTTGAGGTAGATTTTGGTGGCCTCTAAAGCTTTATAACTTTGTAGATTATATCATGCTTTTGCGCTTAACTTGGTATCTTTTTTGTTTTCTGAGGATGTTGGAACCCTACCGCTCGTCCTCTTCGGATTTGCTTTATTGTTTGTAGCTTGGATCCTTTGAGGTTATGGTTATGTGGATCCAACTTGTTTTTTGGTTTTCTCGCTCTTGCTTGTATTTCTGACGATCTATAACCGATTTCTTCAAGTTGGTCCTCCAAGTTATTTTGGTAGTCCTTTGTCCGGTCTCTCTCAGGGGTTACCTTTGTAACTTGCTTTGTAGTAGGCCGACTTCTTTACGTCGTCCTTTTCTAAGTTATTTTTGTAATCCTCTTTCTTGGATCTTTGTCAGATCTCTTTCAGGGATTACTTTTATAACTTTTTAGTAGTAGGAGTCCGACTTCTTTGCGTCGTCCTCTTTCTAAGTTATTTTTGTAGTCCTCTTTTTTGGACCTTTGTCAGGTCTCTTTCAGGGACTACTTATAACTTTTCATTTTGGGCTGACTTTGTCATGTCGGGCCCTTCTAAGTTAAAGTAATCCTCTTTAATAGGGTTGGCCAGACCTCTTTCCAGGGTTTACTTATAACTTGGGTTGACTTGGTCCGACTTCTTAACGTCGGCCAATCTTTAAGTTATTATTTAGCAATCCATAAGACCTCGTCAGGTTCTTTTTCAGATCACTTTCGATAACTTCTTACATTATTCTGTGTTCATCTTTGCCGATTTGTAGAAGGTGGTTGCTATCTTTAGATCGTCTTTTGGATGAATCGCATTTTCACCTTTATCGGACGATTGTCTTTATCGTGATCGTGCAGTGAAATTGTTATTCACTTTCTGCCGATCTGTTGCTTTATAATCAGACGATGAATGCTTCAGATTAATGCGTCTTGAATACTTGTAGAATATCTAAAATATATATTTTATTCAAAGAAAAGTGCAAATATATACATGTGGGAATTTTTCATCCCTTTATGTCGAATAGTGTTTGAGTCTCAACTTGGTGCCTCATTAAAAAACCTTTTCAGGAAAAAGAGTGCATCCAATAGTGAGATCTTTTACTTTTCTAGCTATAGTACCTTCTTAGGTTGCAAGCGTGCCATGATCTGGGAAGCTCTCGTCCATCGAGTTCGGACAGTCTGTAGTAGCCCTTCCCAAGTACTTTTACAACTCGGTAGGGTCCTTTCCAGTTTGCTGCCAACTTTCCTTCTCCTGGTCGAGTTGTTCCAATATCATTTCGGATTAGGATGAGATCGTTCGCTATGAAACTTCTCGGCACTACCTTTTGATTATATCTGGAAGCCATTCGACGTTTTAGTGCTTCTTCCCTGATCCGAGCTCTTTCCTGGATTTCAGGTAGTAGGTCGATTTCTTCCTTCTGAAGTTGAGAGTTGGCCTCTTCATTGTAGTGGACTACTCTGGATGACCCTTCCTCGATCTCTACTGGGATCATTGCCTCCACTCCGTATGCTAGTCGAAAGGGTGATTCATTTGTCGTGGAGTGTGGCGTTGTTCGATATGCCCATAGGACTTGCAGAAGTTCTTCGGCCCAAGCTCCCTTTGCATCTTGTAGTCTCCATTTCAACCCAGCCAATATGACTTTGTTGGCAGCTTCGGCCTATCCATTGGCTTGAGGGTGTTCGACAGAGGTGAACTGGTACTTTATATTCAAGTCGGCTACTAGTCTCCTGAAGCCTGCGTCTGTGAATTGAGTGCCATTGTCTGTGGTGATGGGTATGGAACCCCGAACCTCGTGACAATGTTCCTGTATAGAAATTTCCGGCTTCTTTGAGCGGTGGCATTGGCTAGGGGCTCTGCCTCAATCTATTTAGTAAAATAGTCTACTCCGACTATGAGGAATTTTACTTGTCCTGATCCCTTGGGAAAGGGTCCGAGAAGATCAAGTCCCCACTTTACAAATGACCAGGGCGAGGTTACACTGATGAGCTCTTCTGGCGAGGTGATGTGGAAGTTGGCATGTTTCTGACATGGTGGACATGTCTTTACAAATTCTATAGCTTCTTTCTGTAAGGTTGGCCAATAAAATCCCGCTCAGAGTACTTTTTTGGCAAGAGCTCGTGCTCCGAGATGGTTGCCGCACCTGCCGCCGTGTACTTCTTCTAGCACTTCCTTTGTGTTGTTGGTTGGTACACATTTTAGTAGCGGTATTGAGATCCCTCTTTTGTACAGGATGTTGTTTATAATAGTGTAGTACTGTGCCTCCCTTTTTAATCTCTTTGCCTCCTTTTCCTCCGTGGGGAGTGTCTCTGCTTTGAGGTATTTATTTATGGGGGTCATCCATCCTTGGTCCTGACTTATTATGGCTAGGATTTTTTCCTCTTCTGAGATTGACGGGTTCTGTAGCATTTCCTGGATGAGGCTTCTATTGTTGCCCCCTAGTTTGGTGCTGGCTAGTTTTGAAAGTGCGTCAGCTCGGGCGTTTTGTTCGCGGGGTATGTGGCAGATCTTATATTCCCCGAGTTGTCCGAGCTGTTCCTTGGTTTTATCCAAATACTTTTTCATGGTGGGATCTTTGGCTTGATAGCTCCCTGTTATCTGCGAGGTGACTACTTGTGAATCGCTGTAAATGTTGAGTTTTTGAGCTCCAACCTCTGTAGCCAGCTTCAAACCGGCTAATAACGCTTCATATTCTGTCTGGTTGTTTGAGGCCGGAAACCCGAACTTGAGGGAGAGCTCAACTTGGGTTCCTTGGTTGCTTTCTATTATCACGCCTGCGCCGCTTCCAATCTTATTTGAAGAACCGTCCACGTAGAGATTCCATTCTGTGGGGGTTTCCAAGGCATCTGTGAATTCTGCGATAAAGTCGGCCAGATACTGTGATTTAATGGCCGTCTGAGCTTCATATTGGAGGTCGAATTCTGATAATTCGACTGTCCATTGTAAAATTCTGCCTGCTAAATCTGTTTTCTGCAGTATTCCTTTTATGGGCTGGTTGGTTCGAACCTTAATGGTGTGAGCCTGGAAGTACGGGCGAAGTCGTCGAGATGTTAGAATGAGAGCATAGGCAAACTTTTCTATCTTCTGGTAGTTCAGCTCGGATCCCTCTAGCGCTTTGCTAATGAAGTAGACGGTTTGCTCCCCACTTTCGTCTTCTCTGACTAGTGCTGAGGCTATTGCCCGACTTCCTACTGCGAGATATAATATGAGCGGTTCTCCTTCTCATGGTCGAGATAAGATAGGCGGCCGTCCTAAGAACTCTTTGAAGTCTTGGAAGGCTTGTTCACATTCTGTCGTCCATTCGAACTGTTTTCCCTTCCTTAAAGTAGCATAGAAGGGGAGAGATCTTATCGCTGCCCCTGCTAAGAATCTGGATAAGGCGGCCAATCTCCCGTTGAGTTGCTGCACTTCTTTGACACAGGTGGGGCTCTTCATGTTGAGTATGGCTTGGCATTTATCCGGGTTTGCTTCAATTCCTCTTTGTGTGAGCATGAAACCTAGGAATTTGCCTGCTTCTACCGCAAAGGTGCATTTGGCAGGATTGAGTCGCATGTCGTGCTTCCTTATAGTGTCGAACACTTGAGTCAGGTCAGACAGTAATGTGTCTTCGCTTTGTGTCTTTATTAACATGTCGTCCACATAGACTTCCATGATTTTTCTAATGTGGTCTGAGAAGACTTTGTTTATCAGCCTTTGATAAGTAGCACCCGTGTTCTTGAGATCGAAGGGCATCACGATGTAGCAGTAATTTGCTTTTGGCATTAAAAACGAGGTCTTTTCTTGATCTGGTGGATACATGGGGATTTGGTTGTATCCCGAGTATGCGTCCATAAACGAGAGATATCTATATCCGGAGGAAGCATCTACCAGAGCGTTGATACTTGGGAGTGGGTAAGGATCTTTTGGGCAGGCTTTGTTGAGATCGGTGTAATCAGTACACATTCGCCACTTCCCATTTGATTTTTTCACCAAGACGATGTTGGCTAACCATAGTGGATACTTGACTTCTCTTATGAATCCTGCCTCCAGTAGTGCCTGTACCTGCTCTTCCATAGCTTGGGATCGCTCCGGTCCAAGTTTTCTTCATCTCTGCTGCACCGGCCGAGATCCTGGATAGACCGCCAACTTGTGGCACATTAGCTTGGGGTCTATGCCTGGCATGTCTGCGGCTTTCCATGTGAATAGATCGACATTATCGCGTAAGAATTGTGTCAGTAATTCTTTTGAGTCTCCTCTTAGGATCGTTCCGATATTAGTTGTTTTGTCCGAGGTGTCTCTGATATGAACCTTCTCTATCTCGCCTTCTGGCTGTGGACGGAGTTCCTCTCGTCACTGCACTCTGCCAAGCTCAATTGTATGAAACTCTTCTCCTCTGCCTCTGAGGTTTAAACTTTCGTTATAACAGCGGCGCGCCATCTTTTGATCTACTTTTATTGTAGCTATCCCTTCTGTAGTTGAGAATTTCATGCATAGATGTGGGGTCGAGACTATTGCGCCGAGTTGATTGAGTGTTGTCCGACCTATTAGAGCATTGTAGGCTGAACTTACGTCGACCACAATGTAGTCTATTTTGAGGGTCCTGGATTGTTTCCCTTTTCCGAAGGTTGTATGTAGTGATGTGTATCCTAATGGTTGTACCGGAGTATCTCCCAGTCCGAACAGACTGTTCGGGTATGCCTTAAGCTCCTTGTCTTCTAAACCGAGTTTGTCGAAAGCTGTTTTGAATAAGATGTCGGCGGAGCTTCCTTGATCTATTAGTGTGTGATGGAGATTGGCGTTTGCCAATATGACGGTAATGACCATGGGGTCGTCGTGTCCCGAGATGATTCCAGATGCGTCCTCTTCAGTGAACGTGATTGCAGGGATGTCGGGTGCTTCCTCCTTTCCTTCGACATGATATACTTCTTTGAGATATCTTTTACGAGATGATTTGGAGATTCCTCCCCCTGCGAATCCACCATGTATCATGTGGACGTGTCTTTCTGGTGTACGAGGTGATCGCGCGGTTCGTCCGATATCTTCGTCCCTTCGTCTCTTTCTTTGATCATCATCTCGGGTTGCTAGAAACCGATCTAGTTTTCCTTCCCTCACCAACTTTTCTATGATGTTCTTTAAATCGAAGCATTCATTGGTGGAGTGACCTCGCACTCGATGGTATTCACAATACTCATTCCGATTTCCTCCCCCTCTTTTGCCTTTGAGTGGTCGAGCTGGGGGTATTTTCTCCGTGTGGCAGACTTCTTTGTTTACGTCAACTAGGGATACCTTGAGAGGAGTGTAATTGTGGTATTTTTTTATTTTCTCCCCTTGCCGATCTTCTTTCCTTTTGGATTCCTTGTCTTTATCTCGGTAGGGGATCCCAGATTTGGAGGTTTCTCCCAACCGAGCGTTTTCTTCCATGTTGATGTATTTTTTTGCTCGCTCCTGCACTTCGTCTAAGGAGGTAGGGTACTTCTTTGATATAGATTGGCTAAAAGCTCCCTCTCGTAGGCCGTTGATGAGTCCCATGATGGTGGCCTCTGTTGGTAAGCTTTGAATGTCCATGCATATTTTGTTGAATCTCTCCATGTAGTTGCGGAGGCTCTCCCGTTCTGCTTGCTTGATCCCTAGTAAACTGGGAGCGTGTTTGGCCTTATCTTTCTGGATGGAGAATCTGGCCAGGAACTTTTTGGCCAGGTCATCAAAGTTTGAGATGGACTTTGGAGGTAAGTTGTCGAACCATCTGATTGCTGTCTTCGTGAGAGTTGTTGGAAAAGCTTTGCAGCGAACGGCATCTGAGGCGTCGGTAGGGTACATTCTACTTTTGAAATTGCTGAGATGATGGTTGGGATCTGTGGTGCCATTATACAAAATCATATCCGGAAGCTTGAAGTCTTTTGGAGTTTTGGTTTTCATGATTTCCCTGGTGAATGGATCTTGTTCTTTGCGTGAATTTTCCTCAGGAGTGGTCCGAGGAGCTTTTGATTTGAGATCGGCTTCTAATTGCTGTAGTTTTTCTTCCAATTCTCGACGTCGCCGTACCTCTCTTTGAAGATCCTTTCCGATCTTCCATTGTTGTTGGGTTTCTTTCTCAAGTTGCTTTAAGCGATCTTGAAGTGCTTCTATTGCTCCCGGATTTGATGAGTTTTTGTCTCCGTTGGATTCCGGAGCATCCTTCAATGTAGTGTCCACGTTCTTGTGCGGTGTTTTGTTTTCTAGATCTGAGTCGTGGTCGTTGTCATGGCCGTCTGCCATGGTGTTGGGATGACTTCTAGGTTCCCCGGCAATGGCGCCAATGTTCCGAGGGTTACCTGAAACTGGAGGTCGATCTCGGATGAGATCTTCTGTACTGGTCGGAGATGGTATGTCCGGCTGGCTGGTGGCGGCCGGAGCTATTGTGTCCGACTTGTTGGACTTGCTGCACTGCTGATCCTTGGCCACCGGAGGGTGGGGAGTACCTGCAAGAGACTCCGATGCTTAAGTTAGCACGGGTATTAAGCAAGTTTTTAGTAGAATCAGAGTATGAGTTATACCTGGGTGCTCCAGTGTATTTATAGTAGTGTGGGCCGACCTTTCTGATAAGATAAGTTAGTTATCTTATCTTATCTTATCTTTATCTTGAGTGAAGTCAGCTTATTTTTAAGGGAACCGCCTTTATCTCTATAGGCTCGGATTGCCTTTGGATTTGGGTCGTGCTCCTCTATTTGGGCCCTTTACTGGGCTCTCCTGTCGATTTGGCCGAGCTCTTCAAAAAGAGGTTGGTCCGCTTGACCTAAAGAGGTCGGTCGCTTTGCTACTGAACATCTCGGCTCGGTCATCTCGACCCAGGGTATGAACATATTCAAATAGAGAACAGGAAGTAGGATAGAAATACTAAAGAATGGAACATAAGGAAAATAGAAGATAAAGAAACTCAACCACCTCAGTCATGGCAGCTGCTGCTCCCTCCTGGGAATCCTCTCTGGCGCTTTAGCTCATCTATGTCGCGCCTCTACTTCAGCTGATCCTTGATAAATCCCATTTGTAGGGTTTATCTTGTGTTGAATTTAGAGGGTTTTATCATCTTTTTCCGTATTTATTCAATGAAATAGCATGATTTTGTAAATTTTTCTTTAATTGTGCTTAAGAGTGAAAACATGCTTTTTAGGCCCTTAATTGTTTAATCTTAATTCACCTTGATTCCATTAGATGCCTTGATATGTTTGTTAAGTGATTTTGGATTTAGGAGGCAAATATTGGATCAAGGGAATGAAGAAAAAGCATGAAAAAATGGAGAACTCATGAAGAAATGAAGGAATCGCAAAAGCTGTCAAGCCGACCTCTTCGCACTTAATTGACCATAACTTGAGCTACAAAGGTCCAAATGATACGGTTCTAGTTGCATTGGAAAGCTAACATTTGGGTCTTCGAAATGATATAAGATTTGCCATAGTTGCATCGCAGATAGGGGCACGCACATCCACAGTACATGTATGCGCCGATTTGCATGTGATTCATTAAATGCGAATTCGTGGCCAGCGAATTCTAAAGCCTTGTGGGCCCAATCCAACTCATTTTTTATGCTATTTAAGCCAAGGATTAAAGGGGAATTGATATACTTTTACATACTTTTGATCATTAGTCATAGTTAAAAGCTTTAGGAGTAGTTAGAGTTAGTTTCTAGAGAGAGAAGCTCTCACTTCTCTCTAGAATTAGAATTAGGTTTTAGATCTAGAGCTAGTTCTTCTTCTCTCTTCTAATTTTCTTTTTCTTTCTTTAATTGTTCTCTTGTAGTTGTAGAATTCTTCTTCTCTTGTAATTCCTTTGTATTGTTAGTTGTAGTTTATGAATTTTCTTTTGTAGATCTACATTTCTTCTTCAATGCAATTGGTAAGTTCTTTGTTGTTTCATAATTGTTTTCCTTTTCTATTGTTGATCCCTTGCTATTCTAGTTAGATCTCTCTTTAATTCTTGCAATTCATGTTGTTTACTTTTATTGCCTTCTATGTGTTTGTTAAAATACTTCTTTTAGTTATGAGTTTACTTTTCTATTGTTTTGCCTTTCTATTGTTAATCTCTTACTTTTGTAGTTGTAGATTCCTTTAATTCTTGTAATTTACTATGCTTTTCTTTTGTGCCTTCTAAGTGTTTGATGAAATGCTTGGTTAGATTTTAGAGTAGATTTTAGTGCTATTGGCTTGGGAAGGTAACTTAGGAACTCTTGAGTTACTAATGTCCAAGTGATTGACGATTGGGAGCCATTAACTCTAGATCTCACTAATTGATTTGGTGGCTGGAGAACTAGGACTTATGGACTTGGATTAACATAGCTCACTTGATTTTCCTTGACCACCAAACCTTGCCAAGACCTCTTTAGTTGTTAGTTTATTTTCATTTCAATTTATTTTTCATGCCTCTTATCAAAAACCTCAAATATAACTCATAACCAATAACAAGACACTTTATTGCCATTCCTAGGGAGAACGACCCGAGTTTTAATACTTCGGTTTATAAATTTAGGGGTTTGTTACTTGTGACAACCAAATTTTTGTATGAAAGGATTGATGTTAGTTTAGAAACTATATTACAACGAGACTTATTGTGAATTCTAAACCGTCAAAAGTCCATTCATCACTCCTCCACTAGCTAATGGAGGAGGGCTGAGTGGTCTTGGTGCTCAATTTTTAGCTAATCCACAGAAGACGTCAGCTCCCCAATGGATGTGGTCAAGTGGGCCCAGTAGTCACGGGGAAGGAAATAAATTTTCTGAGGCATCTACAAAAGCTCCTACTGAGGAGGAGGAACTGACTCCTGTGCTGGTCCATGCCCATGCTCCCTAGCATGCTCCATACTCCTCCTAGTGATAGATCAGTCAATGTCAATAGGGGTATCACCATCAATGCGGACTTGGGCTTCAGCACACAAGCGGGCGATTAAGTGACAGAAGGCCAATCTTGTAGAGGTGGAGGCCTTCTCAGCTATCCGGTACAGCTCCTAAGGAATCACATGGTGTACCTCGACCTCATTACCGAGCATGATGCAATGGATCATCACTACTCGATCCACTGTAACCTTGGACCGGTTGCTTGTGGGGATGATAGAGTGCTAAATGAACTCCAACCATCCTCTAGCAACCGGATTTAGGTCATGCCTCCACAACTGGTACGGCTGACCTCTGGTTTCCCTCACCCACTAAGTATCGGGGAGGAATATGTCTGTGAGGATCTGGTCCAAACTCTGATAAGTGTTAACCCTCTTAGTATAAGAGTGAGGGTCTTCTCAGGATGGTGGCAGATAAAGAATCTCCCTCACTCTCTCAAGACTGAACTCCATAATCTTCCCTCGGACCATGATAAACCAGTTCTTAGGATCCGGGTTGACGCTAGTGGCATGCTTGTAGGTCATCCAAGCGTTGGCGTAGAACTACCTGACCATAAGCATGCCCACGTCAGTCACGGGGTTAGTCAGAACTTTCCAACCCCTCCTCAAAATCTGTTCTCGGATCTCCGGGTACTCCTCTGACTGTATATCAAAGCGGACATCACAGATAACCTTCTTTTTGCTCACTATCTCCTGGAAGTGATCCTCGTGGGTCTTGGAGAAAAACCAGATGAAGTCATAAGGACTGGAGGTAGGTGCCTTCTCTTTTCTCTTCCTAGAAGATGATTCACCGGTTTTAGGTGCTATAGGGATAGTGAAAGGAGAGAAAAAGCGGAGTGCCCACACCAATCTTAAAGAAGAAGGAATGTGGTAAAATGGAAGGAAAGAAGAAGGAATAGTCGAAGGAGGGGGGCTTTTGCCACAGGTTTGAAGGGAGAAAGAAAGAGGAAGGGAATAATGTATGAAAATAAGGAGGGGTGATGCATGAGCATCTTATACCCTTTTTTATATCATCTTTTAGTTGTTTTTAGTTAGATTTTATTTACTTTTACTTGATTTTAGTGCAAAGTACCTCTTTGGATGCTACTTTGAGTTGTTTTGGTGTTTTTATGATTTCAGGTGAAATTCGGAGCAATTTGGCGGAGTTTGGAGCTAAAAAGAAGGAAGTTGTCAGCACCCTCCCTGGGCGCTAAATGCCCAACTGGGTTTAGCGCCAGCAAGGGACCCCAGCTTGCAGGAGTTTGACTCCCCTTGGGGTGTTTAACGTCCAAACTAGCATTAAATGCCAGCAGCTATTCGAATTCACACTCATGTGGGCCTCTCAAGTGGATTTAGCACTTATTAGTTTATTTTATTTTCTTTTTGAAAATTTTAATTACAAACAACATCTTTTCGGTTTAGAATTTATTATTTTATTTTATTTCCATATCAAATTAGGTTAGTATTTAAGAAATAAGATGAACCCTTTCTAGGGCATCAATCAAGCATCATTAGACGACATACTTTTGTTTTTTCTGTAAGGTATGAGCAACTAAACCTCATTGGTTAAGGTTAGGAGCTCTGTTTATTTCTATGGATTAGAACTATTATTCTTCTATTTTAATTAATGTTTTGATTCAATTTTAAGGATTATTTTCGTTCTTAATATTATGAACTAGGTGGAATGAGAATATGACAATTTTCTACATGAGTTCTTGTCATTCTCGAGAGAGTTATCTCGCTTGAACTACAGTTTAAAAACAAACTCCTCCTAAATTGCTAATTACATGACTAATTGGGATATGTGACAAATAATCCCGTTAACTTTGGATAATTAGGGTTTTTGTGGCCATAAACTAGCTTTTGAACTTAACCCATTAATCATAATTAAGTGACCATGAGAGTGGTGGTTAATGAAGATTAGAGAAGGCTAAATCACTAAGAGATTAGGGTTTAGACACTTATGATTTGCCATGGAATGAATCATGCATTTTTAAAATAGTTGATTAAAGCTTTTACTACGGAAAGATAAATATCTTCGAAACCTTAACTGTTTTCTCATACTATTTTCACACCAGCTGTTAATTGCTTCCTTTATTTTCTTATTTATTGTTTATGCAAATTATACCTTACCAAACCCCTCTTTGATTTGCCTGACTAAGTCCAACCTGACAACCATTGCTTGCTCAATCCAACAATCCTCGTGGGATCGACCCTCACTCACATGAGCTATTAGTTAGATGACCCAATGCACTTGATGGTTATTCTATGACACTGTTAAGACGAATGGAGTGAATCCAGAAGTCAACAGGCTCATGCTCTTCCCCTTTGCTATGAAGGATAGAGCAAAGTAGTGGCTTGACTCTCAGCCCAAGGAAAGCCTGGACATGTAGGACAAGGTGGTCACTGGATTTCTGACCAAATTTTTCCACCTCAGAACCTAACCAAGCTTAGGGTGGACGTCCAGACCTTTAGACAAAAAGATGGAGAGTCCCTTTACGAAGCCTGAGAGAGATACAAGCTGATGATCAGGAGGTGCTATCCTGACATATTTTCTGAGTGGGCTAGGTTACAGATCTTTTATGATGGCCTCTCTGAGATGGCCAAGAAGTCATTAGATCACTCTGCAGGTGGTTTCCTGCACATGAAGAAGACGCCTGAAGAGGCGAATGAGCTTATTGAGATGGTTGCCAACAACCAGTATCTTTACACTTCTGAGAGGAACCCTGTGAACATTGGGACTACTCAGAAGAAAGGAGTCATGGTGGTGGACACATTGGACGCCATTTTGGCTCAGAACAAGCTCATGTTCGAGCATATTAGCATGATCTTTCAACACTTGACCGTGATGCAAGTTTCAGCTGTCAACACTCAAGATGCATCCTATGATATGACTTGAATCTACACCCAAGGGGACGCTTATGACAATGCTCAACCCACCACGGAGCAAGTAAATTACATGGGAAATTTCTCTAAAAATTCCAACAATCATCCTTATTCAAATACATTCAATCAGGGATAGAGGAATTACCCTAACTTTCGGTGGAGAGAGCAGCCATAGAAGCCCCAACAAACCTTCAATAACAACCAGGGAGAATCCAATCAGAACAGGTTTAACAACTGACAGTTCCAGCCCTCTCAGCAGTAGCAAGAGGCCTCTTAGACACAGAGCATCTCTGACTTAGCCACTAAAGTCTCTGAGCTTTCCAAGACAACCCATAGCTTTATGCAAGAGACAAGCCCTTCAATTCGAAACTTGGAACTGCAAGTGGGTCAGTTGAGTAAGAGGATACCTGAGAGACCTCCTAACACTCTTCAATGCGTGAGAATCTAATACCTTTTTTCATATAATTTTTTAGTTTTTTCTAGTTATATTTTATTTACTTTTACATGATTTTAGTGTAAAAATCCCCTTTGGATGCTACGTTGAGTTATTTTGGTATTTTTATGATTTCAAGTGAAATTCGGAACAATTTGGCGGAGTTTGGAGCTAAAAAGAAGGAAGTTGTCAACACCCTCCTTGGGTGATAAACACCCAACTGGCGTTTAGCGCCAGCAAGAGACCTTAGCTTGCACAAGTTTGACTCCCCTTGGGGCATTTAACATCCAAACTGGCGTTAAAAGCCAGTAGCTATTCGAATTCACACTCATGTGGGGCTCTCAAATGGATTTAGCACTTATTAGTTTTATTTTCTTTTCTTTTTAAAATTTTTAATTACAAACAATATCTTTTAGGTTTAGAATTATTATTTTATTTTATTTTGATATCAAATTAGGTTAGTTTTTAAGGAATAAGATGCACCCTTTCTAGGGCATCAATCAAGCATAATTAGACAGCATACTTTTGTTTTCTCTGTAAGTTATAAGCAAATAAACCTCCTTGGTTGGTTAGAAGCTCTATTTATTTCTATGGATTAGAACTGTTATATTTCTATTTTAACTAATGTTTTAATTCAATTATAAGAATTATTTTCGTTCTTAATCTTATGAACTGGGTGAAACGAGAGTATGAACCTTTTCTACATGAGTTCTTGTGATTCTCTAGAGAATTATCTCACTTGAAAACAAACTCTCCCTAAATTGCTAATTACATTACTAATTGGGATATGTGACATATAATCCCGTTAGCTTTGGGTAATTAGGATTTTGTGGCCATAAACTGGCTTTTGAACTTAACCCTTTAATCGGAATTAAGTGACCATGAGAGTGGCAGATAATGAACATTAGAGGAGTATAAATCACTAAGAGATTAGGGTTTAGACACTTATGGTTTGCCATGGAATAAATCATCCATTGTTAAAATAGTTGGTAAGAACTTTTAATCTGGAAAGATAAACATCTCCAAAACTTTAACTGTTTTCTCATACTGTTTTCACACCAACTGTTAATTGCTTCCTTTATTTTCTTGTTTATTTTTCTTACAAATTACAACTCATCAAACCCCTCTTTGATTTGTCTGACTAAGTCTAACCTGACAACCATTACTTGCTCAATCCGACAATCCTCGGTGGATCGACCCTCACTCACCTGAGGTATTACTTGGATGACCCGATGCACTTGCCGGTTAAGCTATGAAAAATCCTAATTCGCACACCAAGGGCTTAGGATAAAAGATGGTAATTTGGGATGTGGGGATGAAAGGGAAAGAAGTGGGTATATATAGAGGATAGGGGAGAGGGGTTCGGTTATGGGAGAAGGGTAGGAGGGAAAAGAAATTTGAATTTTGTTAATGGGGAAGAGAGAGATTAATGGGAAAGATGAGTGGTGATTGGGTGGAGTGGGGGTGAGTAGAAAGATGAATGTGATTTGATTGATGGATGGAAGGTGATTTGGGGAAATAGGGTGGATGAATTTGGATAGAAGAGTGGTTAAGGGGGAGTGAGAAAAAAGGTGGTTGAATGGTCAAAGTGAGTAGAGGTCGGGATTTTAATCGTTAGTTAAACCCCCTCCTTCATTTTTGAAACTGGCGTACCAGGCGCCAGCAATGGGACCTTTTTTTGGGACGAGATAGATGGTGCTAAAGGCCAGCTTGGCATTTAGCTCCCTGGATGGGGTGAAAATTCTTGAAGGAGAGCCCATCTTGGGCGTTAAACGCCCATTTATTAGCACCATTCTGGGTGTTAAAAGCCCTCCTGGCGTTTAACGCTAGAATCTCTTGCTCCATTCATGGTGCTAAACGCCCAGCTTGGCGTTTAGCGCCAGAGCCCTTCGAATGCTCTTTGCTCCAGGGTGTTCTGTTCTTCCTTCTGAGTCCTTATGTCCCTGTTCTAAGTACTGTGCATGATAACAAACAATATTAAACCTAGGAAAATTTATGAAAATCAATGAAAATAAAAATAAAAACCAAACTAAAATAAAACTAAAGGATACTATTGATTGGGTTGCCTCCTAACAAGCGCTTCTTTACCGTCACTGGCTTGGCGATCAGCTCCTCTAAGGAGGAGAGTCATAGGGGCTCAGGTCCACACCACTCATAGTGAACTTCTTTCTTGTGCTCTCATGGATCAACTCAATCTGCTCAAGAGACAGGATCCTATTCACAGTATAAGGTAGGACTGGACTTCTAGTGAACACCACTTTTATCCCAGGTGAGAAGTCTTCAGTAGGAATCTTCCTGTTCCTCCAGCCCTTAGGTACCTTCTTCTTGGGACATCTCCCTCCTTGGTGGGTGGTAAATGCCCAACGCTAAACTTAGGTTTGATTTCAGGGGAGATTGTATTGGTTCCCACCAAAAGAGGAGGCTTAAGCAATGAGCTCTGCATGCGAGTACCTCCTTCTCCAAAGATTGGTGAAGGTTTAAAAACCTTGAATACCAAATAGTCTTCACACATCCTCAGAACCAGTTCACCTCTCTCAACATCGATAAGAGCTCTCCCAGTGACTAGGAATGGACTTCCTAGAATGATGGAGTCATTTGCATCCTCTCCCATGTCAAGCACTACAAATTTGCAGGGAGGAAAAGCTCTCTAACCTTGACCAAGATATTTTCCACTAGCCCATGTGCCTGCCTTAGAGACTTATCAGCCATCTGCAGTACTATTCTTGTAGGTTGTGCCTCTTGAATTTGTAGCTTTCTCATTACAAACAAAGGCATTAGATTTATACTTGAGCCAAGATCACAAAGAGCTTTGTCAAAAGTGATATTCTCAATAGTACAAGGGATCTGAAAGCTCCCAAGATCTAGCATCTTCTTTGGTAGCTTACTTTGAATGAGTGCACTACAATCCTTGGTCAAGACCACTATTTCATCACCCTTCAAGGCTTTCTTCTCAGATAGCAAGTTTTTTATGAATGCTACATAGCGAGGGATTTTCTCCAAAATCTCAGGAAAAAGAATATTGATTTGTAGCTTTTTAAAGACTTTCAAGAACTAAGAATACTCCTCATTTATGGTCTCCTCTTGGAACTTCTGAAGCTGTGGTGTTTCAGGCTCTTGTATAGGCACCCTAGGTGGGGTGTGTAATAGTGTAGCTTCAGCCTTTTCTGGAGCTTCTTTCTCTTCTAACCCTTTAGCAAATCACACCTCCTTAGGCACGGTTTCATTATTCATTGCAAGGGCCTTACGTTCTTCTCTTAGATTTACCTCTGTGTCACCAAGAAGAGTGTTAGGAGGTCTCTCAGGTATTCTCTTGCTCAACTAACCCACTTGTACTTCCAAGTTTTGAATGGAAGCTCTAGTCTCCTGCATAAAGCTACGAGTACTCTTGGAAAATTCTGCAACTAAAGAGGCCAAGTCAGAATTGCCTTGAGACTGAGTGGACGCCTGATGTGGATAAGAAGCATGAAATCGGCAGTTGTTGAAATTATTGAACTTATTCTTATTAAAACCGTCCTGAGAGTTGTTGTTAAAATTCGGATGGGGCCTCTAGAGTTGCTCTTTCCACCTAAAGTTAGGGTTATTACTCCATCCTTGATTGAATGTATTCGAATAAGGATCATTATTGGAATTTCTGGAGGAATTTCCCATATAATTAACTTGCTCAGGAGTTGTTTGAGCATAGTCATAGTTATCCCCTTGGTTGAAGCCACCACTCATGTCATAAGAGGAATCTAGAGTATTAACAGCTGAGTCTTGCATTTTACTCAAGTGCTGAGAAATCATATTGATCTGTGGTGCACGAATCCCCACACTTTGTATAACTGTACCAACAAGTGCACTGGATCGTCCAAGTAATACCTGAGTGAGTCAGGGTCGATCCTACGAGAATTGTGGTTTGCAGCAAGCTATGGTTATCTTGCAGATCTTAGTTAGGCGGATAGAAGAGTTATTGGTTTGAATTTGGTTAAAATCATAAAGGGAATGAAATAAAAAGGGTAATCAAAACTCAGAAGTAGTGTAAACTATGATAGGAAGGTGGTTAAGGCTTGCAGTTCCTTTGTCCTTCTGGATTAACTCTGGTCTTACTGTCTTCTTCAATTGTGAATGATTTCTTCAATGGTAGGCTATATGTGATTGACCTTGGTTTGAGCAGCCGCAAATACTCCTCTAAATCTGAACACTAGGGTTAGTGCGCATCTAGTCTAATTGAGGGTGAAGCTCCTGCAGCCTATTCTCCTTAATAATCCTACTCAAAATGCCACAAACAAGGTCGGATCTTCCATATCAGAGAATGTTGTGCCTTTGGATTCTAGCCTCTACCACAGAGACCCTAATCTCCCCATACCTCGGCTGAATTGGTATCTCAAGAAGTCTCCAACGAAGTCATGGATTAACCGTCTAAGAGATGTATAATCAAGCTGGCGGTTCGATGCTTTCCAGTCACGTATTTGATGAGGGAAAATTAGATTTCCACACAAACTCACCGGCAAGTGTAACGGGTTGCATCAAGTAGTAATAACTCACAAGAGTGAGATCGATCCCACAGGGATTGATGGATCAAGCAACTTTAGTGAGTGATTGGTTTAGCAAGCTAACAGTGGTGAATTGAATTAAAATTTAATAACAGAATGTAAATTGCATAGACGATAAAGTGCAGAAGTTAAATTGGACAGAATCTTAGAGAGCAAGAAAAATAAATTGCATCAAATGTAAAGGAGATTGAGTGCAAGGAATGTAAAGAAAGCAGTAAATCAGAATTCAAAACAATTGCAGAAGATGTAAATTTGCAAGAAATGTAAATCAAGCTCACAGCAAACTCAAATGTAAATTACAGAGGAACAGAATTCTAAAGTTGCAGAAAAATAAAAGTGCAGGGAATTGAGATTTGCAATAAGAGTAAACTGAATTCAATGCAATTGAAATGTAAAAGTGTATCAACTATACTAAGCTCTCCGGAGTCTCTAATCCTCCAAGAGAGATCTGGAGTCTCTAATCCTCCAGCCTTTGCTTCCTATATTAATCCTACTCCTACTGTGCACTACCTTTTTCTAACAGAACTAAAGCCTTTTTATAGGCATTTCTAAATTACAAAATGAAATTGAAAATGAAAACAAATTACAATTAAATGAAAATCCTATTCTAGATGCTCCTTGTGCCTTTGAGTGATGTCGATTGGGCCCTGCTTGCTTTTGTGTGTTGATGGGCTTGGAATCAGCTTTAATTGAGCAGAGATTAACTTCTAGGAGAACGTTGTGTTTTGAAATTGAATGCAGCGTTCATTCATCCACGCGTGTGCGTCTTTTTGCATTTTTGTCCATCGACGCGTACGCGTCCTTTGCAGCATTAACTTAGTGAGTGCTACGTTGGCATAGTGAGCGCTACCCACGCGTGCACGTCATGTACATGTGCGCGTGGGTAGCAAATTCTCAAATCCACGCTTCAGGGCCAGCCATGCGTGCGCGTGCCTTGTCTCAAATGCACAATCGACGCGTGCGCGTCATTTGCAAAACTTTGCCTCCAATTTTTTAACTTGCTCGAAAACGCTCAGTAAGTAAACGTAGCGCTTTCTTTGCAAATGAGCGCTTTCTTTGCTTTTTTTCATGGGCCACGCTTTCAATAGCGTGGCCTAAGGCATCAAAGTGTGCTCCAGCTTCAAAGTATGCCCCAAAATTTCTCTTTTCTCCTTTTTAGCTTATTTTGTGCTTTTTTGCTTCTTTTTCTTCTTATTTCCTACAAAGTTTATAAAATCAAAAGATCAAAGAAATATACCATTTAAGCACAAAAACATGCAATATTTAAGCACTAATCATCAATTTCTTGTATGAAAAAGCATAGAAAAATATGACATGATGACATGTCATCAGTATTCACACGAACCCAAGAAGAACACGGGTGGTTGTCAGGCACACGGTCTTACTATGAAGAACGGAGATGATTGTCACGGATCATCCCATTCATCAAGTTGAAGAACGAAGATACATCTTAAAATTGAATCAAACACGGATTGAAGAGAAATAGTAATACTTTTATTAATCCATAAAACTCAGCAGGGCTCCTCCCCTCAATCTAGGAGGTTTAAAACTCATACTGATAGAAGATAGAATGTGTTAGACAAAAATATGGCATAAAAGTCTTTAAATACTAAACTAATGACTAAGGATAACATTAAGAAGGGGTAAAATAGTCTTTTGGGCTGAGCTTTGATGAGATCCACATGCTAGGAGGCCTCTAGGGTGTTGAACGCTAGCTAGGAGGTCCTCTCTGAGCATTTGGACACTGGTCTCCTCCCTTGGGCACTGGACGCCTGGACTGGGGCAGGAAGCTGGCATTGGATGCCAGTTTTGGGCCTTTAATTCAGAAGCAAAGTATGAACTATTATATAATGCTAGAAATCTATGGAAGTCAGCTTTCCATAGCCGTTAAAAATGCTCTATTTGGACTTCTGTAGCTCCAAAAAAGCTCCTTCGAGTGCAAGGAGGTCTGATCTGGACAACATCTGCAGTGCTGTCTCTGTCTCTGAATCAGACTTTTGCTCCAGCTCCTCAGTTTCAGTCAGAAAATACCTGAAATTGCATAAAAACACACAAACTCAAAGTAGAATCCAAAAATGTAAATTTTACAGTAAAACCTATGAAAACTTAATAAAAATTAAACAAAACATGCTAAAAATTATATGAAATATCCGCTCATGAATCTGCTGTGACATGATCTTGTTCTGAGCTAGAATGGAATCCAGGGTGTCCACCTCCATAACTCCTTTCTTCGTCAGATTCCCAGGATTTACAGGGTTCCTCTCAGAAGAGTAAAGGTATTGGTTGTTAGCAACTATCTCAATAAGGTCATTATCCTCTTTAGGCGTCTTCTTCATGTGCAAAGAACCTCCTGCGGAATTTTCCAGAGACATTTTTTTCATCTCTGAGAGGCCATCATAGAAAATATGTAGCTTGGCCCAATCTGAAAATATATGTGGGAGATACTTCCTGATCATCTGCTTGTATCTTTCACAGACTTCATAGAGGGACTCACCATCTTTCTGTCTGAAAGTATGAACATCTACCCTCAGCTTAGTCAGTTTCAGAGGAGGGAAGAATTTGGTCAGAAATCTATTAACCACCTTGTCCTAGGAGTCCAAGCTCTCCTTAGACTGAGTGTCTAGCCATTACTTCACTCTATCACTCACAGCAAATGGGTAGAGCATGAGCTTGTAGAGATCAAGGTTCACTCCATTAGTCTTCACTGTCACGGATCTGCAGGAAATTAGAAATAAACAAATTCGGGTCTTCCTACGAAAGTCCATGAAACTGGCAGTTTTGTTGCACCAGAGTAATCAACTGTGGCTTCAGCTCAAAATTGTTAGCACCTCTGGGAGGTACTGAGATAATGCGCCCATAAAAGTCAAAAGTGAGAGTAGTGTAGGAGCTCAACGTCCTTCTAGCTTGCTCATTACCATTCAGATTCCCACCATTACCATTAACAACATTATTAGGATTGTTGGGATCCATGGCTTCCTTCTCAAAAGTATCCCTAAGATTCTCACTAGCTTTGTAAGTTCTAGCTTGTTGCAAATGCCGCCTCAAGATCTTCTCAGGTTTAGGATCAAATTCAATAAGGTGTTCTTTGTCCCTATTCCTACTCATAAACAAACAGAAGGCAAAGAAAAGTGGAGTCTCTATGTTAGAGTATAGAGAACTCCTAGTGAGGTATCCTATGTAAACAGAAATAAAATAAAATAAAATAAAGCAAGAAATAGACCTAAAAGTTTCAAAAATAATTAAGAAAAATTAAACTACTAATTCGAAAATTAAACAAGGAAGAATACTAATAATTTCAAAAAATTTAGAAAAGAAAAATCATTAACGGGACACTAAACTTAAAATCAAAAATTAAGAAAAAGTAAACAGAACCAAATTAAAAAATTTAAGGAAAAGTAAACAAACAAAACTAAGAAGAATACCTAATCTAAGCAGTTAAACAACTGGTAGTTGTCAGTCACCGTCAGTCCCTGGCAACAGTGCAAAAAACTTGGTATGGATTTAGAATGTCCACAACTAAACCGACAAGTCCACCGAGTCATCCAACTAATACCTCAGGTAAGTAAGGGTCGATCCCACGATGACTGAGAAACTGAGCAACAATGGTCAACTGATTGGCTTAATCAGGCAAACAGAAAAGTTGGTTTGGTGGTTTATAAATGGATTAAAGAATAATTCAAGAGTAAAGAAAGCAAGTAATGACTTTGGTATAGAAATCACTGAGAGAAACAGTTAACGTATCAGAGATGTTTACCTTTCCGGATCAAGTTTTCTTACCAACTATTTTAATCATATAAGATTCATTCCATGGCAAACTGTGATTGACTAAACCCTAATCTCTTAGTGATTTAGCCTCTTCTAACCTTCATCAACCGCCGATCTCTTGGTCACTTGATTCGGATTTGAGGGTTAAGTGCAAATCTAGTTTATGGCCACAAAAAAACCTAATTACCCAAAGTTAAACGGATTATATGTCACGTATCCAGATTAGTTCAAGTAATTAGCAATTTAGAAGGAATTTACTTTTAAGCTGTGTTCAGGTGAGAAACCTCTCCCAAGGGTCACAAGAACACATGTAGAATAAAGGTCATACTCTCGTTCCACCCATATCCATAAAATTAAGAATGAAAGTAATCCTTGAAACTGAATCAATACATTAATTAAAATAGAAAATTAATAGTCTTGATACATAGAAATAAACAGAGCTCCTAACCTTAACTAAGAAGGTTTAGTGGCTCATGACTTACAGAGAAAATAAGGGTTCTGAAAAGTGTGTAAATACAGAAGTGAGAAGATCTCCCCTAAAGGTGAATCTTTTCCCTTTTATATCTAACCTAATTTGATTTAAAAATAAAATAAAATATTAAATCCTAAAACTAAAAAATATTGTTTGTAATTAAAAATTATAAAAAATAAAATAAAAGATAACTAATAAAAGCTAAATCTACCTAGTGGTGCTCCAAGAAGGTGGATTCGGTTCAGACTACCTGGCGCTAAATGCTAGTTGGGCGTAGTGCCTAGAATGGGAATAGATGTTCTGTTTTGTGAAGCTTGCTGGCGTTAAACCCCAGTTGGGCGTTTAGCGCCCAGAGAGGCTACTTCAACTCTTTTTCTTTTTGCACAAAACTCTGCCAAATTGCTCTGAATTTCACCTCAAATTATAAAAATACTAAAATAATTCAAAGTAGCATCCAAAGAGAATTTTTGGATTAAAATATAATAAAACTTAATAAATTCTAACTAAAAATAACTAGAAAGTAAGGGAAAATGGGTATAAGTTGCTCACGCATCAAACATATAACTGCATCATTCTTGGGTTCTTAGAGTCTGTGTGGCTTTTAAATCAAAAATGGGACTTAACCCTCTAATACAACTGATTGATCAAGAAATTGATGGTTGGTTAGATTAGAGGAGATTGGATTGCCTAGGAATAGGAGTTCAAGCACCTAGGGTTTGCCATAAACTCAATATTTTCATGATCAAAGTAGATAGAAATAATTGTTAATCCTGAATTTTGAATATCTCTAACACCTTAACTTTCCTTATCACATTATTTTCTTAACCAATTTTAGTTTGTTTCTATTTATTTCTCTACTTTCATGTTATTTACTATTGAAACACTTAATTTTGATTGTCTGACTAGAATAATCAATTGACTATTATTTGCTTAATCCGTTAATCCTTGTTAGATCGACATTCACTCACACTGAGTTTATTACTTGGTACGACCTGGTGCACTTGCTGGTAAGTTGTGGTTTGAAATTTCGCACCAAATTTTTGGTGTCGTCGTCGGGGATTAATTGTGATTAAGAAACTACCAGTTAATTGATTACCTAGATTAGACATTTTTTTTCTTTTTCTATTTTATTTAAAAAATATATTTAAAAAAATTAAATATATATATATATTTCTATTTTTTCTTCTTTTTCTCTTTTTTTACCACATGGTGCGTTTGATTCAGCTTTGTGTTTTATGCTAAGGAAAATAATGGAGAGAGATCACATTGGTTACTACACACACTCAAGGAACGATTCATAATATTGTGGATGGAGGAACTATCTGGATTTTGGTTGGGAATATCAAGGCCAAGGAAACTATAGTGCTCCATATTCCATCTATCAAGAACCATCATCTCCTTACTCATACCAAGAACCATCATCTCTCTATTCATACCAAGAACAATTATCTCCTTATTCATATAAGGAACCATCCTCCAATTATTCATATCAAGAACCAGCATCTCTCTATTTATATCAAGAACCATCATCTTTTTATTCATACCAAGAACCACCACCTCTATATCCACACCAAGAACTATCATCTCTTCAGCTTGCCATGAAAGAACTAAAGAACACTACTAAAGGTTGCACACATGATATAAAAATGAGTGTCAAAAATATAGATAAACATGTGGAGTTGATTACCAAGCATTTGGCAGAGGAACAAGCAAACTTCATCCCAAGAGAAGCAATGCAAATTTCTACAAAAGAATGTGAGGGAATCATTCAAAGGAGTCCATCTTCCAGTGAATCAAAGAGCTACATGGGGGTTGATTTAATTGAACCATTCATCTAAAAATTTCTTGATGAAGGGGTCCTTCCAAACACTACACAACACTCAAGTCCCGAAAAAGAAGAAGAGTTAGAAGTGCAATAGTAAGACCAAGAAACCCTTGTACCAAGTAAATTTCCAATGAAGAAGGAGGTAGTGCAGCAATAAAAGCCTAGGATTCCATATCCTCAGAGGCTACAAGAAGTGACAAAGGAATATGCAATGCCCTTCCCAAGAGATGCCATGCAAGATCCTATGAAAGAATGTGAGGGAGTTAATCAAAGGAGTTCATACTCTAGTGAATTAGAAAACTCTCCACCCTCACACATGGAAGAAGAGGAAGATTGGTGCATACGAACCACACACTCTCGTATAGCAGTACCAACAAGTGCACTGGGTCATCCAAGTAATACCTGAGTGAGTTAGGGTCGATCTCACGAGGATTGTGGCTTGAAGCAAGCTATGGTTATCTTGCAGGTCTTAGTCATGCGGAATCAAAAGGTTGTTGGATAAACTTTGAATGATTATATGTCATATATGGAGTTGTAAGAGTAATGTGCGAAAGGGGTAAAACCAATTGGATTAAATGATATGAATAGAGTTAAGAGTTGGAGTTGCTTTATCTTTCTGAATTAACTCTGGTACTACTGCTCTCTTTGCTTGTGAGTGATTTCTTTAATGGCAGGCTGTATGTGATTGACACTGGTTTGAGCAGCTGCCAATACTCCTCCAGATCTGAACCCCAGGGTTAGTGTGGATCCATCTCTGCTTGAGGGTGAAGCGCGTACAGTTCATTCTCCTTAATGATCCTACTCAAATCGCCACAGAAAAGGTCGGATCTTCTGGATCAGAGAATGCTATATCATAGGGTTCTAGCCTCTACCACAGAGACCCTAATCTCCCTAAAATTGGCTGAACTGGTGTCTCGAGAAGTCCCCAACAAAGTCGTGGATTAGCCGTCTGAGAGACGTATATTCAAGCTGTTGGTCGTCCTTGTCTGGTGAAAGACGCATTCTGACCCAAGTAGACACGAGTGTTTGTCAGGCACGTTCGTCTTAATGTGATAAACAAAGCTAATTGGTTAGATTATTCTATTCACCATGATGAAGTACGAATATACATCTTAGAATTAATTAAATATGGATCGAAGAGAAACAGTAGTACTTTTATTAATTCTTACAGGGCTCCTCCCCTCAACCTAGGAGGTTTAGAAACTCATACTGAAGGTAAAACACAAAGTAAACGTGTATGATGCTCTTCTCAATCGAAGATTGTCTGAATTACATAAATAAAATCCCTTAAATACTAAACAAATAACTAGTAAGGGTAAAACTGTCTATTTAGTGCTAAAATTCACTTCTGGAGCCCACTTGGTGAGTATTTAGGCTAAGCTTTGATGAGATCCACGTGCTATGAGGTCTCTGGGACGTGGAACGCCGGCTAGGGGGTCTTCATTGGGCGTTTGTACATTGGTCTCTTCTCTTTGGGCGCTGGATGCCTGGAAAGGGGCAGGAAACTGGCGTTGGATGCCAGTTTTGGGCCTTCTAATCCGAAGCAAAGTATAAACTATTATATATTTTTGGAAATCTCTGGAAGTCAGCTTTCCATAGCCACTAAGATCACTCTATTTGGACTTCTGTAGCTCCAGAAAAGCTCTTCCAAATGCAAGCATGTCAGATCTGGACAGCATCTGCAGTGCTTTCTCTGTCTCTGAATCAGACTTCTGCTTCAGCTGCTCAATTTCAGCCAGAAATTACCTAAAATTGTACAAAAATACAAAAACTCATATTAGAACCCAAAAATATGAATTTAACACTAAAACCTATAAAAACGTAATAAAAACAAAATAAAAACTACTAAAAACTATATGAAAGTGATGCCAAAAAGTGTATTAAATATCCGCTCATCAATTATGCACAGACAAAGGAGGAAGATGCACAAACAAAAGAGGAAGACATGTACACTCCATATCTGCACATTCCAACAATTAAGGAAGAAGCCATACAAGTCCCTTTATAACTATGCATGCAAGCTTTCGGGAGGAAAAATTTGAATGCACCATCCACATTTGAATTGAAGTCTTCTCCCCCAACACTTAAATATGCTTTCTTTGGTCCTAGTGAATCAAAGAGTTGTATGAGGGTTGCTTTTTGGTGGGTATCATTTTTCTCTTCATGTCTACTAAAGTCATTTCTCTTAAGCAATTAGAAGAAGAAGGAAAAAAATTCAAGAACCATCCATCAAGCTAGTGATGTTAAAGAAGCGCTTGTTGGAAGGCAACCCAACGTTAAATAATTTCTTTTAATTTTTCTATTTTTGCATTGCTTCATGTTGCATATGTATTTTTTGCATTGCTACACCAACATGATGCTTGCATTTCACTGGGTACTTGCCTCAGCCTCTCATTGATTGTATCATACTAAGTTTGGTATTCTCACAACAAATTTGGTGTTGTGATACTGAACCCATGCAAGGTCCAGCCCCCATGCCAATACATAGGAACATGATTATTTTGCTTTATTTTGTCTTTTCTTTTGTTTTGTTTTAATTTTTTTTATTTTATTTGAATGAGTTTCTAACTTGCTTCCTTATTTCCACTAGACAATCATGATTATTCCTATTTCCATCACCACTATTTTTCTTTATTGCTTAAGGACAAAAAATCATTCTAAGTTCGGTGTTGGAGGCTATGCTCTACATAGCCTAAAAGGATGATGAAGAGGAAGATGAGGAAGATAATGACAATGAGAACTAAGGTTGTTGACTTCTATTTGCTTCCTTTCTTTTTAATTATATGCATATGTTATCTTCTTTTATAGTCTTGTTAGTCAAGTGGATATCATTACTTGCCCATCACAACCCATAATTATAATTGTGCTTGCTCCTAAATGTGGGCAAGGATCATGTGCCAAGAAAGAACAAATAGAAAAAGGAATTGATCATAAAGAGTATGACAATGTGAGTTTGGAAGGCCAAACTAACTAAGAATGTTCAATACAAGCTGAGCCAAATTGCTTGAGGCTTTAGTCTAGAAGACTATTATAGGATTTTTACACTTGACAAATCCTTGAAGGAGCAACATGTCATGAAAAGGAAAAAAGGGGTTAAAAGAGAAGCCAAAGGCTCTGAGTACCACTAACTAAGAATCCAAGTCAAGTGCTTGTGGTGCTTATGTATTAAGTAAAAGCTTGAAACCAAAGCATTTATAGTCATGGCTAGGATTAAGGTGCAAAGCATCCCCTCCCCCCAAATGAAGAGAAAGTCAAAGGCTCTAAGAACCAATGATGGGGAATGTTAAAAGGACATGGTAAGCTCAAAGAGTTCTCCAATCAAGTGCTTGTGGTGTTTCTGTGTCGAGCAAAACTTGAGCCAAAACATTTAGAGTCACAGCTAGGCTCAAGGTGCAAAGCACCCAAAGAAAATAAGATGTGGAAGAATTATGCATAAGTGAAACGGCTAACCAAACTCATTTGAATTGCAACCATTCACCCTTGTATGTTAAGATTGGAAAGTTTGATAACTAAGTGGTGCACGAAATTGTGATCATCAATGGCGCCAACAACTTGGTACGCACAATTACAATCTCAACTCTTTGTCACAACTCCACACAACTAACCAGCAAGTGTACTGGGTCGTCCAAGTAATAAACCTTATGTGAGTAAGGGTCGATCCCACAGAGATTGTCAGCTTGAAGCAAGCTATGGTCATCTTGTAAATCTCAGTCAGGCGGATTCAAATGGTTATGGAGAATTGATAATTAAAAGATGAATAAAATATAAAATAAGGTAGAAATACTTATGTAATTCATTGGTGAGAATTTCAGATAAGCGTATGAAGATGCTTTGTTCCTTCTGAACCTCTGCTTTCCTATTGCCCTCGTCCAATCATTCATACTCCTTTCCATGGCAAGCTTATGTTGGGTTTCACCGTTGTCAATGGCTACCTCCCGTCCTCTCAGTGAAAATGGTCCAAATGCGATGTCACCGCACGGCTAATCATCTGTCGGTTCTCGATCATGTTGGAATAGGATCCGTTGATCCTTTTGTGTCTGTCACACGCCCAACACTCGCGAGTTTGAAGCTCGTCACAGTCATCCCTTCCCAGATCCTACTCAGAATACCACAGACAAGGTTTAGACTTTTCGGATCTCAGGAATGCTGCCATTAATTCTAGCCTATACCACGAAGACTCTGATCTCATGGAATGGAAGGCTCGGTTGTCAGGCGAGACAACCATGCGTCATGAACCAGGAGGCTCAGAGATACGCACTCAAGCTATTGTAAGTAGAACGGAAGTGGTTGTCAGGCACGCGTTCATAGGTGAGAATGATGATGAGTGTCACGGATCATCACCTTCTTCAGGTTGAAGAACGAGTGTATATCTTAGAGAAGAAATAGGCTTGAGTTGAATAGAAAAACAATAGTACTTTGCATTAATTCATGAGGAACAGCAGAGCTCCACACCTTAATCTATGGTGTGTAGAAACTCCACCGTTGAAAATACATAAGAACAAAAGGTCTAGATATGGCCGTGAGGCCAGTCCCCCAAAACGTGAACATACAAGTTCGAAAGATTATATGAGTAAAGTATGAAAATACAATAGCAAAAGGTCCTATTTATAGAAAACTAGTAGCCTAGGGTTTACAGAAGTAAGTAATTAATGCAGAAATCTTCTTCCGGGCCCACTTGGTGTGTGCTTGGGCTGAGCATTGAAGCTTTCACATGTAGAAACTTTTCTTGGAGTTAAACACCAGTTTTTGGTCCAGTTTGGGCGTTTAACTCCAGCTTTTATGCCAGTTCTGGCGTTTTGACGCCAAAATTTTTATACTGACTTGGGACGCCAGTTTGGGCCATCAAATCTCGGGAAAATTTTAATCTATTATATATTGATAGAAAGCCCAGGATGTCTACTTTCCAACTCAATTGAGAGCGCACCAATTGGGCTTCTGTAGCTCCAGAAAATCCACTTCGAGTGCAGGGAGGTTAGAATCCAACAGTATCTGCAATCCTTTTTCAGCCTCTGAATCAGATTTTTGCTCAGGTCCCTCAATTTCAGCCAGAAAATACCTGAAATCACATAAAAATACAAAAACTCGTAGTAAAGTCCAGAAATGTGATTTTTATTTAAAAACTAATAAAAAAATAATAAAAACTAACTAAAATATACTAAAAACATACTAAAAACAATGCCAAAAAGCGTACAAATTATCCGCTCATCACAACACCAAACTTAAATTGTTGCTTGTCCCCAAGAAATTGAAAATCAAATAGGATAAAAAGAAGAGAATATACAATAAATTCTGAAAACATCTATGAAGATCAGTCTTAATTAGATGAGCGGGGCTCTTAGCTTTTTGCTTCTGAATAGTTTTGGCATCTCACTTTATCCTTTGAAGTTTAGAATGATTTGCATCTATAGGAACTCAGAATTTAGATAGTGTTATTGATTCTCCTAGTTCAGTATGTTGATTCTTGAACACAACTACTTTATGAGTCTTGGCCGTGACCCTAAGCATTTTGTTTTCCAGTATTACCACTAGATACATAAATGCCACAAACACATAACTGGATGAACCTTTTCAGATTGTGACTCAGCTTTGCTAGAGTCCCCAATTAGAGGTGTCCAGAGCTCTTAAGCACACTCTTTTGCTTTGGACCACAACTTTAACCGCTCAGTCTCAAGCTTTTCACTTGACACCTTCACGCCACAAGCACATGGTTAGGGACAGCTTGGTTTAGCCGCTTAGGCCAGGATTTTATTCCTGTGGGCCCTCCTATCTACTGATGCTCAAAGCCTTGGATCCTTTTTATTTTACCCTTGCCTTTTGGTTTAAAGGGCTATTGGCTTTTTCTGCTTGCTTTTTCTTTTCTTTTTTTTTCGCATATATTTTTTTTTGCAAGCCTTTCACTGCTTTTTCTTGCTTCAAGAATCATTTTTATGATTTTTCAGATTATCAATAACATTTCTCCTTTTCCATTATTATTTCAAGAGCCAACAATTTTAACGTTCATAAACAACAAATTCAAAAATATGCACTATTCAAGCATTCATTCAGAAAACAAAGCGTATTGCCACCACATCAAAATAATTAATCTGTTTTAAAATTCGAAATTCATGTACTTCTTTTTCTTTTTGCAATTAAAAACACTTTTTATTTAAGAAAGGTGATGGATTCATAGGACATTCATAGCTTTAAGGCATAGACACTTAGACACTAATGATCATGTAGTAAGACACGAACATAGATAGAACATAAAGCATAAAAAATTCGAAAAACAAAAAATAAAGAACAAGAAAATTAAAGAACGGGTCCACCTTAGTGATGGCGGCTTGTTCTTCCTCTTGAAGGTCTTATGGAGTGCTTGAGCTCCTCAATGTCTCTTCCTTACCTTTGTTGCTCCTCCCTCGTGACTCTTTGGTCTTCTCTAATTTTATGGAGGAGGATAAAATGCTCTTGGTGCTCCACCCTTAGTTGTCCCATATTGGAACTTAATTCTCCTAGGGAGGTGTTGATTTGCTCCCAATAGTTTTGTGGAGGAAAATGGATCCCTTGAGGCATCTCAGGGATTTCATGATGAGGAATTTCCTCATGCTCTTGCCCATGAGTGGGATCTCTTGTTTGCTCCATCCTTTTCTTAGTGATGGGCTTGTCCTCATCAATGAGGATGTCTTCCTCTATGTCAATTTCAGCTGATTTGCAAAGGTGACAAATGAGATAAGGGAAGGCTAACCTTGCCAAAGTAGAGGACTTGTCTGCCACCTTGTAGAGTTCTAGGGATATAACCTCATGAACTTCTACTTTCTCTCTAATCATGATGCTATGGATCATGATAGCCCGGTCTATAGTAACTTCAGACCGGTTGCTAGTGGGAATGATTGAGCGTTGGATGAACTCCAACCATCCCCTAACCACAGGCTTGAGGTCATGCCTTCTTAGTTGAATCGGCTTTCCTCTTGAATCTCTCTTCCATTGAGCGCCCTCTTCACAAATGTCTATGAGGACTTGGTCTAACCTTTGATCAAAGTTGACCCTTCTAGTGTAGGGGCGTGCATCTTCTTGCATCATGGGCAAGTTGAATGCCAACCTTACATTTTTCGGACTGAAATCTAAGCATTTCCCCCGGACCATTGTAAGCCAATTCTTTGGATCCAGGTTTACACTTTGATCATGGTTCTTGGTGATCCATGCATTGGCATAGAACTCTTGAACCATTAAGATTCCGACTTGTTGAATGGGGTTGGTGAGAATTTCCTAACCTCTTCTTCGAATCTCATGTCGGATCTCCGGATATTCACCCTTTTTGAGTTTGAAAGGGACCTCGGGGATCACCTTCTTCTTGGCCACAACTTCATAGAAGTGGTCTTGATGCACTCTTGAGATTAATCTCTCCATCTCCCATGACTCGGAGTTGGAAGCTTTTGCCTTCCCTTTCCTCTTTCTAGAGGTTTCTCCGACCTTTGGTGCCATAAATAGTTATGGAAAAACAAAAAGCTTTAGCTTTTACCACACCAAACTTAGAATGTTTACTCATCCTCGAGCAAAAGAAGAAAGAAAAGAGTAAAAGGAGAAGAAAATGGAGGAGATGGAAAAGTGGGAATGATTCGGCCAAGTGGGGAAAGAAGTGTTTGTTATGTGTGAAAATGAAGGAAAGATGAGGGGTTTATATAGGAGTGGAGAGAGGGGTAGGGTTCGGCCATGTGTGGGTGGGTTTGGGAGGAAAAGTGGTTTGAATTTGAATGGTGAGGTAGGTTGGGTTTTATGATGGATGAATGTGGATTGGTGAAAGGATTATGGAGAAGAGGGTAGGATTTGATAGGTGAGGGGTATTTGGGGAAGAGGTATTGAGGTGATTGGTGAAGGGTATTTGGGGAAGGGTGTTATGGGAATGTGTGAAGAAGAGAGAGAGAGATGAGGTAGGTGGGGATCCTGTGGGGTCCACAGATCCTGAGGTGTCAAGGATTTCTCATCCCCGCACCATGTGGCGTGTAAACGCCCCTTCCTGTGCCAATCCTGGCGTTAAAAGCCAGGTTGCTGCCTATTTCTGGCGTTTAACGCCAGCTTTTCTCCCCTTTTTGGCGTTTAACGCCAGCTCTGTGCCCCTTTCTGGTGTTAAACGCCCAAAATGGTGCCAGGCTGGGCGTTTAACGCCCATTCTGCTACCCTTATTGGTGTTTAAACGCCAGTAAGCTTCTCCTTCAGGGTGTGCTATTTTTAATACTATTTTTTATTTTGTTTTTGCTTTTTCAATTGTTTTTGTGACTTCACATGATCATCAACCTACAGAAAACATAAAATAACAATGAAAAATAAATAGATAAAGTAAAATTGGGTTGCCTCCCAACAAGCACTTCTTTAATGTCAGTAGCTTGACAGTGGGCTTTTATAGCGCCTTACAGATACTCAGAGCATGATGATGGCCTCCCAACACCAAACTTAGAGTTTGAATGTGGGGACTCTATTTGACTCTGCATTGAGAGAAGCTTTTCATGCTTCTTCTCCATGGTTACAGAGGGATATTCTTGAGCTTTAAACACAAGGGAGTCCTCATTCACTTGAAGGACCAATTCTCCTCTGTCAACATCAATCATAGCTTTTGCTGTGGCTAGGAAGGGTCTGCCAAGGATGATGGATCCATCAATACACTTTCCAGCGTCTAGGATTATGAAATCAGCAGGGATGTAATGGCCTTCAACTTTTACCAAGACATCCTCTACAAGTCCATAAGCCTGTTTCTTTGAATTGTCTACCATCTCCAGTGAGATTCTTGCAGCTTGTACCTCAAGGATCCCTAGCTTCTCTATTACAGAGAGAGGCATGAGGTTTATACTTGACCCCAGGTCACACAGAGCCTTCTCAAAGGTCATGGTGCCTATTGTACAAGGTATTGAGAACTTTCCAGGATCCTGTCTCTTCTGAGGTAATCTCTGCCTAGTCAAGTCATCTAGTTCTTTGGTGAGCAAGGGAGGTTCATCCTCCCAAGTCTCATTACCAAATAACTTGGCATTTAGCTTCATGATTACTTCAAGGTACTTGGCAACTTGCTCTTCAGTAACATCTTCATCCTCTTCAGAGGAAGAATACTCATCAAAGCTCATGAATGACAGAAGTAAATTCAATGGAATCTCTATGGTCTCAGTGTGAGCCTCAGATTCCCATGGTTCCTCATTAGGGAACTCCTTGGAGGCCAGTGGACATCCATTGAGGTCTTCCTCAGTGGAAATCACTGCCTTTCCCTCCTCTATGCATTCGGCCATGTGGGACATGTGTATGGCCTTGCATTCTCTCTTTGGGTTCTCTTCTGTATTGCTTGGGAGAGTACTAGGAGGGAGTTTAGTAACTTTCTTACTCAGCTAACCCACTTGTGCCTCCAAATTTCTAATGGAGGATCTTGTTTCAGTCATGAAACTTTGAGTGGTTTTAATTATATTAGAGACTACAGTTGCTAAGTCAGAGTGGCTCTACTTAGAATTCTCTGTCTGTTGCTGAGCAGATGATGGAAAAGGCTTGCTATTGCTAAACCTATTTCTTCCACCATTACTGTTGTTGAAGCCTTGTTGAGGCCTCTGTTGGTCCTTCCATGAGAGATTTGGGTGATTTCTCCATGAAGGATTATAGGTGTTTCCATAGGGTTCTGCCATGTAATTCATCTCTTCCATTGCTGGGTTCTCAGGAAGAAGAAGCTTCTTTGGTACTGCCTGTTGCTACTTGCATGCCAGACAGACTCTGAGAAATCATATTGACTTGCTAAGTCAATATTTTATTCTGAGCCAATATGGCATTCAGAGTATCAATATCAAGAACTCCTTTCTTCTGATTTGTCCCATTATTCACAGGATTCCTTTCAGAAGTGTACATGAATTGGTTATTTGCAACCATTTCAATGAGTTCCTGAGCTTCTGCAAGCATCTTCTTCAGATGAAGAGATCCTCCAGCAGAGCTGTCCAATGACATCTTGGACAGTTCAGACAAACCATCATAGAAGATACCTATGATGCTCCATTCAAAAAGTATGTCAGAAGGACACCTTCTGATCAATTGCTTGTATCTTTCCCAAGCTTCATAGAGGGATTCACCTTTCTTCTGTCTGAAGGTCTGGACTTCCACTCTAAGCTTACTCAATTTTTGAGGTGGAAAGAACTTTGCCAAGAAGGTATTGACTAGCTTTTTCTAAGAGTTCAGGCTTTCTTTAGGTTGTGAGTCCAACCATGTCCTAGCTCTGTCTCTCACAGCAAAAGGGAAGAGCATAAGTCTGTAGACCTCAGGGTCAACCCCATTGGTCTTAACAGTATCACATATTTGCAAGAATTTAGCTAAGAACTGATGAGGATCTTCTAATGGAATTCCATGAAACTTACAATAATTCTGTTGCATTAGAGAAACTAATTGAGGCTTAAGCTCAAAGTTGTTTGCTCCAATGGCAGGGATAGAGATGCTTCTCCCATAGAAATCGGGAGTAGGTGCAGTAAAGTCACCAAGCACCTTCCTTGCATTGTTGGCATTGTTGTTGTTTTCGGCTGCCATGGCTTCTTCTTGTTTGAAAATTTCTGTTAGGTCCTCTACAGAGAGTTGTACTTTAGCTTCTCTTAGCTTTCTCTTCAAGGTCCTTTCAGGTTCAGGATCAGCTTCAACAAGAATGCCTTTGTCCTTGCTCCTGCTCATATGAAAGAGAGGAGAAGAAAGTATGGAATCCTCTATGTCACAGTATAGAGATTCCTTGAGGTGTCAGAGGAAAAGAAGAATAGAAGGAGGAGGTAGAGAGGAGGCAATTCGAACTTATAGAGAGAGAGTCCGAATTACTGATAGTGGAGGAGTGTTAGTCCTTAAATAGAAGGATGTGAGAAGAAGGGAAGAATTTTCGAAATTAAATTTAAAAATATTTTGAAATAATTAAAAGAAATTTTGAAAATTTGGTTGATGATTTTCAAAAATTAAAATTGAAAAAGTAATTAAGTGATTTTAAAAAAGATTTTGAAATTAGAAATCAAAAGATATGATTGAAAATTATTTTAAAAAAGATGTAATTGAGAAGATATGATTGAAAAAGATATGATTGAAAATCAAATAAAAAAAGAAAGTTTTTAAAATCAAAGTTGATTACTTGACTAACAAGAAATTAGAAGATATGATTCTAGAATTTAAAATTTGATCCTTTCTTAATAGGCAAGTAACAACTTGAAAATTTTGAATTAAATCATTAATTGTAGCAAGGATTTTCGAAAATTAAAAAAGTGGAAAGAAATTGATTTTGAAAAGATATGACTGAAAAGATATGATTTGAAAAAGATTTGATTTTGAAAAAGTATGAAAATTTGAAAAAGATTTGAATCAAAAACAATATCTTCCTTCTTGTGCCATCCTGGCGTTAAACGCCAAGAATGGTATCCATTCTGGCGTTTAACACCCAAAATACTACCCTTTTGGGCGTTTAACGCCCAGCCAGGGTACCTGGCTGGCGTTTAAACGCTAGTTTTCCTTCCATACTGGGCTCTGAATCTTCAATTCTCTGTATTATTGACTTGAAAAGACATAATTTTGAAAATTTTTTTGAATTTTTTTTTATGATGATGAGAAACAATCAAAATGCAACTAATCATGGAAAACTAAGATCAAACAATGCATGCAAGACACCAAACTTAAAAATTCATATTAGAGACACTAACAAATTGAAATTGCATATGAAGAACAACAAAACACACAAAACAAGAGAATTTAAAGATCAGAGCAAGGAAATCATCAAGAACAACTTGAAGATTAATGAAGAACATAATTCATACAGTCGAAAAATGCAGGGAATTAAATAAAACATGCAGGACACCAAACTTAAAAATTGACATTAGACGTAAACAAGAAACACAAATTATTTTTGTTTTTAAGATTTTATAAAAAAAATTTGTAAATTTTTTTTTTCGAAAATTAATTGGAAGAAGATAAAGTAAGGAATTCAAAATTTTTAATGAGAATTCCAGGAATCATGCAATGTTAGTCTAAAACTTCGGTCCAGGAATTAGACATGGCTTACTAGCCAGCCAAGCCTTCAATGAAAGCTTCGGTCCAAAACACTAGACATGGCCAATGGCCAGCCAAGCTTTAGCAGATCATTACTTTCAATAGCAAGATTGGTAGAAATCATCAAGCTCTTGTGATGATAAGTTGAAACCTCGGTCCAAAAGATTAGACATGGCTTCACAGCCAGCCAGACTTCAACAGATCATCCAAACTCGAACAATCCCCGGCAACGGTGCCAAAAACTTGGTGCACAAAATTGTGATCATCAATAGCGCCAACAACTTGGTACGCACAATTGTAATCTCAACTCTTTGTCACAACTCCGCACAACTAACCAGCAAGTGTAATGGGTCGTCCAAGTAATAAACCTTACGTGAGTAAGGGTCGATCCCACGGAGATTGTCGGCTTGAAGCAAGCAATGGTCATCTTGTAAATCTTAGTCAGGCGGATTCAAATGGTTATGGAGAATTGATAATTAAAAGATGAATAAAATATAAAATAAGGTAGAGATACTTATGTAATTCATTGGTAAGAATTTCAGATAAGCGTATGAAGATGCTTTGTTCCTTCTGAACCTCTGCTTCCCTATTGCCCTCTTCCAATCATTCATACTCCTTTCCATGGCAAGCTTATGTTGGGTTTCACCGTTGTCAATGGCTACCTCCCGTCCTCTCAGTGAAAATGGTCCAAATGCGCTGTCACTGCACGGCTAATCATCTGTCGGTTCTCGATCATGTTGGAATAAGATCCGTTGATCCTTTTACGTCTATCACACGCCCAACACTCGCGAGTTTGAAGCTCGTCACAGTCATCCCTTCCCAGATCCTACTCAGAATACCACAGACAAGGTTTAGACTTTTCGGATCTCAGGAATGCTGCCAATAATTCTAGCCTATACCACGAAGACTTTGATCTCATGGAATGGAAGGCTCGGTTGTCAGGCGAGGCAACCATGCGTCATGAACCAGGAGGCTAAGAGATACGCACTCAAGCTATTGCAAGTAGAACGGAAGTGGTTGTCAGGCACGCGTTTATAGGTGAGAATGATGATAAGTGTCACGGATCATCACCTTCTTCAGGTTGAAGAACGAGTGTATATCTTAGAGAAAAAATAGGCTTGAGTTGAATAGAAAAATAATAGTACTTTGCATTAATTCATGAGGATCAGCAGAGCTCCACACCTTAATCTATGGTGTGTAGAAACTCCACCGTTGAAAATACATAAGAGCAAAAGGTCTAGGCATGGCCGTGAGGCCAGCCCCCCAAAACATGAACATACAAGTTCGAAAGATTATATGAGTAAAGTATGAAAATACAATAGCAAAAGGTCCTATTTATAGAAAACTAGTAGCCTAGGGTTTACAGAAATAGGTAATTAATGCAGAAATCTTCTTCCGGGCCCACTTGGTGTGTGCTTGGGCTGAGTATTGAAGCTTTCACATGTAGAGACTTTTCTTGGAGTTAAACGCCAGCTTTTGTGCCAGTTTGGGTGTTTAACTCCAGCTTTTATGCCAGTTCTGGCGTTTTAACGCCAGAATTTTTATGCTAACTTGGGACGCCGGTTTAGGCCATCAAATCTCGAGCAAAGTATGGACTATTATATATTGCTGGAAAGCCCATAATGTCTAATTTCCAACGAAATTGAGAGCGCGCCAATTGGGCTTCTTTAGCTCCAGAAAATTCACTTTGAGTGCAGGGAGGTCAGAATCCAATAGCATCTGCAGTCCTTTTTCAGCTTCTGAATCAGATTTTTGCTCAGGTCCCTCAATTTCAGCCAGAAAATACCTGAAATCACAGAAAAATACACAAACTCATAGTAAAGTCCAGAAATATGATTTTTATTTAAAAACTAATAAAAACATAATAAAAACTAACTAAAATATACTAAAAACATACTAAAAACAATGCCAAAAAGCGTACAAATTATCCGCTCATCACTAAGCCATGATTCTTTGCTTGCTTGAGGACAAGCAAGAGCTTAAGTTTGATCTTGTGATGCATGAGCATCTTAAGCACTTTATTGGCATTTATTATAGAAAAGTTATGACTTTTGCTTGATAATTATTAATTTTCAAGGTTATTTTATTAGTAGTTTGATTTTCTTGGTTTCATGATTCTTGTAGAAAAAAGTTAAGAAAAAAGAAGCATAAGAACAAGGAGGAACCAAGAATTGAAAATAAGTGCAAAGAGAATTCGTGAATACTGTCAACCATGACCTCCTCACATTTCAATGAGTCTAACGTGAGCTATAGAAGTCCAAATGACGCAATTCCAACGGTATTAGAAAGCCAACTTCTAGAGTTTCCAATAATATATAATAGTCTATGCTTTCTCTCTGGCATCACGGTGCTAAACGCCGTGACATTGGTGTTTAACGCCAAACCGCATCCAGCATCACCATTCCATGCGAGAGTCTCGGCGCCAAATGCTAGAAACTGATGCTAAATGCCAGATAGGCAGCAAGGAGTGCGTGAATTGCATCAAAAGTGGTGCTAAATGCCACTAACCCGACATTTAGCGGCAGTGACCAGATTTGCAGCCCAAGATCCAATTTTCTTACATTAATACGGAGGATTTCTTTTGGATTTTTAAACAATTAGGTTTTACTATAAAAAGGGAGAGATTGGCTCTTTTTTTTTTCCTTTTTCTCCCCCCTTTCTACACACTCCCTCTTCCATTCTCTCATTCATTAGTTTTAGATTTTATGCATTAGATTAGGATTTCAATTTTTTGCACTATAAGGATTTCAATTTTCTGTATTATGGGGAACTAAACCTCCATTGTTAAGGTTAGGAGCTTTGTTTACTTTAATAGATTAATAATTATATATTCTTCTACTCTTGATTAATGCATTGATTATTGTTTAAGAATTGATTTCGTTCTTCATCCTACGGATCAGTGAGTATTGGAAAATAACTCTAATCTAACTTGAATTCTGTTGAATCTTGGAAAAGCTATATCATTAGAATTACGGCTTGAAACCACTTTCTCACAAATTCTTAATTATCTGGGTTTAATGTAGTATGTGATATATAACTGCATCATTCTTGGGATTATAGGGTTTGTGTGGCTTTTAAATCAGAAATTGGACTTAACCCTCTAATACAACTGATTGATCAAGGAATTGACGGTTGATTGGATTAGAGGAGATTGGGTTGCCTAGGAAAAAGGAATTCAAGCACCTAGGGTTTGCCATAAACTCAATCTTTGCATGATCAAAGTAGATAGCAATAATTTTTAATCCTAAAATTTGAATATCTCTGACACCTTAACTATCTTTAACATATTATTTTTCTTAACCTATTTTAGTTTGATTTTATTTATTTCTTTGTTTTCATGTTATTTACTATTGAAACACTTAATTTTGGTTGTCTGACTAGAATAATCAATTGACCATTGTTTGTTTAATCCGTGAATCTTTGTGAGATCGACATTCACTCACTGTGAGTTTATTACTTGGTACGACCTAGTGCATTTGCCAGTAAGTTGTGGTTTGAAATTTCACACCAACGAACCACCATCCACACAACAATTTCATCTGGTTAATCAAGTTTTTATCTGGGAATATATCAATTTAATTCATTATATTCCCCAATATATTCAAAGATTAAAAATGGATTATTCAACTCCATATAAAGGTTACAAAGGGTTATAAACATACCAGAAAGGCTAAACAGTTGAAATTCAATATTTTGTAAAATTCTGCATAGTGGTGCGTACGCGCACCTCGTGCATACGTACGAAACCAGGCACTGCCCATTTGGATTTGTCAAACGATGTGTACACTCGCATGGTGCATACGTGCAACTCTTTCTTCATGCATACGCATGAGGGCTACCGGCTACGTACACGCAAAAAACTTGTCACTGCCCCCTTCAAAGTGATGCGTATGCACGATAGGTGTGTACGTACAGAACTTGGGTATGCCCTAATTTTGCAGAATCTGTACATTTTTAGTTTTAAACACCAATCTTTAAACTTTCATAACTTTTGCTGCAAATTTAATTTTTCCTCTATTCTTCGATGGTTTGAAAGTATTCATTTCTAGTTTTGATTCAAGATAAGTTTCATTAAATTCTGAGCTCCGAGTACCAAGTTATGGCCTATCAAATTTGGTCAAAATTCTAATTTTACCCAAAATTCTGCATAATTCAGTTTCTTGCCATATCCCAAACCCTTATCTTTTAACACTCATATGAATCAAACCTTATTCATTATTAACACTCCACCCATTCATCAAATACTCCATTCTTCCCCAAACTTAAGTCTTTACTATCAAAACCACATCATTTCTCTTTAAAAATCAAAACCCACAATTTAATCATCCAAACCAATTTCATACCTCAATAACACATCACAACATATCATTACCACCAAACTTACCATCACTTATCCAATTGTAGCCTCCGCCCCAATTTTCATTCAATAGCCATTAATCAATCAAATTCACACATTCCAACAATCATTCTCATCCAAAACTCAAAACCAATAAAATTCTCATCAATATCTCAACTTTACCTCCTCATTAATTCTCTTTTCATATATCTCCCAAACAAACATAAATCAACAATCCAATTTTATACTTCATTAATAACAATCCAATCTCATCAATATACCATAACAATTTAACACATACCAAAGCACATAATTCAATCCATCAAGACCTCCGGCCACAAATTCACTCAACAATTAACAATTAACTAACTTCAACATTGACCCTAAGCCAATGCCATCAACAACACCAACCATATCAATTCAACACTATCTTAAGGTCATCTAGTCTAGGTTTTCACATAACATTTATATGATGTTTACTTGGAACCAAAATTTGTACCTTTGTTGATAGCAATTTCCAACCTCGTGAACCTTTCTCCGGTCACCCAAGCCTCCACCAAATCCTCACCAATCGATCCACGCAATCAACCTGAACCAAAATCAAGCCAAGCAATCTATTCCACTCCAAATTCAAGCCAAACAATCCTATTCAATCTAATTATATCCAATTTTAATTATTTATACTAGGATTTTCACACAAAATTGAGAAAAATAGGGAGAAATAGTTCCCTTACCTTGTTCTACATTATCTTGAGTCAAAATCCCGCTAAAAGTTAAGATTGAGCTTCCCCTAAAATATCAAAATCACAAACTTCAATAACCACTCTAACCAAAATGCGATTTTAGTGGGAAAAAGGAAAATAGGATAGAATTTTCGTGAGTACTCATCGCAAAAGCTATATAGATCATGTTTGTGAGAAAAGTGGATTTGAAGATGGAAGTAAATAGTGACAATTGGGGTTTCCTCTTTTTCTCTCTCTCACTCTCATGCTTCCTCTATTTCTTTTTCCAAATGCGGGTAAAAATTAGGGATTGAGTCACTTTTAAAGCTAGTTAAATGAGGGATATTTTCGTTCTTTCGTCCATTAGCTCTATCTAAGGCCAAATTTTTAAGGATAAGTGTTTTGTTTTGGGAGGATCTAGAGAGTTTGGTTCAAGGCATACTTTTGGGAGATAAGATTTTCTTAAGAGGAGATTTAAATGGCCATGTTGGGAGAGAAGTGACTGGATATGGGAGTATTCACGGAGGCCATGGTTTCGGGGTGATCAATGCCGAGGGTAAAACTATTTTGGACTTTTTCTCAACCTTTGATCTTCTCATCGCAAATACATGTTTTAAAAAGAGAGACGAACATCTTATAACCTATAAGAGTGGCATGACAAGCTCTCAAATTGACTTCTTCTTGTTGAGGAGAGTCGACCGGAAATTTTACATTAACTGTAAAATTATCCCGGGAGAGAGTTTGACAACACAACATAGGGTGCTCGTCATGGATTTTCGTGTTGAGCAAAAGTTGAGGAAAAGACATCATACGAAGAACCCAAGGATGAGGTGGTGGCGGATGAAAGGTGAGGAACAAAGAAGCTTCCTAAGACGGGTAGGAGAAGAGGCAAAGTGGGATTGGAATGGAAGCGCGGAAGAGATGTGGAGGGAGATGGCAGAAGTTATTAGAAGAACAACAAAAGAAAGTTTTGGTGAATCTAAAGGAATAGGACCAAGAGACAAGGAGTCCTGGTGATGGAATGCGAGTATACAAGAAAAGATAAAGATAAAAAGGGAATGCTTTAAAGAGTGGTCTTTATGCCGCAATGCAGATAATTGGAAAAAATATAAGGCAGCTAAGAAAGAGCAAAAGTGGCTGTAAGTGAAGCAAGAACAAGAGCATATGAGGGTCTCCACTAGTCTTTGGGCACAAAAGAAGGAGAAAAAGGTATATATAGAATCTCAATGAGCCGAGGAAGAAGAACGAGAGATTTGGATCAGGTTAAGTGCATAAAGGATAAGGATGGAGAGGTATTGGCTCAAGAGGAGAAGATTAATGAAAGGTGGAAGAGCTACTTCTACGAGTTATTTAATGAGGGACAGAAGACTCTTCCGAACCTTGGTCGATTATGCACAAGGGAAGAAGATCAAAACTTTGACTACTATCGAAGGATTCGAGACTTCGAGGTAAAAGAGGCTCTAAAGTAGATGAAAAATGGCAGGGCAGTAGGACCTGATAATATTCCGATTGAGGTTTGGAAGGGTCTTGGAGAAAAAGGCATCAACTGGTTAACCATGCTTTTTAATAAGATTTTAAGGTCAAAGAAGATGTCTGATGAGTGGAGAAAGAGCACCTTGGTACTTATCTACAAGAATAACGGGGATATACAAAGTTGCGGAAACTATAGAGGGATTAAGCTTATGAGTCATACTATGAAGTTATGGGAAAGGGTGATAGAACGGAGGTTGAGAAAAGAGACACAAGTAACAGAGAACCAATTTGGATTTATGCCAGGCAGATCTACCACTGAAGCGATATACCTATTAAAAAGGATGATGGAGAGGTATCGTACTAATAAAAGGGATTTACATATGGTGTTTATTGATTTGGAAAAAGCGTATGATAGGGTACCAAGGGAGGTCTTATGGAAGGTTTTAGAAAAGAGGAGAGTAAGGATCGCATATATTCGGGCAATTAAAGACATGTATGATGGGGCCACAACTAGTGTGAAGACTCAAGGTGGTGTGACAGAGGAATTCCCTATTGGTATAGGATTACACCAGGGATCATCCTTAAATCCATACCTTTTCACATTAGTCTTGGAAGTACTCACAGAGCACATCCAAGAGCCTGTGCGATGGTGCATACTTTTTGCCGATGATATCGTCCTTATGGGAGAGTCAAGGGAAGACCTAAATAAGAAGTTGGAGTTATAGAGAGAAGCTCTAGAAGTGTATGGTCTGTGCATAAGCCGTAGCAAGACGGAATATATGGAGTGTAAGTTCAGTCTGAGAAGGGAAAACCCCAATATAGAGGTGAAGATTGGAAAAAATTAAACATCCTACGAAAAGTTAAAAGTTTTAAGTATCTTGGGTGCATCATATAGGATAATGGAGAGATTGAACAAGATGTAAATCATAGGATCCAAGCAGGTTGGTCAAAATGGCGGAATGCATCTGGTTTTATATGCGACAAAAAAGTGCATTTAAAACTTAAAGGTAAATTCTATCGCACCGCTATAAGACCGGCTATGCTGTATGGTACAGAGTGTTGGGCGGCTAAAGGGGAGCACGAACATAAGCTGAGTGTGGCAGAGATGAAGATGTTGAGATGGATGAGTGGTCATACGCAATTGGATAAAATAAGGAATGAAGATATAAGGGAGAGAGTTGGAGTAGCACCCATTGTGGAAAAGATGGTTGAATCGCGTCTCAGGTGGTTTGGACATGTGAGAAGAAGACCGATAGAACATCCAGTCAGGAGGATGGATGAGATGGAAGATGGACAAAGGGCGAAAGGCAGAGGAAGACCTAAGAAGACCATCCATGAGGTGATCAAACGAGATCTACATGTAAACAGTCTTTCTATAGATATGATACATGACAGAGCACAATGGCATTGTTTGATTCATGTAGCCGACCCCACTTTGTGGAATAAGGCTTTGTTGTTGTTGTTGTCGTAAGTGTTTTGGTTTGTATTCTAAATATTTTTCTGATTATTTTTATATTTCTAAATATTTTAAATATTATTTTGGATAGTCCCAAACGTATACAGTTAATTACAACACTGATATATATTTTTCTGTAAATAATTATATTTTTGCACTCTAAATAATTTTCTGAGTTTAATTTTTATCTATAAATTTTTTAATTATGAATTCTAATTAATTTTTAACTCAAATCATACAATTTAAATCTCTTTTAATTAAATTTTAATTACATAATTAATTAGTTAATATTTTTTCGAATTTTATAATCTACACATAATGCAGACTGTCAACCCTTCCTTTCACCATCAATTGAAAACTGTAACAACTTGTGATGAGTAGCGTGTACTATTTGAAATGATTATAGACGCAAGCTGTTGGGTCAGAGAGATACAAAATATAGAGTTGGCCATCGTGCATGTGAAAGATATTCCCTTTGTATTCATGGTATGTTAGTTACAATTTATGCATATGTATATCTAGTAGAGGTCAAAGTCAAGATAAATCAATAATTTCGTTATGATAGAGATATATAGAGGGGTACACATATTATTTCTTTACATTAAAATAGCATATATTATTAAATAAAATTGTATGATTATACTACCGTAAATAGCGTTGTTGACATGAATATTATCTTGTAATTGTAGTTCAACTTATATATATAAATCAGATATTAAAAATGTATACTTTTTAGTTCTAACTTTGATGATTTAGATGATGCAAAAGTGTTTGGGTAGTGTGGTGTTTCATTGTTTGATGTTGTTACCTACTACTTTTTATCTTCAAGTTACACCTTGTACTTTTTATTTTTATTCCGCTTGACTGTGTCTCTGTTTATTGGATGCTCAATGCTTACTTGGCTGATTCACATTAATAAAGAGAAAACAATATAGAAATGAGTAAAAAGAAGAGTAAATCATATCGATTCACCAAATTTCAATTGTCCTTTAATCAATTGTTTAATAAAATTTTAAACACAATTAATGTCTATTTGAACTTCTTTTATCTGTAGAAATACATTTTGGATCTGTCCATTATATTATAAACAAAGTCCTAATCATAAAAATTTAGTAAAATTAAGCGAAGCTGTAGATATTATTGCGAACTAATCAATTAAAGAATTTAGTATTCAATTAACATTAAAAACTTATTTTATAATATTCACATGAAGTATTTTTTGAAATAAAAAATAACTCTACACAATAAGGTGGACCATAAAATAAAAGATAGAAACAAAAATAAAAATAAAAGAGTAAAATAATAACTCTAATTTTTTTGTTATCTCTGACATTATCATCAACAATAAAAAGAATCAAGACAACTCCATTTTTCATAGCGTTTAAAAGAGTCAATAACAACTACTACAATCTCTGTAGTTTTTTGTGAAAAATCGTTATTTTCTCTCCAGCCAAACACACCAATAGTGGAAAAGAATTCAATCAACCATTTCTTTCGCTAATCCTTGTTCAATGGCATTTCAAACCAACTTTTGAAGTACTCTTTTATTGTTTCTTGTATTATGCAAAGGCGTCTAGCATCAGTTATCTAAGCACAATATACTTGTCAGAAAAACTCACACATAATAAATAAGTGGTATATACTTTTAATTTCACAACACACATACAGTGTTATTTTGTTCAATTATACTCAATCTATTCAATCTGTACTTAGTATTAACTCTATTCACTAAGACAAACCAAGTAAATAATTCAACTCGTGGCAAAACCAATCCTCTCCATATATCTTTAGTGAATCTAAAACTTGACATGTCTTCCAGTACTATCTTTTCCTACAATACCTGTACAAAGGAGTGAGTAATAAAAATATAGTTTTTATCAAATTTTCACACCACAATATCATCTTTTTCTCTTACCAGTTTTGTCAATTGCAAGACACTATGTAGTTGATTTAATAGTTCTAGCTAACTCTATTGGTATAATTCTCTTCTCCAACCGAAGTTCCAAACCCACTCTATTCCATCCCAAAATTCACATTCCCTTATGATGGATCTTTTTTTGTTTGAAACCGAAAAAAGTCTTAAAAAGATGCCTTTCAAATTACTACTATGTAGCCATGTATTCTTCAAAAATCTAATATACTCACCATCTCTAAATTTTATTCACTATCTCTAAATTTTATTCACAATCCACTGATCATTTTTTTCCTCACCCATTGCTCCTTAATCTAAAATTGACAAATATCTTTTCATTAACCACCTCTAAGAGAAAGTATCTGAGTCAATAATATCTCATGAGCAAACAACAGTACATTTTTTCATAAAAGACCTCCACCTTAGAGAATCTCCACCACCACTTAAACAAAAGTGCAGAATTTTAAACTATAGCATCTCCCACTCCTAGACCTCCAAACTTTTTAAGAATCTATGCTATGTCCCATCTAATCTAAGTAATCCCAAATTTTTCATCCTCCTTATTACTGCAGAAAAATCTTTGTTGTAAAGTAATCAATTTTTCTACAACTACATTTGACATCTTATACAGACTCAAATAATAAATTGACACTATTGAGAACAAACTTAATGAGAACTAACTTATCTTCTCTATTTAAAATCTTCGCTTTCCATAGAAGCAATTTCTCTTCTACCTCGTTAATGACTGATAAAAAAATTCATATTAAAATAGCTCTCTTTTCTTGTAATATACTAAAATAATTAAAGATTTCACAACAGAATAATCAAATCTATTCCAAAAAAATAATCAACCTGTATTATAGCAACATGATTATAAACATATTTTTTTCTAGGGTGATCAAATTTTTGTGTGCATATAATATGATTGGACCTAATATAATATCTAATACTAATATTACTCACATAGGCAGATACAAGAGATCAGCTTCGGCAATTAGTGTCCATCTTTTTACCTTACTTCTCTCAATAACTCACTCATAATCTCAAACGTTCACGTAAAAAGGTTAAATTTTAGGTCCATTATTGTATCAATTTAATTCAATCCTTATGAATTGGAAGGTACCAGATTGTAGTAAGAACATAACAGGTGAACTAGTGAGGCAGCACAACGTATTCTTCAACCTTTTTCTTCTCCCTTTTTGTATAAATTAAAAGAGAGTCAAAACCTTAGGGCATTGAGATCTTTGGCCTTATGCATGCGCTAGCTGCCATTGATTTCTTAATTGAAATGAGGATAATTCGTTGTGGGACCCCCCTTTTTGCTAATCGAAGCCCGTGACTCCCTCATTAGTTGTTATATATATATATATATATATATATATATATATATATATATATCACCGTATTATTATTATTATTATTATTATTATTATTATTATTATTATTATTATTATTATTATTATTATTATTATTAGACAAATTAGGTATAATTTAAAAGCTAAATTTTAGTTAGTCAATTTTAACATTTAAGATTTAGAATTTAGAGTATATGATTAAGAATTTATGATATAAAGTCTAAATTTTAAAACAAACAAAAAAATTTTAAAAAGTTAACTAATATTAATTGAAAAAAAAAAATTTAATATTACTCTTAAAATTTAAATTTGCTGCTATGTTAATGAGCAACGTGCCAATGTGCCATGGCCCAACACGCGTAGAAAACTTTCATTTGCTTTTAATTGTTATTAGCAATGCCAATCACATTCACAACCTAATCCGATCCGGATAGATTTCTTTTGAGTAAACTTAAGCTCAATAATTTAGAGGGTTCAGGTACAACTTAAAATTATAAAGAGCTGACGGATATATTTACTTTAATGTTTTTAATTCTTATATATATATATATATATATATATATATATATATATATATATATATATATATATATATATATAGGACGTAATATTATTAGAACAAGAGTCACAATATTCACCTTTATTTTTTCAAAAAAAAAAAAAACTTAAGTTAAGAGAAATATTGTGCTTTATTTTTAAGCTAGCATTACCTAGATTGAAATGAAAAGTATTTTTATAAATAGTCTATTTTTTATATTGTCTATCTAAATAAAAGATAATTTTTCCTTACAAAATAATATAAGATCCAACAAAAAATTTAAATAATAATATATTTTGTTTGATGACTATCATATATAAAGATGGTTGGAGTAATTTTTATGAGTAGATAATATCTAAAATCCATGGATGAATTTACATGTTTGACAAAATTATTTAGTGTAACGTGTGTTTATCTATTAACAATCATCTTCACCTAAAGATTATATGACCATCTTCATATAGCTAGTCAACTTATTTTAGAGCTAGTTTGAACACATATTAAAAGACTTTATTAAAAATGTAACTATTTATGCGATTTTATCTATTATTAGTATAAATTTTTGAAATAAATAACTTTATAACATGGTGTTAAAGTTTTTATATATGACTATAAAGTATAAAGTTTGATATTATATATTATTAGAGATATAATTATTTATGTATCTCTTCTTATATATCAATTTAAATTTTTGAAAGTAACATATCATGACATAGTATCAGAATTTCTATGATCAAAAAGCCTAGAATTCAATTCTTATTATCGCCCTAAAAAAATAGTATAAGACACATAAAAAAAACTTATAATAAATTCAAACAAACATAAAAGAATCTTTTGTTTGAAGGGGGTATAATAATAAAAATATAATCATTGATCAATCTTTCTTTGTCAACTTAAAATTTTAAGAGAAATTAGATCATGATATATATATATGAGACAAACTAGAAAAATAGATTTATCTATCATGTGCCTAGGAAACATATTAAGATTATAAAAAAAAAAAAAACATTTATTAAAAATAGAGAAAATTATACTTTCCTCTCCTACGAGATAATAAAATGACATTCTCGTCCATTCTATTTATAAAATATACATTTCCCTCTCTTATAACTTTTAAAAAACCTCATCTCTAATCTATTTTAAATTTTTTGTGTTAACTAATATTAACTTTATCTATTTTTCAAAAAAAATTATTTTTTACAAAAATATCCTTTAACAAAAATTATATTTTTTATCATTAAATTTTACTTACCAAAATACCATTTAATAAATTATTATTTATTGATTAAATTGTATTTTTATCAAAATATTTTTTAAAAAATTTCATAATTAAATTATTTTTTTTCTAAAATATCCTTCAATAATTTTTTAATTATTAAATTATGATTTTACCAAAATTTTTATTAATAATTTTTTTATATTTTACTATTAATTTTTCGATATCAATGTATATTATTTTAACATTAAAAAAAATCTTATCATTATTAACATGTATAAAAATTAATATATATTGATATTGAAAAATAATCTTACTAAGATTTTTTAATATTAAAATAATA